>NC_091936.1:33589865-33935281 GCF_041260155.1 Ptychodera flava | reverse complement strand
TACTTGCCCGAACGCAAAATTCACTAGCCACGGGCGTCGGGCGATAGGAATTTTTGAGCCCTGTACTGGCTAATGAATTGCAAGTATTTATTTATTTAATTCATGCAGGCTGCAGTTTGGCTTTGTTTTCAAAATGTCACAACATGCTCTTATCTTGTGCGGTATGACTGCATATGCGGCGATCACTGAGGGCAACAACATGTCAAGTGTACAAAAGCTGCTGTCATCGATATGGAGATTAGCCAATCACAAGTTTGGATTCACGCTATGTTTTCATTCATGCAAAAAGTCGCAATTAGTTTGTTTTAAGTTTTTTTTGCTAATGAGTTTTTCCGCCGTCAGACAACGCGTGTTCCTTCAGCGTTCCTTCATTCAAGCCGTAGGATCGATGACATGATGACCCAAAATTTAGTAGCAGAAAAATACCACCAGAAAAAAATTTTGGTGGCAGATTGACAGTTTTTGGTGGCAAATGCCACCATTGCCACCGATTATTTCGAACACTGTGCTTGTACATGAAGTATCGTGAAACAGGTATTTGCTATGAGGTTTGTTGTCATCATTTTATGCATATATGCGATATCAATACTGGTATATGTTAATTATTTTGAAAGATACTATATTTGAAATAAAATCTGTGACTCTTAGACTTGGCTATTTCCAATACATTGTAGCAAAGTCAGATATTTATTCAAGACGTATATCATTTACCTACTTTACCGACTATTATCCTAATTGAGTCACCTGCCAAAAAAAAACAAGAATTGTTACAAATGTAAAACATTCACCAAATTATTCATGAGCAGGATGTGGCCATAATTATAATAGAACACAGTAAACACACTAATTATTGAACAGATCTGTGTGCGTATTTTTGTATATTATTCCTCTCACTTAAATTATTTCGTGTTCGGCCATTTTATGAAAGATCATACATTTTATAGTAGTATAACTTATTTTCGAAGAGGAGAGCATTTACCCTTTGTCATAACTTGGAATCTGGCGTTGTCATGTACATTTGTACATTAACTGTTATTGTGTATTGTTTATCCACATTATGTTTTACTAGAACATTGTTCCCTCTCAAAACAAGATATTTTCGTATCATACTGTGGTAAAAAAAGTTGATACACATTTTTTCCCTCTTACAGCGTGTAATCAGATGCGCAGTTGCAATAGCTGTGTAGAAGCTAATATAGGTTTCCAGTGCGGATGGTGCCATAAAGTCAAGAAATGCTCCAGTGGTTTTGATAGACATAGACAGGACTGGCTACAGGCTGGCTGTGATGAAAAAGTGAGACCTCGTTATTTCTGAATAAATGCTTTTCAAGTCAATAAGGGTCTGTTAATTGTTTCTGATGCAATTTAATCTAACAAATTCGTCATGGCTCCATTGTTAGATCTTACTCCGACAAGAAAGGGGCTCAACAGACTTGTAATAATATAAAAGTGAATATACGATGTATTTCAATGAAATTAGCTCTAATTGTGCACGAGACAATGTCACCACAGTGGTGAAAGTTCACAAAAAATTGTGGTCAGCATACTTGTCCTTTGAAGGAATCAGAAAAATTTTACAGTTTTTGTAATGTGCTTTTAGCAGATGTGTAATATTGTTATTGTCTTGAAATTGGCATCAATGATAAGTTCACATATTTGTTCATAACTATGTGAAACTGGAATTTGAGTATCTACTTGCAGGCATGCTAAAACTGCTAAAACATCCAGGTTCTACTGTGAACCCTTTGAGGGCTGCAATTTTTCCCACCAAAATTACAGTGTGCAAGATTTTACCAATTTTGTGAATTTTTCTGTAATTTTTTTGACAATTTTGGACCAAATGAACATGATATTTTATTTGCATCAGACTTTTATCAAAATTTTACCAAAACTTAGAAAAAAATTTACTGGTGTATACTTTGATATAGGCGACAAAAATTGACTTTGGCGCTCAAAGGGTTAAACACAGTATTTATTTATCATCTTCATTTTAATTCAGATTGGGGAGGTACGATGCACTGAAGTACAACCACAGGCGTCTAAAGGTAAGATTAAATTTTCTACTTTATCTTTAGTTTCAAGTGGTATCATTGACACTTCAAATTTTAACTGTTAGCGCATTGTATATGAACAGCCCTGTTTCTACACCAGGTGTGTTTGAGTATGGTTCAATTATATGTTAGATGATTATTTTGGCACAATCATATTTGTTTTCAATAATTTAGTAAATATTCTGTTGCGATGGCAAATGAGTAGTTATTTGCTTTGACACAATTTTCAGCATGTTTTACATTTATTATTAATGAGGCGGGCAGGATATAGAAAACATATCAAATTTATCAAACAGGAGCTTGCTAGGTGGATTGATAACGTAATCCTGGGGTCATGTCAACGTTCATTTTGAGAATGATTGGGCTACACTCTCTGCCATTATGGGATACAGTAATCAGAACTGTGCTTAAAGGTCGTATGGGACCCATACAACCAATGTAAACACTGTATCCAAGGTACGATGGTGATTGATAAAAGTTGAAACATGCATGTCTGTCATAATCTACATCATATAATTTAAATGTTGCAGCTATGATGATGAGGTGCATCTAGATATTGTGCACGAAATACATTGTTTGTAAACAAGAAACTCGCACAGGCGCTGTTCCAACAACTGTTTCCCTTTAAAGTTAGATGATACAGACTTTAGGTCTGAAGAACTAAACCAAGTGATATTTCAGTCATATAAAAATCGCTTTCTCAAGATTGATTGCTTTCCAAGCCTTTGGGACTGCACTCAATTCCTGACAGTCGATATCAAACATTTGGTATGCAGTGACCGACTTTCCTTTCATGAACCACCAAAAGGTGCTAAACGGTTGGAATAAATTTGTGTAGACACAGGGATAAAGCAAATTAATGTAACAATAAAACTGACCAGTGTTTGATTAGGCAAAGTAGATACTGATCCGAAAACCTAGGCATGCTGGACGCTGCTTTTATTGTGACATCTATGCTAACAATGTCAGGGTAAAAATACATTCTGAAAAAGCCCTTGCTCACTTAACCCTTTGAGCGCCAAAGTCAATTTTTGTCACCTACATCAAAATATACACCAGTCAATTTTTTTCTAATTTTTGCTGAAATTTTGATAAAAATCTGAAGCCAATAAAATGTAATGTCCATTTGGTCCAAAATTGTCAAAAAAAATTACAGAAAAATTCACCAAATTGGTAAAATGTTGCACACTATAATTTTGGTGGGAAAAATTGCAGCGCTCGAAGGGTTAATCACTTTATACCAATGACCAATTATCCCCCAGAGTAACAAAGAACTTGTCAAATGTCTTCAAGATGTCAAATCTACGTGTTTATAAGTAGGAGTGTTTGGTAGAATGCAGTATTGGACCACCATTGATATGATGACATCGTTAACAAGCATTTTTGTTTAGGATCATCAGGTCCTGACATTGGTGTAGGAGCAATTATTGCAATTCTGATACTGATACTGCTACTGACAGCCGCTGGAGGCATCATCATCTTTGCATACATAAATCCAACATCAAGACCGGGACTCTTCTTAATTTCGGTAATGTTTCACAATCAAAATACCCTCATCTATGTCAGATACAACCTTGATGTGTGATAGAATATTTCGTGTGAATCCAGTAAACCGTAAATCATGTTGTTTACCTCTGTTCATTGGTTGGTAGATATCAGACCAACACATAATCCCATTGAGTGTTTAAAATGTCTGCATTTTGCTGAGTTGACAATTGAATTATTTGTTACGGTCTCAAATGTAACGATCGTGCTGTTTTTTCCCCAGAAAAGATAATGAACAAAAATAATTATAGTAATTTTTTGACAGTTAGACAACTCCTTAAATATGGATTGGGAGAATTCAAGGCATTTATGATGTATGGATGCATTTTGATCATAAACAGATTATTTCATCATATCCCCATGGGGCCTTTCCCCCCTCATGGGAAAGTTTAATGCACAACTTGTTCCTTGCGACACATGTATTTGGAACTAATGAGCACGTTTTTTTCATGTCTTTTCCAGCTACGATACTGCTGTCGGAAAGATGAAACTTCAGGAAGCGGTGACAACTCAGATAAGTACGCAGTCACCATGGACCAAGATAACCCGACTATCGAACCAACTGCTCCACCCGTGATACCTCACCATGAATCCGACGTGTCACATGCCTAAGGTGACCGCATGTTGCAGATAGGAACGCTACGAATCTTTCACTTCTTTATGGCTAGTCAACACACATCAACTTTGCCAATCTGCATTTCAAATGAACATGAACATATTAAAAGAATATTGTTTTTTAAAACACCGAACAATAAAGATCACTGTCATGAAGAAGCATGAAAAGTTAGCCTATATAAAATATAATCGCCATCAAACCTCTACTGTCCTCTTTCAGTTTGGCTTTCTGCGACCAATCTCTCAAATCTGATGCATTGTGTCCTGTGCTGGGGTCAGAAACCATTATAAGTAATGGATGGGTCTACTGATAGCATGTAATGTGAAGCCACAGCTTTTTATGAACAATTTAGATTTGCCCCGAGGAAACGGAGAAAGATTTATCAGTAGGCTAGCCCTAATGGAAAGACTATTAACAGGGGTCATTCTTTCCTTGTGGGTTACATGTAGTTATGGTTCTCTGAGTTATATGTACAGTTGCTGCTAAAATTTGTACATGAGACAAAAATACGGATCAAACGTGAATTTTCTAAATTGGTACCTAGATTCTTTTCCATCCATTGCAAGGCATCACATTCTATGTTTGCCGACCACGGTAGCATGTACTTTATTTCCGCTACAGAGCCACATTCACAGGGACCATTTTTGCATGTGATTTCTGCTGGGATAGAGTGATTTGCACTGTCAGTACTATAGGACTAGTACATTTATTTTTTTAAAAAAAGGAAGGTTCTGATCCACTTAAAAGAATGCATTGTTTTGGGAAGATGTGCCACTGTAGTAAAGTCAGTTTACGCAATGTCAACACAGATTTCACTAAATCTATGTACTGTGGATATCACTGAAGGAAGAGCTTTGATAACAAGAATGTCATTAACCAAAATTTTAACCATGAAACATTTTTGAATTTTTTCAAATGAGTTTTGCATACTTCAGAACTTAAACCTTATTTTTTGTAGGATTTTTTCGAAATACATTACACTGAAAATAACTCATAATGTTGGAATTGCATAGGAAGGCCTCAGGTTGGTTCCTAAAGACACTGATTAAGATGCAAATTAATTATTTAGCTTTCAAAGTTGCCACTACATGCGAAAGTTTTAATACTAGATTCACCACAGTAGCCACAGATGTCTGCAAAATGTTTTTCTTCAGTAACCTCGTGGTTGTATTATATTAACATCCAATTTATTACAGTACAGAATTCAAATGCCACTGAACTTGACTCTGATGAATAATTGAAAATTCATTGATGTGAATGAAAACATCAACCGTGTCAACTTATCTATTAAAGAATGTCTTGGAGGGAATTCTCTTCGTACTCTGTCCCAGATGAGCTTGCAAACTATAAATAACCAGGTTTAGTCCATTAGATTATATTTATGCACAGGCTTTACCTGCGGCTACAACTGATAGGCTCTGTAAAAAAAATCAAACTCAGCAATCACAGTTGCTCTATGCATCCGTAGCTTTGTGTATGATGAACATCCTACAATATGTTCATAAACACCTATTCAAGTGACAAATAACCCGCAAATAATTGGCGCTGTTGTTCATTATTATTGCTCTGTTAAGGCCAAATGTAATAGCGCCCTCTGTTGACATACAGGCAAGAGATGTTTGTTTCTTGTCATCATTTTTTTCTTCATGATGAAGTAATAAATAACGTAAATTATTATACATCTACCATTGAAAATAGAATTTAACATTCACCTAGAAAGCTTTAGGAATGCCCGTTGGATAAAATGACCATTTCTTGGCACCCTAAGCACAGTGCCCTTTGTGAGTGTTTTGGTGTATTGAAATTTTAAGTTTCAACGGACCCAATTGACAGTTGCCAGGATTTGTCGTGCACTATACAAGTGTTGATGCACAGGCTGTCACATGCGTGTCCTAGATTACAAAACACAACATTGATGGAAATTAAAACAAATTACTGTTACTTGAGCATGCAAGTTACCACTACACAGCCCAAGCCAATTCCCCAGTCACACAGATTGCACAGGGCAATACTCTGTGCTCATGTCCCTACCACATTGTTTCTTCAAAACAACTTTCTTGGTAGCTTCATAATGTTTTTCATTTTTTGTACACAAGTATTAAAATCAACAACATAAATCAGATATTCTATACTTTTCAAAATATAAGTGAATAAGGCAGTGGAGCATATTTTTTGTTTTTATCAACAGTATTGCCTCTTGCATTGGCACCAGCCACCCTGATAGAATGAAAAATTAATGTGAATGAAAGCTTTTGCTTGGATGTTTCAAGGTTATCATGAAATGTGAAAATCATTTGCATTTTAAGTGTTGACATTGAAAAGGGCCGAGAAGTGAACAATGGCACTCCGCAAAATTCAGTATATTGAACATGACATGTCTGTACAGGCGTCAGAATTACTTTGGCTGAAAGATAATAAAGGCTGAATAACATATAAAACTTAACAATATAAATAGCTGTGAATTGAATGAGATGGTTCTACCGGTACTTTGAAAAAATTCTGCTCATTTATTTGGCTTGTTTTTATATTTTCACTACTTCTTTATGCATCGCTGTATCTGATTAATTATCAAAACTTGATTAACTTTAGATTACATAATGGAAACATAATATGCAATTATTATCAGCAACAAATCATCAAACCATTAATTTCAGTGTCATCCTTACACCCCGTAGTTTAAAATGTACAGTTCTTACCACACAATGACGAAATGATAATCAAATGATATACGAGGTGTAATAATTGGTGATACCATTGCTTGTAGGGCTATACAAGCCCTTGGTGAAACCATTGCTTGTAGGGGTGTACAATACCCTTGGTGAAACCATTGCTTGTAGGGGTGTACAATACCCTTGGTGAAACCATTGCTTGTAGGGGTGTACAAAAGGTATAGGAGCTGCTGTGTCTCAGTAATGCTCCTACTTCAACCATGACCATTTTGTTAAAAGTTTGTAAACTTCATAAAAGCCATGACAGGCCAAATAATCAAATGTGTTTCCAATAGCTTGACCTACCCATCTAAAATCCCTGATCCTTAACTTTTATCCTTTTTTAAAACGGCGAGATTTGGGCAAATATTTTGATGACTCACATGCCATTGAAAATAACAAATACAAAACTGTCCTTGACTGACCTACAGTACCCTATTTCCTCAAGGCATGTTAACAGAAACACATGTAGACCTTTTTGTTGCCTAATGTATGCTTTATGAATGAAGATGTTGAGATCCAATTGTCTGGAGTTTCTCATTTGAATTGGATAAGTGATTATGGAATAGTGACTATACTATTTGTGTTGCGAGGTTTTTTCCTTGCTATAATATTAGATATCTCTCAGCTAGCGTTAACATTAATTTGTAGGGCCAGTAATTGTTACATGAGAGAGCCTCATTGTCATGTACAGTAGTTCACATTTTAAAAGAAATTTAAATATAATTGATTCATTGTACACTGTAAATGTCACCAATTCTTTATTATTGTTTGCAGATTTTATTTTTGTTATTTGTGACAGAACTTTCAGGATCTGTTTTGTCATTTTATGAACATCTTTTGTGTATACTACCATATTGTTTACTTTTCCTGTGTTATACAAAGCTCGACTACAGCTTACATTTTGCGTGAATTCAACAGCAATGCCCTTCAATGTAGTTTGACCTGAAGGCCAGCAACTCCGGATAAAGTTGAGTGTGTTGTTACTTTTGTAGAAAATACACTTGACACCTGCTATCTACCTCTTTCCATAAGTCTCTTTATTTACTGTTCATCCTGTATTGACTGTCTGTTTTGTTAAATAATTCTCTTTTCGGTTCCATGATGTAGTGCTCACTAGGGTATACCAAGCATACGTTACTCATTGAATGTTTTAGCCGTAGGGTACAGGCAAGGTATGTTACTCATAGAACACTGGCAGGTTACAACCTGACCTCTGTTTTCATCGCCAATGGATACAAAATACACGGGACATTTTTTGACATTGCAGATTTGTGTCATTCTTGTTTAACAATCTGTTGTAGAACACAAATCAGTATGCTTTTGTTGTTTTTAGTGTGTATAAAGTGTTTGATACAGCCACAGCAATGCATTGTGGGATAACCGGGGAAAAGATTTATTATGTATATATTATATAAAAACAAATCTAATGTGATCTGCAGATTGTTTTAAGTTTTTGACAGTAGTTGTAACACTTACAAGGTGCTGTTGATCATAAAAGCTGATGCTCTAAAAACATAAGTCCTTAGTTTCGGGGGAAGAGGGTAGGACCATAATTTGTTTTGCATGTATCAAAATCGAAATAAGGACTCTACTGTTATGAAATGTAAAATAAATTAATCAGACTGTGAAACCATAACACAAGAGAAAAATGACATTACAGACAAGGGACACTTATTCCTGTGCGGTTTTAAATGCGTGGAGACTTAACTATGTGATTATACAACTCCAACGTAGTACAAACTCTGCATTCACCAAGACAAAATTGCACACAAGTTAAACCACCTAAAAAACAAAAAAAAAACATATGAACTCTGACAGAAGATAAAGACTACTTGGAACATTGAAAAATGTAAACAAAGTTTATCATTATTCATGTGCAGATTTTGCACAACTTGTGCGTGAACGACAGGTTGGTATTCTCCAGACATAATTAGTAACACAGTTTTCGTGAAAGTCAATTCTGCATTAAGGAGCTTCAGTTTGAGGGGAGAGAACAAATACTAAGGATTACGGTTCTAGCGCATCAGCTTTTGTGATTACAACCCCTAAATTCAGATAGTTTCACACGACACAAATTTCACTGACGCTTGGCCAAACAAGCACTACATTGTGGCAGCCTGACAATACTGAACAAAACGATACCAGTTTGCACTGAGAATGCACAGTAGGCTTAGTGTTTACACCTGTATTTCTATCATTTGTTTGAATAATTTGGACTGGCTGTCAAGTTTTCATAACACTTAATGCATCACTTAATGCAAGCCAAGCAAGAAAGGTATTGGTCCTCTGTAATTATTGTAACAAAGTTACAATGTTTGTAACATGGATTATTTATGCACTTTTTCTGAAAACATCACTTGTATTTATGCACTTTTCTGAAAACAATATCACTTGTGTTCAACTATACACTTTTCTTATGGATTATTAAATGTATATATTGTTTGTTTTTTTATCAAATTCACAGAATACACAGTATAGTTTCATTTACTTTGAGAAAAACAATGATGTAGACATTTTTCAGGTTCATTTTGTACACACAGGTGAAGTGTACTTTTTGTGCACAGAATCATTAGACAGCTAGCTGTCCTCAGGCCCACGGATTTAGAAGTTTACTTCCAGAGTGTCTGGAAAAAACGAGCAACACTACCAGAAGATTGGCACTCAATCTTGGCAAAGTCAATGCCAGTTTGTTGCTAGGTTACAGCCTATTACACCAGTCCAGCATTATACAAAAGGAAAGAAGTACATGTAATATTTGTACCAGTATTGTCACTGTGAGCTATAAAATTTATGAGAAAGTGACTGTGATATTTGTATTTCCCCTCTTTTTTGTAGCACCAGCCATTTTTTAACAAAGCATGGTTAGATCTGTGATTGATATAAAACCTTGATAAGCAGCATATCATGCAATGTAAGTGCCTTCACACACTGGCCTGTGTAAAGAAAGACCCCTGTGTTCCCTACCCATTAGAATTAGCTTAGCATCTGACTGAACTTGTTAGCAATAAACTCTAGATTATTCACATGTAGCTTGCAGGACTGAGGTTGACGATATCTCTGAACAATATTTACATTACATCCATGCACATTTTCACTTGTTATGACAAAGGGTAATTTGAAATATGTATGGTTTTGTTCAACTCTTGAATTTGACTATATAAATTTTGATCATTTTTTTTTGCATTAAAGTTTTAGGTCTTTAACAGGGAAGGTAAAAATTAAAAAAATGTAACTTTTCTGACTGGTATTGTTTTACACAAGACAAAAATCTGTTTTGGTTTTTGGAAATTTCAGTATTTCAATTCAAAGGAGGAAAGTAAATTCAAGCAATGATTAAGACCATACATATTTTGTGTTGAAATCATTTCATCTTTTTTAAATCTATGTACGATATCCCTAGAGTATCACTTGAATATATAATGTACAGTTTGATATTAAAGAGAACGTGAAAACTATCTGTAAAATTTGGACAATTTTTTTCAATATTCATGACTTTCTTATATTAAAAAACAACTCTTGGGGAGTCTAGGTAGTGTGTGTGTATATTTGGAGTAATATATATTTCTGAGAAACGGTTTGTCAATCCTTAATATTTGCTGTAGACCAGTGTATCTTTAACAAAGTAAATTAAATTTTTGTTTCTATCAAGTTTTGGTGATTATGCCTTTTTTATGCTGATTGGGCTGAGCAATCTGTTTCTCTCTCTCTCTCTCTCTCTCTCTCTCTCTCTTTATGCACATACACAAACGTATATATGCATTAAAAGATGGCATTTTAAGGACTAGTCACGAACTTACATTCAACCCCCTGCCTACATACCTTGAGTATTGCTCAAAATTTGGAATCAGTGTAGTTTACTCATGCATGCTGTCTGCTGTCCACATCGTGACGAGCCATGGAGAGGCTCACTATACTGTATAAAACTGAAAATAATAAAATAACAAGTATATGGGACTTAATCTCACCATTTCAATGGATCAGAATGACTGATTTTAAAATATCAGGTTGTTCGTCAAAGTGTAGTGACCTTCACAGCACATCAAATAAAGACTAATCAGTTGTTGTTGATGTTCATTAATGGTTCTTCTCGGGAATGAAAATGTGTGGTGTTCCACAGACTCAGTTCACCTAAAAGATCATGTGATGGTGGTGCAAAACAAACTCACATGTACAAGCGCATATAGACTTGCGTATTTCTATGCGTGTTTACACACGTGGGTTTGGTTTAATACCATCCACGGTCCATTTGAATCCCAGGTTTAACCTATTGGGTGAACATAAGAAATATGAAGGAATTTATGACTGCCATCTCTTAATGAACCACAAGGTGCAGAATATTGGGAGTACGTCCTGGATGGAAAGTGAAAAACTCCAGGACTAAATCGACAAATTGTGAAGAAAGTTGTTATATGCAATCATGGACAACCATGATTGTTGGAGATCGAATCTTTGCTAATGGACCTGCCGCTAACCTAAGTGATGAATGAACCAAAGTTGCCATGTTCAGAGCAAATTTAAATCTACCAAATGTGTTTACTACTTTGGTGGGTGTGACTTGCATAATCAGCATAAGGAAAGATCGCTGCCAATGGATAACACCCACTTCATTGAGAAGTGATGATGAAGTATGGATAAGAACCCTGCAAAGAAAAGATTAATTGTAACATAAAGGGTTTTTACTACCATGCTGATATTTCAAAAAAAGCTATAAAATACCTGCTGAAAAAAAATTTTAAATTTGGAAAAGAATATAGCATGAATGCTATGCAGAATCAAAAAAGCAACTTTTTTCATGTAATATTAGCATTTCCACATGACTACTCTCAAGATGCACATTGTAATGGTCCATCCCTAAACTAGAGTAAAATGAGTAAAGATGGAAGACTCAGGATCATACATGAACAATAGGGTGGCATAACTATACCATAGCCCAACATGCATTGTTTGTTTGAAGTTTGCCGGTTGGCTGAAAGCAAGTAATAATAATAATTTATTGCCATATGAATTAAAAATACAATGGGCGTTGATTTTTCATGTGCGCATCAATGAAAGATGTGGTATTATAAACAGCAAAACACTCCCAGTATACATGAATGGATATTATTGCAAGATAGTGCCTTTTTTCAATGCATGCCAAATAACCAACTTTGAATTGGAAAATTGCATATTTAACAAACTTTATCATGGTCTGTCAACACAGCTGAGAAATGTATATTGTACCAGCTATTACTGAGAGAATATGCAGAGTGAGACAGATTTCATGAACATCTGCACATGTAAACAAGTGACTAACTCATGAGAGAACAATCTGCTTTTATAATAAAAAATTTGCAAAATCTTGCATAGCTTGAGGAACTTCAGAATTAATGTAATTATGTATATCATTATCCAAATATCAATTATTATAATGATAATTTTTCACACCACTAGTCTTCAACAGTTTTACCACGGTTACTCTTATGTGGTTTTACTTTTCTTACCAGTTTATCCTGTTAACTTCCCTGGCCAAAACTTAATGTTCGGAAGGCCGCAGAAAATGCTTGACCTTGCAGCCACGCTTTTCCATTCAAAGCCAACATGACCTGCAACATGGGAAGATCGCCGCCAACGGATAACACCCACCTCTCGCTATAGTCTCGCGAGTGAGCTATCCGAGAACGAGAGAGACTTTGATTAACATGGCTGCCACGATAGCGGAAAGCTAGTGAAACACTATTTTTCTTACCGAACAAGGGTATTCTGCTCTTTTGATTATATTATAAACATTGTGAGATCGAGCCGATAATGTGGGTTAAACCTGACGAAATCCTGTTGGCGAATGCGCTATGGTAAGTAGGTCTTTTTCTGATCGCTTACTCTGCAATGTTATTTTCGATGACTGACTCAGTGACTGACAGCTCGGTCATGATTTGCCGTTTTCATGATGGCTTTATTTTTTTGGATTTTCTAACGTGCAAAAATTATTTTAAATGTGTAAAGTTTTTTGCAGCTAGGGACAGAACGTAAAGGTGTCTTTGTGTTTATGGCTTAGATGGGAAAATGTTTTTCTATAACATTGCCACGACGTACGACAACTTGCGTTGATCGCGGATGGAGGTTACAGGCGCAGGAGGTGCCATAAAAGTTGTTTGTAAATAAATCCCATTTGCTGTGAATGCCACGGACGTGGGGGCGGTACTCGCATCGTGATATTGTTTGTACAAGGTCGTCGCAGCAGTGAAATAATCTTAAATTATGACGCAGCAAATATAATGAACGGTGACAATCAGCAATCATCAAAATTTCTGAAAACAAAGCATATAGTCATGTCCCATCCAGTGAGTTTTACTACCTCCAGCTGGCCTTGTGACAGAATAAGGGACACATGAAAAACAACTTTGAATATTTTCTGCCAAATTTGAAATATTTTGTCTATATCTCAGACTCTGATGATTGTGTTATTGGCAATTAAATGCCTATATTTCGATATGACCTCTAAAGAAGTTGAGAATACCCCTCCACTGCTGATGCACCCCTTCCCCCCCCACACACACAATGAGAGGTGCCCTAACAAAAATCCAAATGAACATAATAATAAAAAAGACCAACAAATAAGTATAAATGATGTACATGCAGGATTTCGATCAAAGACAGATGTTGATGCTTTCGAAAACTTGACCTTGACTCAAGTAGATAAACAAACAGCACAACTAATTTCAAAACATGCGTATTTACATGTAATGCTTATGTACAAGGCTGCAACTAACCATGAAAACATTTTCTCTGCCTTCATAAATGCTCCTTCAATTCAAAGCTGTGATTAAATGTTTTCCATTTGATCTGTCTTTGGTTTTGCATCTGGGACATATGTTGCATCACCATCCCTGGTTGCGTTTTGTGTTTGTCTTCATCAGTGTCGTGCATAGGAAAAACACTAATCACAGTCACTGCAAAATCCAGGCATAATTACTGTACACAAATATCAGTGCCAACCTTCTAATGTAATCCATAGCAAATCCTAAGACATAAAGACATACAGGGATTGTCTAGTTACACACAATTGTACCCTTTCGCACCAGTTATATGTAAGCACTGATTTGCAGTGTCTGGACCACAGTGAAACCTGACAAGGAACATCACACCAGGGGTCTGCACTTAAGAGTTTCAGTGTTCATATAATACGTGGTATAAATGTGTCTTGGAAAGAATATGAAGACTCATAGCTGTCTGAGAGAATTGGTCAGCTGCTTGTGAGATGCAAAATTGACTTCTTAATGGGAAATTCTTACTTTGCAGTCTAAAACACTTCCTGCATGTCTATTTTTGGCACCAAGTTGGTTTTGTCAAACACCCTAGGGTGCTTATGCTGTCATCAACGTCTGGGTATCTGCGTTTGTAGTTGTGTTTATGAGATGCGTGTGTATATGTATGTGTACAAAAAATTGTGTCATATTTGGTTTGAAAGATATGTTTGTTGGTAAGGCTCCCGTAAAGATCCCAACAAAGCTGAAAGGATGTTCATTTGATAATACAAGCAGAATTGCTAATGACCTTAAGAGTTAGAGTGTGTAGATTTTCAGTCGTAAATATTTTAAGTGAGTGAATGGTGCACTACAATCAACTAAGAAATGATGAAGGAGGAGAATTGTGTTCAAAAGTTGATGCTGAATATTATTCAGAGTATCTCCTTTTAAAAAGTAAATTCTCAATTATTGCTATCATTTACTTTGCTTTGTTTACTTTTGTGTAAAACAGCCTGTGTATGTTCAAAGAGTTTTGTGTACAGCCAAACTGAAGGGTTCAATGCACGCATAGTTGCTTGTGCTGTCAACATTCCATATGCACATTCTTACCTTTGGAAAAAGTTGTTTTCTTCGTGCTTTCAGGTCAAGTGAATTTTATTCCTGATATCATGTCCTCTGACAAAAATGTAGACACCACCTTGAAAAATGTAGTTCAACATGGGACTCTAAAATATCTCGGTGGGTTTTGTGGATTTTTGAGGCAATCTTTTCAAATTTTAACAAAATTTCAAATCAGGGTTTTACCAAGACAGCAATCAATGGTCAGCAGCATGAAGGGGTATTTACTTTATAAAATTCATCAGGTTTAGATGTTGTGTTTAACTTTGGAGCAGCTGAAGCCATTTTTCATTTGCTCAAGTCATTTTCATTATCATCTCATATTTATAGCAAAACGATTTATTTATGCAATGAAAATTAATAGTATGAAACCATCATTTGCTGTGTATTTGTTACAAGTTAACCTCAACTACCACCCACAGGATCAAATTGCTCTGGAAAAAAGACAAGTTAGAGAAACATTGTTGTAAATGGATTAAAATACTATCAACGATAAATGATGTGTGAGAATTGTATGGCTACACCTAACAAGCTCTGTAACCCCTCTTTATTTTTAACAATAAAAGATATTTAAATGTAAAAAAAGTCATTAGTATTTCGATGATTTCATGCACATTTTGCTAGTGGCTGCACTGTCAAGTATTCAAGCTGACTTGAGCACATATCAGAAAATAAACACTCTTGCCCTTATCAGCTGTAATAGCCATAATATTGACACACCGTCTAAAAATAGTCCTACAGTAATTAGATTGGAATACTGTATTTTGATTGGTTGACAGGGTGACAGAGAGGGCCAATCCTTTCTTTGTTCTTCAACGGAGGAAAGGTCACGGAGGTGGCGGACTTGCCTCACTCCTTGTGGGGACAATAGACACTGTCTTGGATACCAAACCACCACCTTACAGAATACTTCATCAAACTCCATCATCGGAAGTCTACTGGAGTAAGTAACAGCACTGTCTATGCATGTACAGTGATTAAAGTACATCAACACAATCAATATACATGTAGACTGATGTAGTCTAACAGATTTTAAAATGATGAAGATATTCTAAAGAACTGGAAATAAGGTTTCTATTTTACTTACTGAACAGCAAAATTTAGACAATCAACAATACAACATGTAAAGGTAAAACAAGCAGGTATGAAATAAATAACAATACAAATTTTTACATTACAATAAACAATCTTTCCCAGTCTTTCAGACTTGACCATTGCATTTCATATTCTTTCTTAAGTTTAAGCAGTCCATTTGGGTTTTTTTTCCAAAACATGCTTTGGACATTGTCTCTTTCGCAATAAAATAAAACCAGACAATGTTGATGCTGTATGTACAAATAGCAGGATATTGTTCAAAGTGTGAATTTCTCTTTTTCTTCATGACAGCTGTGGCTACCTCTCTTCATAAAAGGGATATTCTTCACCATTGGGAATGGCTTGAACAAAATGTAATGCAGATATTGGGTAAGTCTAGTCACTGTTTTGGCAACAAATATACAGCATTCTATAGGAAGAGGAAGTTGCGGTGTTACATGAACATTTTCATAACAATCTGAGCAAATTAAAGCAGTCAAGGTAGCAGTGACATTGAGAAATTGAAAATGCTTGGCTTTTGCTCATAAAAACTTCTAACAGTAGTATTCTTTTGTTTGCAAGAACAAAAATCTGGACAAAGCTGTGGATTAGAAAAGCGCATGACATTAAAATTTACGTGTTTATAGCTCTGAATGACTGCCACTGCCACACTTAAGCTTATAAACTCTGTGTGGAAAAAAAAATCAGCAACAAAATTTTCTGTTTTGCAAAGAGAAGGCAGTTAAAGTTTAATTTTCTCATACAGTTTCAAAATGAGACATTGCGGTGTAACCAGAGAATAATTGTAAGGTGTTGAGAGTTCAATAACTATCTCAAATTACCTGATACACCGAATGAAACTGTGATTCACGGTGTGAATAAATGTAAAAGAGGATTGCAGGGTAAACCCAATGGCTTCAGAAAGAGAGATATCCAGTGTTTTGCAGGCAGGAAGTAGCTGAGTAAGTCTAGCTTTGTGTTCATGTGTTGTCATATAATACTGACAGTATATTCCTTGCTTTCACAGAAGTTATGTCTAATGTTGCAGGAAGTTGTGATACGTGTGTTCATGATGTTGTATCAATGTAAATTAAGGTAGCATGTGCCTCGGGGACAGATATTTGAACTTTAAAAACAATATTCTTTTTGCCTTCCACTTGTAGTGGCTCATTTCAAAGCTTACGATGTAAATAACGTATACATTGATTTAGTTTTTCGGAAATCAGAAATTTTTATTTTCCCTAGTAGAGATAACACAGGGATGGCGGCCATTTTGAATTTTAAATATCATTAAATATCAGGTAATTTGTTTCTCTAGTACTGAAATTTATATGCACGGCGACCTCCGATTTTTATTGTTAATTTTGAAAGAAAATCGTTGAAAGTTTGCCAAAGGAAAGTTTTAGCAAAAGTTTTAGTCTTTCCTTTTTGAGGCATAAAGTACCGTAACATCTGCACAAAGTAAAGTATATTTCACTACCTCATGTGCTGAGCTGATGCAAATAGGTCACTTCATTACCAGTGTTTTCTTTTACTCAAGAAAATTTTGCATTTATTCATATAGGGTTGACCAAGTAAATTCATATATATTATTATTTGTTCTGGACTATTTCCCTAACATTCATTTATTAACGTCCGCAATCGTCTCCATAAACTGTGACAGAAAACAAAACCATTTTATCCCTAGTGTTTAAGAAGGACTGGTGTGACACGTTCTTTTGTCAATTTCTCAGTTACTTTATGATTGTTTTATGATTGTGTAATCGTAATCCTTACCAATTTGACATGTGAGATGCGCTTTGTAGTTTCAGTTATTTTCCAAAGATGATCAATCAAGACAAAAGTACAAACGATTCATAATCACGATGAATTTTGAAATCAATAAAACTATAAATATGTGAATTAAAAAGAAAAAATGTATTTGGAGTAATACCTGTCTATTGCATTGCATGCAATCAAACTGGTTTCTATCACTTGAACTAGGTAGACAGACAACACAAATTCATTCCATCTCTAGGTTTCACCATGTCAAATTTAGAGCTGTTTGCATCAGTTCTACATTCTAGCACAGATCATTTGATGTGATAAGAGTAGCAACAAGGAACACAGTTATGTCACATGAATGTCAACAAACCCCTTTTCATTCTTCTATTCAGGTGCATTTGATGATGAAGATGATGCCACAGAATTTGTCAAATGTAAAATTGAAAGTTTGATAGCAAATACAGTCAAGTCGGAAGAGACCAAGGAAGGTAGGAAGTCAGACTACAAATGTATTGTGTGTGATGTATGGACAATTATATGTGACTTGAGTAAAGTTTTGAAAACTACTGAGTAAGATTACTTTAATGTGACATATCTAATCTGAGAAGATTCAGAAATTTTCATTCAACATCATTTTCCCATGTTCTTCATCCATACAACTTGTTATGGAAACTTTCACTGGCCACACAAAGCAATGTTATCATTGCACTGGAGTTCTTTCCTAATTGACAACATATTTATCAAGTTTGCTGGCATAACATTCAGGCAAACCATAGGCATTCCCATGGGCACAAACTGTGCCCCACTTCTTGCAGACTTATTTTTGTATTCGTATGAAGCAGAGTTCATGCAATCACTTCAGAAATCTGGGTGTAAAAGGATTGCCAAGCGATTTAACAACACCCACAGATATATTGATAATCTCATCAGTTTAAACAATCCTGGTATATCCAATTATCTACACCACATCTACCCAGATGATTTAGAAATAAAAGAAACAACTGAAAGTGTGGACTCGGCATCATACCTACTATAGATGTATTGTTTGAAATTAAACATACCGTATTCCTCCGACTCTAAGACCCCCTTTTCAGAACCAAAGATGACGAAAAAGATATGGGGGGTCTAATAAACGGATGTCACCGCGAAATCGAACGTCGAAGTTAATTTATGCTAATTTATGCAATGTTATGCAAATATTTTATGCCAATGATTTTTTGATTCACGCTACAGACAACTCATACTTGTGATATCGACTCATGGCCATGCTGTGTAGATACTGGCAGTCAAATCTGTACAAGTATAAATTAGTGGAGATCCACAAGTCTTGAAATATAACGTATTTGCCATACCTTCTTTTACTAAACAATACGATAGCAATAAATCTTTGTATTTCGTGAATAGATAATCACCACGAAACTTTGTACAACAACATGAACAAGTACGTTCCTCAGCAGCAGCAGCTAGCTCCCCATAGCATGGCCACAAAGGTCAGACAATGAGTGAAGGGAAAGTCCCTGAAGTTCCGCTGGCTGTGATTGGTCAATTTACGCAATAGGTCAAAGGTGTCAGTGCATGAGGTCAAGGTAAAATTCTGTTCAGTGGGATGGTGTCCGTCCGATGTTTTCTATGTACGATTTTCACTTACTGTACTCCTTAAAATAAACAATCAATTACACGTCGTGAGTTTTATTATTTTGCTGCTAGTTTCAAAAAGTCTAACCGTATCTCGAAACAAAATGTGATCTTACGAACAGGCAGGCTCGAACAGGTAAAGTGTTGAGGCATCGGCTGGCCGAGACGAAAGATTGTTGCGCCAATCTGCTTTATATTTGATGTGTTGAATTTTTGGCAATACACCCTGAAGTTTTTCTTATTACTTGTATCGATGACCGAAATGTCTCCTGATGTGGAATTCAGTCATCTATGATCAACTGTTCGGAATATGGTACGATCATGCACGTGCACGTTTTTGTTCTAACTGTAAGTAGGCCTATATAGGGCCGTTCAAGCTTATGAAGTTGGGTATTTTTCCCTCGCAAGACTTCGAAAGCGTGCATAATCTTGAAAATCTGTTACACTATCGTTCTACTCATTGCTGGGACTAGTTCAGGAAAGGACACACACAAATGCCGTTCAAACAATAAATACCTTCATTGCATGAGAAAAACTACAAAATTGATGAAACATAAACGGAAGAAATTCAAAGAATTTTCAGTTCATGCGCGGAAGAAACTTTGGATATCGCGTTTCGTTTGTCAACACAATAATTGCCCTCTTCATCTAAGTCAAACCAGTCGAAGTCGATATCGTCGTCATTAAGTCTTTTTGAAAGATTTTACGATGCCAATGATATTTCTATTTTCACTGGTTGCTTATACGGTAAAGTTGAACGTAAGAGAAAACTTGCAGCGCTTCACAATGATCACAAAAGAAAACTTACGTGATAGAAATCTGTTGAAAAAATCTTTTATACTTTAAAGGTAAATTTGAACGTAAGAGAAAACGTGCAGCTATTCACAATGATCACAAAAGATACCTTACCTGATAGAAAACTGTTGAAAAAATCTTTATAAGCACACCATTTAAAGAGCAACTTTTTCATGTGCCGTAGTCTTTTGCCTCAGTAGTATGAAAACAAAAGTGTAAAAGTTGAGCGAAGCAAGTTCAAAGCTCGTGTCATTCACATGTCCCAAATTTTCTATTGATAACGGCAACAAAAGGGTTTCCCGACATCGTCACAAGATCCTATAAAAATGCGTCGATTTATCGTAGACTTTATGAGCCGAAAAGTCATAAGACAGTGCACGGTCGTCATGGGCAAGAAAAAAAGTAATTATTAAAAACATTCTCGCTGTCGGCATGTCTAACTACAGTCGCAATCAGCTAGAACATTGTTTGCCGTATGAACTTCGCCGAGATGCAGACAACATACACGATCGAAATGCTGTAGCCGTTGTTCAAGATAGTTGCAAAGTTGAAAGTTTGAAGCGAGATGCAGCACTCATACCGGGCACAGTTACTTTCGAATATCATCGATCGTGACGTGTCAGTCAACAAAAAATACTACTTGAAGGCAAAGAAGAAAGCATTCATCCATTCTCCAAGAGTTGGCATGGCAGAGAAATGTCACGTCGGTGTTTTGGCAAATAATGCAGCTGTACCTCTGCTAAAGCAATCAGTCCGAGGTACTGTTTTCACCGTACATATTCACTAAAACAGATCAAATCATGCCGCTGACCAAAAAAAATGAAACGGCCCTTTTAAGGGCCACAACAGTCTCCAAAAAGAGAACAACTGATACCCAAACTTTTTTGTGTTTGTATGAGTGTAAATTGTGTTTGTTTGATCGTGATGAAATGAGCGAATCGTACTTGATCGACAAGTCCGAAAACCCGACTATCCTAAATGTTCATTTCATGGTAGCCAAATTGCATCGAAATTTTCGATTCGTACATAATCAGATGTTGAAAAATCTGCTTATTTTGATGGTAGCAAAATGACAGTAACGAAAAGACGACATTGTACTAGATCGAGACACTAAAAAATCCAACTCTTTTATATTGTTCATTTAGGTAGTGAAATCCAAGTGTAGTATCGCCAGGAAATGATAGCACTGTTCCCGATTGACATGTTCCAAACCCCAACAATAGTGTGCGTGTGTGTGTGTGTGAGGTTTGATACTTCACTATGACACTTGTTTGTGACTTTGATAAGCAGCGTAGGTGTTGTGGATATTCTGGTCTCATTACATGACAATGGCTCTATTGTTCCAGTCAAAATTCGGGTGTACCCCCCTGGGGGGTCTTGTGCGTGTGTGTGTGTGTGAGGTTTGATACTTCACTTTGACACTTGTTTGTGACTTTGATAAGCAGCGTAGGTGTTGTGGATATTCTGGTCTCATTACATGACAATGGCTCTATTGTTCCAGTCAAAATTCGGGTGTACCCCCTGGGGGGTCTTGTGCGTGTGTGTGTGTGTGTGAGGTTTGATACTTTACTTTGACACTTGTTTGTGACTTTGATAAGCAGCGTAGGTGTTGTGGATATTCTGGTCTCATTACATGACAATGGCTCTATTGTTCCAGTCAAAATTCGGGTGTACCCCCCTGGGGGGTCTTGTGCGTGTGTGTGTGTGTGTGAGGTTTGATACTTCACTTTGACACTTGTTTGTGACTTTGATAAGCAGCGTAGGTGTTGTGGATATTCTGGTCTCATTACATGACAATGGCTCTATTGTTCCAGTCAAAATTCAGGTGTACCCCCCTGGGGAGTCTTATAAACGAACTAACGGCCAATTACGAATCGATAAAATAATCCTGGGGGGTCTTATAAACGGGCGGGGTCTTAGAATCGGAGGAATACGGTAATACATTAAAGCTGTATGACAAAAGAGACGATTTCAATTTTGAAATCATGAACTTTCCCTTTTTGTCGAGCAATATACCATCATCTCCAGCTTATGGTGTGTATATTTCACAACTCCTCAGATACAGTAGAGCATGCCATTCATATGAAGACTTTCGAGTTAGACACAGCCTATTAGCTCAAAAGTTAGTGAGGCAAGGATTCTCAGAAAGTAGATTAGTGAAATCATTTAAGAAGTTCTACGGTAGATACGGAGATGTTGTATCAAAATATGACCTGTCTGTTTCTCAAATGATGAGTGACAGCATACCAAATTTTGACTCACAAAAGTAATTTGGTGAATTCACCAAATAACAATGAATTTGTCGCTTTGGGTCAATCTTGACGGTTGCGGCTAGCTGGCAGGGTACGCTTACCCATTCCGGACACCTGGTACCACCACTATTACGTGGTTCAAGATGGCCCCATTGCCTTTGTCATCATCTATATGTTCCTTGGACCTGGTAAATTTCACAGTTTACCTTGAATGATAACGATTATTGGACCTGATTTGATGTCTATTGCATAAAAGTTTACAACTACTGTGTCTCTGCTTAACCTTCTCATGCCATTTCTCTCTGTTGAGGTTACATATAACGATTTATGAACAAGAGAGTTCTAGTATTACATGTAAGTGAGATGACATTGGCAAGTTGGTTCTCCTTTGTTGTAATTCATTTGTCTTTCAACTCTTTATAACAATGGATCTTGCAAATTTCAGATGAAGACACACAGAGATTCAAGTCTGCTACTATAAAATGGAAAAGATTGTTTGGTTTGCCAGAAGAAGAGAAGCTGGTCAACTGTAAGTTGTTGATTCGGAGCAATCCGTCTGTTGAAATTGATGTTTTGTAGAAAGTAAAGTCTGTTGAAGTGACATTGTTACTGCTGATTAGACTGATAAATCAAATACATAATAGACTTGGTCCAAGTCTGAAGTCTGACCATGAAGTTTTTTGTGAGACCATACTGTATGAGGGTTTAGCTAGCTGTGTT
Source organism: Ptychodera flava (assembly GCF_041260155.1). Classification (NCBI taxonomy): domain Eukaryota; kingdom Metazoa; phylum Hemichordata; class Enteropneusta; family Ptychoderidae; genus Ptychodera; species Ptychodera flava. The sequence continues at coordinate 33,912,277 of NC_091936.1, read as the reverse complement.
ACCATATTAAAGTTAAAAAATTACCAAGAATATTTTAAATCATGCTGCACAAAATTCGAGCTATGGCCAGTAGTTGGTAAAAATGCACGTTTCACATTGTTGAAGCTATCGTGCTATGGGGAGTTGTATGCCATTGTACATTATAGAACCCAAACGTGTAAGGCAAACCTGCATGACTAAACACTGTAAAAGTCTGCACGTTAGACATTTTAGACACGTTAGGTGTGTACACGTTAGGTTTGCACGATACACGATAGGTCAGCATGATTGGCATGGTGGATTTTGACCGATGTTGAAAACCTAAAATGACATACACGTTAGACATTTTAGACACGTTAGGTCCGTACACGTAAGGTCTGCACGATACACGATAGGTTTGCATGATTGGCATGATAAATTTTGACTCATGTGGAGAACCTAAAATGACGCACGTTAGACATTTTAGACACGTTAGGTCCGTACACGTTAGGTTTGCACGATACACGATAGGTTTGCACGATTGGCATGATAAATTTTGACTCATGTGGAGAACCTAAAATGACATGCACGTTAGACATTTTAGACACGTTAGGTGTGTACACGTTAGGTTTGCACGATACACGATAGGTTTGCACGATTGGCATGATAGATTTTGACTCATGTGGAGAACCTAAAATGACATGCACGTTAGACATTTTAGACACGTTAGGTGTGTACACGTTAGGTTTGCACGATACACAATAGGTTTGCATGATTGGCATGATAGATTTTGACTCATGTGGAGAACCTAAAATGACATGCACGTTAGACATTTTAGACACGTTAGGTGCGTACACGTTAGGTCTGCACGATACAAGATAGGTTTGCACGATTGGCATGATAGAGGTAGACCTTACCGTGTTTGTAGGCCATCACGTGAATCTTGAGAAATATCGTATAACGTGCCGACCTAAGATTCACGGAGCTAACGTGTCTAAAATGTCTAACGTGTATGTCATTTTAGGTTGTCCACGAGTCAAAATCTATCATGGCAATCATGCAAAGCTATCGTGTATCGTGCAAACCTAACGAGTACGGATCTAACGTGTCTAAAATGTCTAACAAGTATGTCATTTTAGGGTCTCCAGATAAGTTGAATGGTACAGTCATGATATACACGTTAGACATTTTAGACACGGTAGGTCCGTACACGATAGGTTTGCACGATACACGATAGGTTTGCACGATTGGCATGATAGATTTTGACCCATGTCGAGAACCTAAAATGACATGCACATTAGACATTTTAGACACGTTAGGTCCGTACACGTTAGGTTTGCACGATACACGATAGATTTGCACGATTGGAATGATAGATTTTGACCCATGTCGAGAACCTAAAATGACATACACGTTAGACATTTTAGACACGTTAGGTGCGTACACGTTAGGTTTGCACGATACACGATAGGTTTGCACGATTGGCATGATAGATTTTGACCCATGTCGAGAACCTAAAATGACATGCACGTTAGACATTTTAGACACGTTAGGTGCGTACACGTTAGGTCGGCACGTTACACGATAGGTTTGCACGATTGGCATGATAGGTTTGCACGATACACGATAGGTTTGCAGGCCATCACGTGAATCTTGAGACATATCGTATAACATGCCGACCTAAGATTTACGGAGCTAACGTGTCTAAAATGTCTAACGTGTATGTCATTTTAGGTTGTCAAAGAGTCAAAATCTATCATGCCAATCGTGCAAATTTATCGTGTAACGTGCTGACCCAACGTGTACGGACCTAACATGTCTAAAATGTCTAACGTGTATGTCCAGATAAGTCGAATGGTACCATATGTCAATCGTGCAGTCATGATATACACGTTAGACACTTTAGACACCATAGGTGCATCCATGTTTGGCGTGCACGATACACGATAGGTTTGCACGATTGGCATGATAGAATAGGACTTATTTGTACGCCCTAAAATGCAATACATGTTAGACATAGGTTCTTTAACGTTAGGTCTGCACGATACACGATAGGTTTGCACGTTTGGCATTTTAGGCACGTTAGTTCCAACCTGGCATACACGTTAGACATTTTAGAAACGATTGGTGCGGATATGTTGGGTCTGCACGATACACGATAGGTTTGCAAGTTTGGCTTTTTTGGTCACGTTAGTTCAGCTGTTAGTTCCGACCTAACATGTCAAACATGCACTACTAAAATGTAAAAATGTCTAAAATGAAAAAATCCCGACTTCTGGCCATGGATGCAAAATTCAGCAGCTTGTGGAATTCAGACTGCAATCTGAATTATGCTTTGAAAATATAAAATATCCAAGCTGCATTACATGGAGCTCTGTGCACAAATATGCTTTTTCTTCGTCTTCTTGTGAAAATTTTAGTGATTGAATGCATGTTCAATTGGATCTAAAAGATGAATAAATAAGGATCACCATGTCAAAATCTTGTGACAAAGGTTTGCAATAGCAAGAATTTCTCCATGAACTAGTTGAGGATAAAAAATGGAATAAACAGTCGTGAAATTACACGTTTTGTAGGTTAAAAAATCAAATTTTATTGATTTTTTTAATCAGTTGACTTCTTTGTATCAAAATATATTTGCAAACTGTATTTTTTTTATTCAGGTGAAATTTTGTGTATTTTTTTACAGACTATTCATGTAGTTACTGGAAAGGTAAAATGCCAAGACAAGGATGGATGTATCTGAGTGTCAATCATTTATGTTTCTATTCATTCTTGATGGGAACTGAAGCTAGGTTGGTGATAAGATGGATTGATGTCACAGTAAGTCTTCCCTAAGTCTCTGCTTGGATATTCCTTGCATATTAAAATATGAATATTCATGAAATTTGACAATATCAGAATTTATGTAGATAATTTGATTGGTATGTCTGTGAACTCTGCCGGCTTTATTTGCCCTTGAATGGTTAAAACTTGTTGTTCAGGATATGCACACAAAATTGCATCCTGGGTAATTCTCAGATTTTATTATTGAAGCGTAATAAGGAAACACACAGAAGGTCCTAATGATGTGTAAAATTCAGTGAGACATTTCCACTGCACCATGGATATAATCTGTTATTGAAATTGATGTGAGAATTCGTCCCTTATACAGTAACCCTTTCGCCACCATGTTTTTGTACGTCTCCATGGCTGTCAGTGGGGAGTTTGGACTGGAATACTACAGTAGTGGGGGGCCAAAGGGGTAAATTTCAATGCTGTTGTCACATGTTGCATTCAATAAATTCAAAGTTTTCATAATATCAATAATAAAGACATGTTTCACAGTTTTAGACAACATAGTCCAAAAGCAGACAGAATGCCTTGTAGGCCAATGTTATTGCATGTACATGTATTATCGAGGATGTCGAGGGTTTCGTGTACATGTACATACCTGTACATGACAGCAGAGAGTTTAATTTATTTCCATTCTCAAATCTTTCTGAATCATGTCCACTTTATAGAAACAAAAAAATATACAATCTGTAGAGATCAGTGTACAGAGGGATATCCATTAGGACAAGTCAGATTCAATTATCTGTAATTAAATGTTACAGTAAAACACAACGTTTGATTATTTCTATTTACTATTCAGCATTTGGAGAGGAGCAACAGTGTAATATTTCCGGAGAGCATCAAAGTTTCTACAAGAGAAAACAGTCACTACTTTGCCATGTTTATCCATCCGTACGAAACCTTTAACCTGATGGAACAACTAGCCAACCTAGCCATGAAACAACTCCTGTCAGAAGAGGGTTTTCAGGAAGATAGGACCTTGCCAGCAAGATCTGAAGTCAGGTACTCAACGCTCTGAACACCCCTCCGCACACACACTTTGGTACAGCCTAAATGTATTTCCATCTGTTTGGTTGAAACCATGAGATGGAAATCAGAGCTGCAAAGGTTACAGGTTCCCCTTTGAACTGAATTTGTACTACACTGGTAGAATTAATTCAATGTCAGTGTTTCTTTGGTTTTTGAATTAGATTTCTTCATCAGAATGGTACATCAAAGTCAAATTTGTTCATTCTGATTTGGAATGATAATTGTCATTTGTGAAAATTACCCATGTGAAATACATAAACCATGCATAGTAAAACTGAAAATAATGAATGAATAGATCAATAAATAGGTAAATTTCTTGTTATCAGGATTTGACATCATTGCCGATCACTCAAAATATCTCTACTGTAACAGGATTCACGAGAATTTAGACAAAAGTTTTCACATCAAAATAAAATCTAGATGTCATGGCATATAATTGCCCTTGTGCAGTGTTGGATGTACAATTGTAGAACCAGGGGACATTTGAGCCGCCTCCATAAATGTTATGGGGCCATGACTGTTTTTTAGAGTCACTCTTAAATCACAGGATAAAACAGAGAGATACCCAATCATTATTTTTATCAGTCTATACTGGATTTACTCTCTACAATTTTTCAAAGCTTTTGCCTGTATTTAAGATTCTTCAGTCGTTTTCAGAAGACCAAACACAGAATATACTTTATCGCAGTCAAATTACCATACGTCAGGTCCTTCTGTACTCATGAATATGACTTCAATACCTGGAAAAGTAGGAAGACTAAAAGGAAATAATTAACTGAAGAAGTGAATGAATGGATTAATAAAAAAAACTAAATCATATCCATGCTTCCAGAAAGATTTTATACATATTTGATGAAAAACAGAATTATCTGGTTTCATATATTTCGTTCAATCAAGTAGATGTAAAATCATGACATAATTCTTTTAGTGAAAACAATATGGACTTCAAGCCCAGCTGACACATGTTTGTGACACTAAATCATTATTATGAGGGTTGTTCAGTGAGTTAACAAGTGAACCCTGCTTCTTTAGCGATGAGGTCATATACAGCTGTCATGTGCAGCGCCATGGGACGGTTTGAATTCATGATTTGTATTGTTAAAGTGACAGAGTGAGGGTAAAGCAAAAGCAGTTTCACCCTCAGCAGATTTTTACCCCTTTTGATCACTGTGCTTTGGTAAAATCCCATGGTGAACAATAGACAGTTTGGTCCAATGTACAGGGACATGGGGGTGACTGTCTTACTGTATAAGGATCAACTTAACGTAATGCACGTTCATTTTCACAGTAGCTGCATGATTTATCGATGTAAACATTCATTCATGTAACCATTTCAAACCTATCCTATTATCCAGCTGCAGTTGTTGTAATTGGAGTTGTAATGTGTACACATAAAGTGTAGTGTTAGATGAATCATAACACTCTATACCAGATATGGTAGGTGCATGTCGCACTGTACCTCACATGCAGTCATAACCATCCACACAGACATAATTATCTGCTCACAGACAACAGTTGAACCATGAAGACAAATCTACCATGACGTCAATGTTTTAAATCATTTCTAAAATATCACATACATATAATTCAGTTCACTAAATTTGTCGTGCATTACTTCAACAAAAACCATTCTCAACACATGTTGAAACTTGACATGTAAGTACTGGAATATACATTGCTTTCTGTAATTTAACAAGCTGTACTATATGGTACAGGTTGTCAGAAGATGATGATATACATGTGTAATAAGGCAATGATCTTCACTGTATCCTGCAAAGATGTCCAGACATCATCATTATGTGTTATGGTAGTTCATTTATGTAAATAATATCAAGGTAACAGATAATCATTTAGAATTGAATGCCTTGTAGGAGCACTTACTCTAATGCATGCCTGTTGATGTATCGTTTTTACATGTAGGAGCAAGGCGCCACGGAAGGTTTCATCTCTGAAGAGGGACTTGGATGCCCGAGCAAGAAGCGAGGCATATAGGTATAAACTGCACTCTACTAATCAACCACCTTGCTGTGAAATATTAAACACTTACCGATTGGCTTTTAATATTGGCACCTTGCATCCTGAATCCGTAACAGCTGTTTCCCAACTCAAAATTTTGACTGTCTGAGAGAACCAATGGACATGTCTTTCAACTAGCACACATACATCATTGCATCTTCAAAATAATGAACAAGGGTCACCTGAAATGCAAAACTAACACTTGATGTTCTGTTATAGGTGTGTATTCCGATTACCAAGTGGTGAGAAACTAGATGGTGATACTGAGTGTACTCTATGGACTCCCTACAACAAAAGCTATGTGGCAGGCCGTCTCTACATGTCAAATAATTACCTTTGTTTTGCCAGTAGGGTAAGTTATATGGGGCATCTTGTGTCACTCTTGGAAGCTCCACTCTTTGTCATTTTCACATTCCACCCTGAAAAAAGGCTGGCCAGGGAGGCGTAAGATTATAGGATTTCAAAGTTAGGATAGAATCTTTTTTGTAAATTGCACATGATGTATGTCATTTTACAACCGTACTTGCATGTCTTGTGTAATGTGTGGTAAGGTGAGACCTGGCATGATGAAGCAATGAAAATATGAAATGCAAAGTAGCTATGCGTTCAAAACCCACTCTGGTATAAGGCAGTTTATTGGATATACATGCATATGTACTGTAGCAGGCACATCTTCCAAGGGTGTTTGTTACATTCAACTTTTGCCACAGCATTATGGACCAATATTTTGAATCATTCATAAACACCATTAAAGGAAATGTTTCATCTTTTCAACTAAATCTGGTTGTTCTCTATTTACATATTTGCAACAGGTGAAAAACCTTGTTCATGTTGTTATTCCAATGCGAGAGATAACAGTGGTAGAGAAAGTGGAGAATTCCAATGCAATTCAACATGGCATTCACATTTCTACAAAGTCCAAGGTAATTTCATGATGTTTCTTTCTGCGTTAGTTGATTATATTTATTCAGTTCATCCGAACAAAAAATATCATCTTTATTGTCAAGTGATCAACTCTATATCCCAGTCAATCCATCTCAACTCAAAAACATGGATCAACTTTTCACATAAAAAAGATACGTCTGCGTTGTGATCGCTTGGCTTCTATATCAAAACTTTATTTTATGACTCAGAAACCATATACTCATCAATGACAGACAGTTTTTCTTGTCGTGATTCTGGAAAGTCATCCCTTGATGATACCTGCTATCACTCATTTCTTTGTTTTCAGATGACGGTTCTGTTTGCTCAATTGAAAGATAGAAATTTCTTGATTGTCAGAATATCTGATTTCTTGGCAAGAATGCCCGAGCATAAAAGGTAAGGTGCATATTTATAATCTACAGAGATTTATGAGATTGTATTTTTGATCTAAATGTTTCTTCATTTCTCCATCATGAGTGTCGGTCAATGTCAGTCACATGTTCTAGGGTAGTGTGACACATTATAGTCAGGCCTCAATGTATAGGAATCTTCTTGTAAAAGATTTAAACTTAAGTCAGGATAGGAAGAACCACAAAAGCTGTGACTGCATGATTTCTATATACTCTCTAACATTTCATTGCTGCCTATGCACTGTGGCGCTCTCCTTCCCTGATTTTCAGCAGGTATTTGGCATCTTACCAAGCTGGCATAGCCACCAAGGTTTTGCCAGATGTATAGCTTGAGGCTTGCCTAGCAAGTAGGTTATGGAAGGAAACTAGGGACTGTGAGAGAGTCAAGCTGGAGATTTCTTCATGTTTTTCTTGTCTTGAGGACAGCCAACAAACTAACATAGAAGTACAATGAAATTGGAGAACAGTTACAAGAAAGGAAGCATAACAAACAGTCTGCACATTTTTATGTCCATATTCCAATTGTTGTGTGTATATGTGTGTGTGTGTGTGTATGTCTGTCTGGATGTGTGCATGTCTGTGTCTGTCTCTGTGTGTCTTTGTGTGTCTGTGTTTTGAAACTGCAGCTTTGTTCAATCTGCAGTCAAGTTATCGGTGGTACACTGACTGATTGATTCTTATCTCACATTGCACACAATGCAGCCATGGCAGTGACACAGCATCTGTCAGCTCCAGTGGCAGTAGTAATCCTACTGACAGCCAGACCAGCAAATCACTGACAGCTCTCAGTGCCAGCATTGGAAGCATGGGCAGTTACCATAGTGATAAATCAGGTGAGTGGAGAAGATGGTGAAGACTAGGCTGTGTGTCAGGGCTGTCAAATTGTCTGCTTGTAGAGGCAGTTATAAAATCCTTGGATCTTGTGGTGTGAGCTCTTGAAACAATACTGATCTAAGCAAATTTGCTGTATTTCAAAATTGAATTAAACAAGAATTTGCCATACCTGTACACATCTTTATCCCAGTGTTCGCGGTGACTTTTTTCTCCTCGCGTACGGCATACGCATTAGTCTGCTAAAATTGCGTAATGGCTGGATTTGAGTGCGTAATTTCACTTCCGCACTCGATTGATGAAAAAACTGACTGCAAAATACAATGTGCCGTTGAATAAACCTACACTACATATTCGGATTGTACGAGGTAACATTATTTTAATGAAAACAGTTTAACGAACAACTTGAACAATGTTGAAACGTAACAGCGAAGGGTATACATGCAACCGTCACAACACATCGGGCAACCCAAAAGTTAGAGTTATGGCAGCTTATCCAGACGGTTTCTGGACGTTTCGGCACCAAATCGTTTCGGCCCAAGACGTTTCGGCCTTCCAATTTCAGGCCCCAAGTCCGAGTCGTTTCGCCACCACAACCCAAGACGTTTCGACACCGCTGAAGGCTACCTGTGGGAACTAGTGCTGGAGCGTAATGTTACAAATCAAAGTACTAAAAAGTATAGTAGTGTCAACTAACATTCACGTAGGCCTACATGCTTAATCTTTGTGAGAACATGGGAAGAGACCGTAAGAAAAAACTTCATATCATTTTCAAATCTGTGACACAAGTTTATCGATATCAATAGCCGCCGACACGGAAAAAGTTTGAAAGCGGTGAGGAAACAGCACGGCAAAATTCACACAAAATGCACATAAAGTACTGGTCAGAACGCAAAGGTCACGCTTACGAATATGACGGATCAGTCAATTACTAAATAGTTTGAAAAAAAAAATCGAAACACAGATGCCGAAACGTCTTGGGTTGCGGTGCCGAAGTGACTTGGGACCGGAAATTGAGAGGCCGAAACGACTTAGGCCGAAACGACTTGGTGCCTGAACGACCAGTTACCATCCAGACACTTCTGCAGTGTTCAAAATTATTCGGGATTCCGACGAGCTCTACCAATGAATCATTTTTTTCACGGACTCGAAGAGAGAAGTTGAAAGAAATTAACACAGATTTGTCTGCTTCGACGCCATGCTGCATTGTGTGCTTGATCAAAATTTGGGAACAGCGAGACACGATGATCGTGCACGGTTGGCATTTATATAATTTGTCGCAACATTTCTGTCAATCACTCACTTTCAGAAACTATCGCTCGCCTGAAAATTAGCAACGTAATTCATAGGCACAGCTGACATGATAACGTGCCTAACGTGATAACGTGTGGACTACGATGCCGATTTTTTAGACAACGCCCAGAGAAGCCGAAACTTTCCACACAAAATGAGTGATTGACAGAAATGTGTTGCAACAAATTTCATGTGGTTGTCGCCTAAGCTCAGTCGTGGGGAGTGCATTCGGTGTTATCCTTTGCGTATAGAAAACGCATAACGATGAAAAAATGCGTAGAGAGTCAATTTCAATGCGTAAATACGCACGATTTTTGCGTAAACGCGAACTCTGTTTATCCTGTCATTATGATTCATGAACTGCAATATTAAAAGAAGAGCAGTCAATCAAATTTCCAGATACCATACATTCATTATTGATGTTGTCTGAAAAAGTTATTTAATTTATACAATTTATTGCTCGGGTAATGTGTGATGCAAATGAGAGTATTCTTATAATTTGCAAGAGGAATTGTAAAAAATTCCCTTCGCAAATGAAAAGAAAAATTGTAGGCAACACTGCCATGGTTTTGAAATTTAGTCTCAAATGCACTTGTTTACCTTTGATTCCTGCATAGCAACAAACCAGACATCACTTCTCGCCATCCTCACTAGTTTACTTTCAGTACTAACCATCTTACACCAATCTGTGCTTCAGTTGTTTATGCGTCTTTATACCAGTACTTTGTCACTGTTTTTTGCTCGTTTATTGTGTGTGCTCATATTTCTGTAGTGCATGACATATGTTGTTGATGTATATCAATTTTCTAATATAATTTTTCTTTTTACCACTTTGTTACTTTGATACCACTAAATGATGCAAATCATGATTTTTTGTTTGAAATGCTAGACATTGAAGATATCCTCTGATTTGATCTTTCTCTAACGGTCCAGACTGAAAATTTCAATAACAAGTACCACAAGTTTTGTGTCATTCTGAAGTAGAATCAGCCATATGATCTCCCCAAACTCTCTTCAGCTCTGCTAGAGCAGACCTACTTTATAATTTTGAAGCAGCTTTCTGAACAAAGAGTTATGGCAGTATTTATTGTAACACAGTAACAGTTATGAGTTCACAAAGCGGTGATATTCGTCATCTTTGATGTATGTAGGCCACACCAACCTATAATCAACTCACCTTTGTAAAGAAAGGATTAGCAAGAAATGAAAAAAAAGGAAGAGGATAAAAATCTAAGAAAATATCTTCAACCAAGCACCATACTTATCAAATTTTATTTACAACAAATTTGACTGAATTATTACTAATCTTACTTACAGTTTTCAATATGATTTACATGTTCTACTAATATGGAAAGGATGCTAGCTACATGTAGTACAATGTTACATTGAAGAAAATTTGTGTGATGCAAGTTCATGTCTGTTTGATCCAGGGAACCATGGCTGTTGAAAATGAGTTTCCCAAAAAATATGATCGCTCTCTGAGACAATGACAGATATTGGTTCAATAACTAGCAACTATATAATAATACAGAAGCTCTACTAAATTCCGTACGTCACTGAACATCTGCTGGCATCCTTCCAATGTTGTATTTTTTGTTTTATGTTTTGTGTTTGTGTTGTCTGTGATTTCCAATTATTGTATTAGATCATGTTGATAAAGTAGACTCTGTCATCTCCGCTTACACCCTGACATGTATCTATCCTGAAGATGATAACATCCCAGGTAGACTAGACTTCTCTCATTCCCTTCAACAATTCTATCTGACAGGGTTCTCCACTTGGGGATTTAAAGGCGTGGGCCACCCCTCTGTTTTTGGAACAGTCTGTTCATATGTTAATGACTACACAAAGAATATATTGTCACAATGAAAGAATATGCAAATTATGCATTCTTATGTGCGTCTATCAGCCCTCTGTTTTTCCAAGCTGTGGAGAACACTGTATCACTTCTAATTCTTCAATGTTTCTCTGCCTGCACTATGTTGTAGTGATTGCATGTAGCTTGTCCAAACTGAACCTGTGTTACTGTGTGTGCATGTCCTCTTTGAAAATTTTAGTGCATCTGTAGAACACTGGGCGCAATTTTCCTTATGGAAACAATAAGATTTTCTTAGAAGGCCCTCCCATTTTTCAAATCAACGTACTCCCTAGGAGTATCGCTCCCCAGATGCTGATTTATGAAACTGATCAGTGTTGACATCTTAGGAGTATGTTGATTTGTGAAATTGATCAGTGTGGACCTCCTAGGTAGGAGTACGTTGATTTTTGAAATTGATCAGTGTGCACCTCTTAGGAGTATGCTGATTTGTTGATCGGTGTTGACCTCCTAGGAGTACATTGATTCGTGAAATTGATCAGTATGGACCCCTTAAGAGTTTGTTGATTTGTGAAATTGATCAGTATGGACCCCCTAGAAATATGTTGATTTATGAAATTGATCAGTGTGGACCTAGGAGTACATTGATTCATGAAATTGATCAGTATGGACCCCTTAAGAGTATGTTGATTTGTGAAATTGATCAGTATGGACCTCCTAGGAGTACATTTATTTGTGAAATTGATCAGTGTGGACTCAGTGTTCTTCAGTCATGCCAGAAGTTTGATATTTTCATGCAGTGTGCATGTGCCCAGGTAAACAGTTAGCTTCAATTATAATCTCCGATTCCCATCTTAATTTTGGCATTTATGCCACAAACAAAAACAACTGGAAAATGTGTTGCCCGATCAAATCACTTGTGTGAAAGGATCTCTCAACAGATGAGCGAACGTGGTCATAAATTATGAATTTTTATCAGTGAATTATTGAAAAAAATACCGTATATTCATGGAAAAACCCAGAGACCTAATTCAGTCTTATCACATAGCTTGAAAAATGTGTTTTCACAGCTTGTTAAGCCATTGCATGCATTTTTCTGTGTGTTTTTTATATTTTTATTATTTCATGATCACCACACATTGGGGGTGTGTGCGTGTGTGTGTACCTAATGAAGTGAAAATGTTATGATTTTGTTTCGCTTGATACCTATCTGCCTCTTACTCTATGCCATCGTAGCATGCAGTGTCATTGTTAAGTGAATACGCTAGAGTATTCGTAAATGCTAACCTAGTCCAGATAATTTACCTTTGATAAAATCTAGCATGGTACTAGTGGTCATACTGCATGCTAGCAATGCTGTAAAATTTAGTTATCCATTGGTTTCAGTAAATTACCCATCGTGAACCAGATCTATAATATCTAATTTAAAATAGACATATTAAAAGTACAAAACTGATAAAAATGAAAAATCAGTAGCTAAAGCATATTTCTGAACATCCTACATTTTGAATTGTTAGAAATTCTGAATTCTTGTAACCATTAATTTTCATCTTAGTGCACCATGTACACATAGCACAGGGTGCCATAAATAATGAGAAAACAAGTATAAATATTAAAGAAACGGAGAATAATAGGAAAACAACAGTACTTGACTGATTTTATTCTTGTTCTTCATTTTCTTCAGAAAAATTGATGTTTTTTTGTGAATAAAGAGCATTTTTTGCATTTTTATGTGGCTGTGTATCTTTATGCATTAGGAATACAGTAGGTATCTATAAGTAAAGCTGTGTGCTGATTGTCTTTTTAACCTGCCTGTGACCTACATTATGGATAATTATAGCAGGATTTGAGGAACATGTGTAGTTGGTCGTTTAGGGCGTAGAAATCCAGCAATAATTCATGCAGGTCACACTTAGGTCAAACAGTCAATCAGCACACAGTATGTTGGGTACATGTACCAAAACAACACAGTGAGCATTATGACATTAAACTTCCCTTCACAATTTGGCTGACTTTCAGATAACTTAGATCTACTTGGAATTCAGCTACAACCAGCTCTCATCAAATTATTCCACCGCCGAGATTCTGATGATGTTTCTGTCAAAGAGTCTGTTAAAGAACATTTATGGAGTATACATTTCAGTGAATACGGAAGGTGAGTGGGTTTGCAATGACATTTGCTCCGGTGTTGTAAGACAATCCATTCAGAGGAGATATCATGGTGAAGATCAAAGTATTGCAGTTTATGACCACTATTTGCTCAACAGCAAATTTTTTTGAAAAATTTGAACAGAATTTATCAATAGCGGTCATGATTATGTGTAGTTTAAAGGGAGGGATGAGACTACAAATGTTGTCATCATAAATGAGGCTTTGCAAGGGTTGAAATCCTGTTTGTGATCTGTTATGGGGAAACGCTGTTTGTAAATCTGTTTGCAGGGTATAACACGTTGTGATCTGTTTGTAGGGTATAACACTTTGTGATCTCTTTGCAGGATATAGCACTTTGTGATCTGTAGGGTATAACACTTTGTAATCTTTTTGTAGGATATAATACTTTGTGATCTGTTTTCAAGGGTATAACACTGTGATCTGTTTGCAAGTGTATAATTCTGTGTTACTTGTTTACAGGGGTATATGTATGTACAGAACTGTCAAGACTCATGAGTTGATCTTAAAGGGTATACCTGACAATCTGAGAGGAGAAATATGGATGCTGTATTCTGGTGCTGTCAACGAGGTAACTGTGTAATTATCAAAGTCTCTCTAGTTTTATGTCAAGACCTGCAGAATGTCGTCTTAGCTATTGTAACATGCTGCTGCACCACGCGTATTCTTTAATGTATGAGAAGCTTTCTACTTATAAGCAATAGTATGGGATGACACTAGACAAGTTTCAGAAATTCTCCGGTTGGAAAGACCGAAGTTCCCTCGCATTATACGTACATAGTAGATGTACCCCACTATATTGTAGAGTTAATGAGCAGTGATAGTTGATATACGCTGATATAACAAAAGGAGGCTGCGCTGAATGGACGCTGTCGCTGTGTGTTTTCTTTCACAGATTAGCCATTTGACAGTAACAGAAAAGAAGGAACCAGTTTTTCTTACAACAGTTTACAACTGCTACAGTTACATCAGTCTATTCTAGTCACCGTGTCCCTGTCTTTCCGTCCAACCATCTTTTCTTATCACTTTTAATCTTCAATCGCAGAGGGACTGTGTTTTAACACCACCACTGACTGCCTGTCGTTTTGCTATTTCAGATGGCGACAAACCCAGGGTACTACTTATCCCTTGTAGAACAGAGTCTCGGCAAGGAGAGTATAGCCACTGATGAAATTGAAAGAGATCTCCACAGGTATGTTGACATGTGTATCCACTGCAGTGCAAGTTCTGTGTGCCCAGTACCCTTCTCAGCTTAGACTGCGCGACAGATCTGTTTACATTTGTTCGGCCATAACCGTGTGATTGCTGAAATTAGAGTTGGGATGTAGAGACTAGAAAGTTTTACAGTCAAGCATGTATCGTGTTTGATCAACAGGCATTCCTTTATTTTGTTTTCTTTTGATTTGCTCCTCAAGTTTTCGATCCAGACATGAGAAAATTATTTGTTTTCATGTGTTTTTAAATTCAACCACAAAGCAATCAGTCTCAGTTATTGCAACATTTGTAATTTATCACACTACTGATGTCCAGCATAATTGTTAATTATTTCCCTGAAAAATTTACTCTCAACAGTCTTACAGAATACTGGGAGCCAAATCATTACACAGTGATATATTAAAGGGATGGTCGTCTGAACTGCGCCTGTGCGAGTTTCTTGTTTACAAACAATGTATTTCGTGCACGATATCAAGATGCACCTCATCATCATAGCTGCAACATTTAAATTATACGATGATAGATTATGACAGACATGTTTTAACTGTCATCACTCACCATTGTGCCTTGGATACATTGTTGCCATCGGTCGTATGGGTCCCATACGACCTTTGCAGTTCCGACGACTATATCCCTTTAAGCTCTTATTTATTTTCCAACCCTCACATGACCATCTATCGAATACACTCAATATTCATATCTCTACAGGTCCCTACCAGAACATCCAGCTTTCCAGTCTGAGTTGGGCATTGCTGCACTACGGCGGGTACTGACAGCATATGCATGGCGAAACCCCAGCATAGGTAAGTTACCTTATGAGTGCATCGAATGTGTATGGTGAAAATTCAATATATGTAATTTACCAAGTGGTTGAGTTCATCATCTGAAATTGTTTTCTATACTTCGATGATGAGCATATTGTACATTGATGGCATAACTCATAAACAGTCATTTTGGAAATATGTATCCACAAACATTAAACTCAATAGCTCATTAGAACATTCACTTTTAACAACAAGAGGAAATATTGAAATCATTTTGAAACTGAAATGCTTTTCAAGTCAAAAAACAAGATCTTCAAGTATCTCCCTTGAAAGATATTACCATAACTTAGGCATATCAAACTGGTAATGAGTACCTCTTCTACAGCATCAACAAAATGTAAATATAACGAGTCACTATCAGTGGAGAAACCTGTCGTGATTTGTGGAAACACTGATGTTATACATGTACGTTTTCCCTCCAGGTTACTGTCAGGCAATGAACATTGTGACATCCGTCTTACTGCTGTATGCCTCTGAAGAGGAAGCTTTCTGGCTGTTGGTAGCTATCTGTGAGAGACTGTTACCGGATTATTACAATACCAGGGTAGTTGGAGCATTGATTGATCAAGGTTTGTTTACATGGTACATCTATGCCAGTTTTCCAAACACTCCATAGATTCAGCCTGTCTGCCTCTATTGGTATCTCAGTGGATTCACACATGGAGATATAAAAATTAGAATGAGCTAGTCTTAACCCTTTCACCACCATGGTTTGTCCCAAATCCATTGTTTTCTATGGTAAAGTTGGACCTGTATACAGGGAACTGGGGGTGAAAGGGTTAAGATGGGATGAAGATGGTGCTTCTGTTGCTGAAATACAAATCTTGTTATAAAGTAGTTATTTGTTGGGACTATTTGGTCACTAGCAAAAGAGACTACTGTTATAGGAGGGGCAGGAGATATTGATAATATTCCTACTATATAGTGGGCTTTTTGAGAAGTAATGGAGTAGAACTAAACGCAATAAAGTAAGCCTTCACTGAAAACTATTGAACGCAGACACGATCAAAGCGACTAGTCAGGAGCATCTCTCTAGAGGGCGCTGAGCTCTAATACTGAGGTACTGAGGTATCATTTTATAGTATATCAACTGTACAATGTTTATATGTTTACCTCATGTCACTCCTCAGTGTGACTGATTTGAACACAGTGCATTTGAGAACTAGATGTTTTGTTCAGATCAGTGTTGAAAATGGAAAGTTTCCCTGTTTGTTATATTTTATGAAAATAAGGGCTGATTTGAAAACAATATACAGCCTTACATACTTAGAGAGCGAGACTAAGCTTATGATTACTGCAAGGAAACAAAACTGTTATTAATGGTAATACTTTTTGTGTGTGTGTTTGAATAGGTGTATTTGAAGAGCTCACCAAGAGTTATTTACCAGATTTATATGGTAGAATGGATCACCTTGGTTTACTCAACATGATCTCTCTTTCATGGTTCCTCACCATATTTCTGAGGTAAGCATTTGAAAATTATAATAGACCAATTCCTGTGAATCTATGCGATTGACGAATCTTTTGAAGTTGTAGTTGTGCAGAAGTTGTGAACTTGAATGGAAGAAAACCAAAACATTATTGACAATGGCTCTGTTCCATCAGCTTTGCAAAGTAATGTTTAGTGTATCTGGTAGGAATTCCATTGGATGCCTTTCAGGTATTTTGTTCAGTATTAGCCTTGGGCCAATGTGCAGTGGCTCTGTAAGGTAAAGCTGATTGGTAGATTATAATTATTCACAGCAACTTAAAGAGTCTAAAACTAAGGATCCGTATCCGTTTGAAGTTATTTGTGACATAGTGGACCATAGTACCCACTAATTTTTATAAATGTACTGAGAGACATTCACTTTTTACCAAAGCTACTCGTCATAAGGGGCCTGTGGATCTCCAATACATTTGCTCACTGTGTTTGACACTTACCAATATGACATATCCATTGTTCTGATAAATCAACCCTTCAGTAAGTATGTAACATGAACATGAATTCTACTCACTCATTTACATCTGATAAACCATCGAGCACAATATTTGACTATGTGGGGACTGTGTCATCAACGATGACGAGTCATATACTATCTTTCATCCAGTGTTATGCCAACAAACACAATTTGACCATGTAGGGACTGCGTCATCAACAATGACTTGTCTCATGTATTATTTGTCATTCAGTGTTATGCCATTTGAAAGTGCTGTCAACATCATGGACTGTTTCTTCTACGACGGAGCCAAGGTCATCTTCCAGATAGCCCTGGAGATTCTGGATGCCAACAAGGAAAAACTGTTAGACTGTGGAGACGACGGAGAGGCCATGACGATACTCGGTGACTACTTGGAAAATGTGTCCAACAAAGATGCCACACTGCCACATATGCCACACACATCATTCATGCAGTCAGGAGAGGTCATTCAAAGGGTAAGTATTTCGTCACTGGTTTTTGGCAAAATGCCAAGTTCAAAGGTCAAAAGGTATGATTATAATGGTGGGGAGAAACTTTATTCAACTGCATGTATCCAAAACTAAAGTGTGAATTAAATTTATCCAAACTTATTTCCATTGTTGGTTTATACTAATATTTTAATATTCTAGTATCTTTTGTTATCCTGCCATTTTGATGTGATACCAGGATTTGAGCTCAAAGATTTGAATATATTGCTTATGTAGGCTGGACTGTATCAAATTTTGCAGATTGTTATTTGTTATTTGTTAGATTGGAAAAACCAAATCAGTTTGATTTTCATGTAGGAGTTGATTGCAGAGAATCTGCCAACACAGTTGAGGCATGTCAGTTTGAGCTGAATCAGCTAAGACACAGTTAAAGGGGAAGTTCACCAAGGATGATTTTTACATATGTGGTAGCTCTGTGGACATTTACCCAAGAAAAACTATTTTCACAATTTATAACTCGCAAGATTTTTTAAAAAACGATAGAAGTAGTACAGGAAGTTGCCCATGTAATTTGAATCATGGGAAAAAAGCTCCAACCGTGGAGCTTGCATAATGTGATATGGAAGGGACCATCTCCAGACAGGTATGGCTCGCACATTGTCAACTCACAGTAACACAGTAGTAAACAGCGACACAAAATCTGACAATGGACAGTTTATTATAAGTGAATCATCGTTTATGCAAGGATACTCAGTATAAACAAAAGTTATGTAAATACGCACAGCCTGGTTTGAGCATTAGTGAGTGAACAATGCCATACCCATGGGAAAACGGGTCCCTTCCATATCACATGATGCAAGCTCCAAGCTTGGCGCTTTTTCCCAAGATTCAAATTACATAGGCAACTTCCTGTACTATTTCTTTCGGTTTTTGTAAAAAATCTTGCAAGTTATAAATGGCGAAAATAGCTTTTCCGGGGTAAGTGACCACAAAGCTAGCACATATGTAAAAATCATTCTTGGTGAACTTCCCCTTTATGAGATATTAGTTTGAGCTGACTCAGTTCTGAAATCCGATTTGGCCCCCTAAGTGAGTCATAAAAGTCTAATGCAGTCGACCATATTTTCAATATGGTGGATTTCTACATGTAAAGCACATAAGATTACAGAAGCCGAAGTAATGTTTTAGGTTGTGCAGGCATTTCTTACCAGAAATGCCTACAAAAGATGAAAAGATGAATGAGTTCAGCAAGTTTCACGAACAAAAAGAACGTTTTGCCATGAAAACCATGACACTTGCGTTAGAAGTATTTATCAGATCACTATCTCAAACTCTCGCTGTGGTGAGAAGTTGACTTTTTACCACAATGCATTTCAATGTCATGTGACACCCCACCCCCAGCTCAAGACAAAAACTATTTAAAGTAGCGAGAATTCAATTCAACTGTGCACTCTTATGTGTGCTTTTCACCCTCCACAAACAAATGACAGAGATCAGTTAAAAACTAGGGGAAATGACGAGATTCTCAGATTATTTATCAAAAACTTTTATATTTCAAAGGAAGACTTTTTTTTGTCATCTGTTAGATCTGCTATTTACATGTAATTTAAGGTGTCATAGTACACAAAAGTTGTTAATTAGTGAGTAGTTGGGGTAGCTAGTTCCATTGCTTTGCACTGTATAGCTTTACTGAAGCATGCATGCACTGAACTCTCACCCAATCAGAATATCTCTCAATAGTTTCACCATCTAAAAATACCCAAAGCTGTACTTACAGCTGGTGATGGAATAGGTTGACTATTAACAACCTGTCATTAAGATATGTTCATGCTTATCTCCAGTTCGGATGAATGTACCTTTGTGAATAATTATACAGCCAAAATATAAGAACCATCGCTTCCAGTCAATAAGTGTTGAATTGAGTCACTCATTTAAGGTAGTATGAGCCTCGAAAGTGAAAGATTTTACTTTTGCTCAAACTTTCCTCAATGAAACTTGCAACCATTCTCTTACCAAATCAAGAATAAAAATAAGGGGTCACCGTGCAAAGTTTGGCGCTAGAGACACTAATGACCTACCGTAACATTTACTGATATTTGAATTCAAAATGGCTGCCATTCTTGTGCGAACTGTATGCAGAAATTTTTTTTTCATTTTCGAAAAACTAAGACTGAAATTTTTACTTACTCCGAAATCTTTAAAATAAGCCCCAGCAAGTGGTAGATCAGGAAAAAAATTGAAAAAATTTGAAAATCTGAATATCTGTACCAGAGGCGCATTCTACCTCTACGTCAATACAATAGCGGCCTTTCTACCCTTCTAAGACAGATGGCTATTTTATCAAGGCAAATCAAAAATAAGTTCTCCATGTAAATGGTTGTACACGTAATAATTTGAAATCCACTGCTTTCATCCGTCCAAAGATACAGTGGCATCATAGCTATGGAACAAGCTTGAACATATTTTAGTGCATTATTTGGTAAATTTTTTTGTACAAATTGAAAAATTTTGTCTTCAGACGAAGTACCACTTTGTGATAAGTAATAATTCAATTGCACTAACCCTAAAGCTTTTACAAAGTAACTTTAGACTAATCCAATTGTGTCAGGTAAGATGTTTATCTGTGTACAGTGAAACATAGTAAGTGATTTAAGCACAATAAAATGTCACCAGGGTGGTTGAAAAATTCAGTTACACTTCTGGTAAAAAGTTTATTCTCTTAAATGTTACTGTAATTTTAACCAGTATACGTACAAATAAATGGGGATTAAACACTAAATCTGTCAAAGTTTGTAGTGTTGCAACTAAAAAGACTGAAGATAAAGGTTTTGTCTTCATGTCTCCGTTTCACCAAATGTTTGAGCACTCCATTTACATATAATTTGCATGTCATTGCATCTGATTTGCATGTTTTTTAACACTGCTAACAAAGTAGCTATTTTATGTTAATAAAATGTTATTTTCATTTGTGCTGAGAAATAATGTTAAACCATTCCAATTGCATTTTATTTTCTCCAGCCTTTGAGAAGAGGTCGTGTAAGTTTTACATTTTGATTTTATCCCTAATCTCTTCCTTCTTTTCCTTCCTCAGCTTTTCCGTCTACTTTCTTCCATTTTACAAAATCTTTTCAGATATTGGAGACATTTTTATGACACATGTTGTATGTACATTGTTCAAATCAAATCAGGCATTGAAATCATAACATAAATCCTTTGCATTCCTGCATAAATAATTCATCTACTGTGCTTTGATCATTGGCATGTATCAAGCATCCTGACTTCTGGTGAACTGGAGACATGACTGTTACCCCTTCCACTTGTAGACTTTGGTTTGATCCTATTATTTCACCGGTTAGACATGACTAAAGTATGAGGACGTCAGGTGGATTTGGAGAATGTCAGGTGTCCTCATTTGGTTAAGGTTTGGAAACAGACTACATAGTCTTGGGTATCTGGACTCAAGTATATTACTTGTATTCATGTAGTTTGCGCCTCGAAAATGAAAGGTTTGATTTTTGCTCAAACTTTTCTCATGCAAAGTTTCAAACATCCTCCCTCAAATCGAGAGTGAAAATTGGGGGGGTCACTGTGCAAATTTTGGTTCAAGAGAAACAAATTACCCAATGATATCATACTTACTGATAAAATGGCCACCGTTCCTGTAACTTCTTCATCTGGGAAGTCAGCAAAATGAACGTGGTATGATAAGGGTTAAGGTTAAAAAGGGTGGCATATACACATCTTGGACATCAACTTGCAGTCTTCTTATGTTGCATAGTTCTTTTACCGGTTCCATGATGCAGTGCGCGCCAGGGTATACAAAGCGTACGTTACTCATAGAAATTTTTAGCCGTAGGGTACATGCAGGGTATGTTACTCATAAAACACTATAGCAGGTTACACCTTGACCTATATTTTCATCGCTGGGGCATTATTGACATTGCAAATTTGTGTCATTCTTCTATAACAATCTGTTGTACAACACAAATCAGTGTGTTTTTCGTTGTTTTGAGTGTATATATGGTGTTTGTTGTAGCCACTGCAATTCAATGCATTATGGGATAACTAGGAAAAGGTCTATATCAGCTCAGCACAGTTTGAATATTTGACAGTACCGGTACAATATATCACATCAACCAGAACCACAAGAGGGCGCTGTGCATGTACATAGACTTTTACCTGAAGAAGACGCAGGTGTCAGCACGTTCATAAGTATACAGAGACACTTTTGGTTACACCCACCCATTTTACACCAACCAACGTGGTTACTAGTTCTTCATCAATAGTTTATTGATCCATCACACGCATAATTCTTGAGACTGACACTGGCAGAAAGTTGATCTGTGGAAGTTAGCTCTGTCAGCCTCTGAGCATTCAGTTGATCAAAATGTCAGTGATTACTGCGTGAGGTCCATCCAGTTGTCTTCAATTGTAACATTGATTGACACCGGTCAGTACAATCACTTTGATGTTTATTATGTTTTATCATTCACAGTGAATGCTGTGTGTAGGGTTTTACTTTCTACCTCTGAGGGGAGTGACTGGATTCACTGATTTCATTAAATGAGGGTGTATTAACTGCAGACATCTGATGACAAGTCAGGATCATGTTTGACCGGTCTTCTGTTATTTTTCATTAGTTTCCAATTTCACGTATCTGTACACTTTACTGTCACTTGCTTTGAATGTTTGAGTGGGTGGATTTCAATGCAGTGAATCTCACAGACATGTTCTGAAGAGGGAGTGAATCCTACGCATAGATGAAGTGTTTTGCTGAATGATAGAATCAAGTGTTGTCGATATCAAGGTTTTGTAAGTAGACAGGATTCCTCTGGTTAGTGTAGAAAATGGTGTTGTCGATATCACATGCACAGTTTAAAATCAGCGTTGGTATGCTTCATATTTTCATGCACAGCAGATTTTCTCTTTCCTTTTTCCCTCACATTTTGTCCTTCACATTGATTTCATTACCCAAACATCAGCAATTTTGCCATCCTCATTTTGCTGATAATCTCAAAAAGGAGCTGATGCGTCATATTTTGTTAGAGCAAATGTGATTACTGGTAAATCAATATTCTCAGGTGAAGAGAGTTACATTTACAACCTTTGTATTGTGCCACACAGCCATCCGTGGAGGTGTCTGATTTGATCCGGGAGTCCTACATTCAATTTGGGAACCTGACCAATGAAACCATCGACAGACTGAGGTTCAAGCAGAGACTGAAAGTGGTCCAAGGAATTGAAGATACCGCCAGAAGAAACGTGCTGAGAAGTGTCGGACCTGAGACGTCCTTCAGTCAGAAAGAGCTGGAAGATCTGTATTCGTTGTTCAAGGTTAGAGAAGATGTAAAAATTTAGATCTTGACCTGCTGCCATCAAAGTGTTCTCAGCAACTGCCTTCATGGTTTATTGAAAGCAACTTGAAGCTGGCAACATAACATGATTATGATACTGGATTTGGTGAACTTCAAAGTTGCTCATTCAAAACAGAAGTGAAATAAAATTCGGCTTACAGTTGGCATAGAGTTTTGACGCCCATGATATTTCAAATCAGTATAAGCCACTGCCTCATCATTTCTGTGTCCCTATATTACATGTATCAGGAAGAACAGCTGACCAACAATTTCTGGAGCCACAGTTTCCAACCAATGGATCCCAGTCAGCCGATGTACACTCAAATGAAGATTGACCAGGAGAAGTTTAAGACGCTATTCCTGGCACTGTCACCGTGGGCTCTGGGTGTCTATGGAGGCAACCTTGCAATCAGAGCGTTCAGAGTAAGTCAGAAATAGAATTATTCCTGACACTCTTAAGATTTAAAACAGTGTTACAAGTGTTGAGAAAGAATGCAATAGGTTAAAAAAATAATGTAAAGAACAAAATTTAGAGGGGAAAAATGTTGAAAAAGAAATATCTTTTACAGCAATTGTTACCACTGCATTCACTGAACAGATGTGGGAATCCCGGATCAGGAATGTCCTAAATAGGAATTCTTTGTTCAGTGGTAATTTAGAACAAAGTCAAGGTTGTCTTCAGGACAGGTCAGGTCATGTTAGGTCAGGTTAGGAAGTACAATTATTAACAACTTGTAATAATGAATTATTAATATGGCCATTAGCTATAACTTTTGATGATTGTTTTCATGATTTTCAAGCTCCAATTTTTTTAATGTCAACTACCATTTGTTGTTCTACTCACCAAAGCATCATGAAATACACATTATTCAGTTTGTCAACTCGGTCTGTACATGTGTAAAATACATCGTTATTGTTAACAAGTGAATACAGGTCCAAGACTAGAATTCAAATATGAAATCTCTGTTAGCAGTATAAATGGTAGGTACGTGTTTCAACATGATTTGGCAAGTAGAACAAGAATTTGCAAATGACAATTAACAAAGATAGTGAAAAAAATCATCAAAAGTTACAACTACGGACTCTTCTAGTCAAGTCAAATCAAAACCTGTAACATTGTTCCATTTTGAATTAATTGTATCATTTGATTCTTAAAGCAAGGATGAATGAAATGTAAAGGTATTGAGAAATCTCATGCAAACATTGTTCGCCAATTCTTTACTGATTTCACAATTGTCTTCTGTATTTTGGTTGCGTTTTCAGCTTCTGGATGAAAACCAAGAGGGCAGTATCAATTTCAAGCAATTTACATGGGTTATCAGCTGCATGTGTAAAGGAGAGTTGGCCGAGAGACTTAAACTACTGTACAAACTACACTTGCCACCAGCACTGCTGCCAGAAGATCTAGAGAGTCCAAATACCAACGACAATAAAAGTAAGTGATAATACATGATAATATTTGATCACTATAAATGGCTTTGCACTGATTCAAGTCAAATGGTCACATTACATCTTCTTCATGAGATAAAAATCAATGCTGAAATAGTTATACCATTGTGTTTTGTTCTGGCAAACAATAATATGTCAGTATAAATCAAAATCAACTGTGACAAAATAATACAACTAAGTCTGCTGAATTCTTGCTAGACACTTTAAATTTGTCTGTGATGCTCAAAGCTCAAAGTTATTCAAATGAAAGTTAAACTACATGTACTGTGGATTTCAGAGAACAGCGGCTTGGCCACTCATCATTTTTGACAGGTGATATTTGCTTACATTCTTCATCCCTAGATTTGATCTCTGTTCACAGTTAAAACAAAACTTTAGTTTGACACTGAGAGTTCATTTTGGGAAACTGATTGCACCTCTGATTGGTCAGAAACTGACGTAGTACTCAGCTGTGATGTACAGCACATAAAGAGTCATTTTCTTGTGTTCAAACTGAACATTTGAAAGAAAATGCTTTCTGTCTATCCGTTTCATCACCGTTGGTAAAGTCATGATCAAATTCAACGAAGAAAGGTTTCTGTACAAAATTATTGACTCGAACCATATTTTAGTGTCTATCAGACTGGATGAATGGCCAAGCTACATGTACTTTGAAATTATCTTTGACCATATTTAAGATGGTGCATGTCTTTTAACGCTTCATGACTGGAGTCTTTGTATGCACCTGCTTTCCATAGCATGTTTGCCTTCATACTTTCTAATTGATATGAAAACTCCATGCTGCAAATTTAGTTTAACGATGCGACTCAGGTTCAAAGGTCAATTTTAGCAATTTTTTTTTTATTTCAAATTTCGAACCACTGACACATGGTCTTTCTTTTGGGGAAAGGTGTTGGGTCACATCGTACCGGGAAATTCCTGAAATATTATTAAAATGGAAAACTATCAGCTACACCGCGTGCCATTATTTCCCTTTTGTCTTAACGGTCGCGGATTACCGACCACGATATCTTTGATAAACACGCAGAGATTATGTATAGGCTTTGTGGTATAGTGCGCATGCGCTAGCTTCAACGTTAGGCTCAGCGTTTTGAACTCCGCGTGTATCGGTACGGCAAACACGTCGAGCAGACCAAAGCCGGCGCTCGCGCTCCGTACCGTCGAAAAAGCAAGCGAGGTCCACAAAGCGGACCTGAAAAAGATGGCAACGTGCGCAAAGATCGATTTAAATGTAAAACAGTCCGACTTTGACTCATACTCCCTGCAATAACGATCAAGAATGCAGTGAAGAGTCAGATTTGGCCGAGGACGCAGACGATCAGACGATACGGAGACAACTATGAAAGTATTTGACACGCTGCTTTTCGAACATATCCTAGGCTATGCTGATTGCATACCCGAGTCCAAAAATTAGCCTGAGCGAGATGAAACTTCTGTTAGTTGCAATAATTTTATCACTCTTGCTGTACATGCTTGGTGTTAGTATCGTGTTCTTTTTTATTTTTAAACTCGAGTTTATATCGTGCAGTCTTTTCGTGTCTGCTGAGAAACCTTGAACAACACCGTACCCGACAACAAGTGACATTTATGTTAAGGAGTTTCCAAGCCAGTGCAGGAGTTCATACACACATAATGTAGATTCACAAGAGCAAGTTCACCGATCTGCTAATTTTTCGAAACGAAATGGAAATATTTTTTTTTGATTTCATGCCTTTTCTTTCTTTAAATATAACCCAAAAATTAAATTACGTCAAACGTGAATTGCGAGGGTTCACAAATGATTATTGTGTGCGTGTTGTCTAAACTTATCAATTACCCGCAGACTCCACAGCTGCTAGCTGGACCTCAACACTGAACGTAAAACAAATCCGGCTCAACTTCTAGAAGTGCTGAAACTAGCAATTTTTGCTATATGAGGTCAGTCATCAAAAGTTTGACTAAAAGTAAAAATCTCCGAAATAATAATGTGTGCGCTGGTATTGCGCAAGTCGAGTGACTCCACTAGCTGTGTAGACTAGTCGATACTCTGTCTCTCGGAACACGCTGTGATGACAGCCTGCACTGTTCTACGCTACGGCGTGATTATTATTAGTTTGATAAAATCGGTACAAGAACACATATAAATAAAGTTTGAAAAAATAACACGAGTCAATCTCTCCCGTCGTAACGAAGGGCGACAAGTTTGCAGTGCGGTGCAAAAGCTAAGAAAATACGACAGACATTTTATGTTGTCAAGAGTTACATGTGTTCGTCTCATCTTGAGGTAGGAAAACTAGCAAGTGACGTCCCGTTCGCACAGTGTCGGCGCTAACATGAACTTGACAATCACTTTTCACAAAGAACATGCATAAATTGCCGATCGCGAGACAGGAAGTAGACAACTTGAGTCAAGAACAAGTGAATGCCCGACGCGATCGCGCGACGACAGCACACAGGTCTCGATCTGATAGACTTTTTTACACAAGTTTCGACGTCTTCGTCTTGACTGTGAACACTGGTAACCAGATTGTAACCGTTGAGTTAACAGTATACAGTTAATATGCTAGTTAACGTTCCAAAAATGGATTAAATCGCTAAGTACCCCTCTGTGTTTGTTGTGTAAATACCACCCACTGCTGGCACTAAGCATTTGCCAGTTTAGTGTATAATTTCTTTCTATTTTCACACGATCTGCAATCCTAAACATATTCAAAATTCCCAAAACTGACTCTAAATATTTCAACTTATTCCTGGTATAAGAAAATTCGCAGAAAATAGTGCGCGAGTCGGACTTCTTGGTCACAATGTGTGACGCATAGGTCGTTTACACAAATCGTCGATTTTCTCAGTTCTGTTTTTGGCAGTGCGTACATTATTCAAATAAGTATAAGTCGGCGGCGCCTGGACAGACTAGCCTGATTTTTCACCTGTGGACAGTGAATGAATATATCTGAAAGAACGTGTCTCAGATTTCCGATAAAGGGCCTGGAAGTGAAGATATCCTGACAAACGTGAACAAAGGCCGATAATTTATGCAAAAAACGTCAAGTTGACACTTTGAAGGTGCATTGTGCGAAAACAAAAGCGAATTTCAAAAATCCGGGACACTGTTTTTTGCCCAGTATACCCAGCCGTCGATTGCCGTAAACAGATCACCAAGGCCGATTGGAGATTTGTACTTACACTTTTTGAGTAAAAAAACTAAAAAACACGTGTTTTTGAGTAAAACAGCCGTATGCGCACTGTTTTTGAAAAACTAACAAATTTTCTGAACTCTTCGGTGACCGAGCAGATAAAAAAAGTACCACATGTCGGGTGTGTGACCACGTCTTCTTTGTGAAAATGAGGATTGAAAATAAGTGACAATGAAACTGAGTCGCTACCTTAAAAAACAAGAACTACCAAGACAGCTGTAGTGTCAGTGGCAATACGATGCCTACTTTAAACTGTTACACACCAAACACAACAGTTGATTTGATCTTCGTTTAAAGTATTTCACTGCTGAGCCCCCAAATAATATTCACAGTAGTAGTGGTAGGGTCCTTCCCAAGAAAGAGGGGATCTTTTTGCCAGTCAGGATTTCTAAAACTGTTTGGGATTACTCTTATACATATGTAGTGTCAAAACTTTTCCATTAAAAACTCATTTGTAATGATAACTCATTAGACTTGCCATGAAGACAAACTTTGTCTTGGTTTATATAGAAAACAATGCTGATCACACCTGACAAACGGAAAGTACAATCAAGTTTCAAAGGCAGCTGTCTTATAGCTTGGTGAAACAACCAGACACCCTAGGATGATCTTTATTTTTAAAATTTTCAGCAGTGAATCCAACATTCTTGAGTCTTGCCCAATGCACTGATTTGAATGTTTGCAAACTTTGGTGTGAAAAAAATATGCACTACAGCAATCATGGTTGTTCAACTTGCCATAGAACTCATTTGTATCCATGTTTTCAAGTTCTGGCACCGCTGCATACATCTACATGTGCATTGCATCAAAACACACTGCATGCGAGTTATCTATAAAACGGCTCTCATTGATACCAGTTTCATTGACTGTAATTGACTTTAATTTGACTCTGAATTTCATCAAGGCTGTTCCTTTGACCAAATACATATACATAAAGTATCACAGTGCCTGCGTAAAATCTTGATAGATAGGAAGCATTACATACCAGAGCCATCAAAGGAAATATCACATTATCTTTTCTGCATATGTGAAGTACTTACCTATCCATCTATCTATCTATCTATCTATCTGTCTATCTATCTGTCTATATATATATATATATATATATATATATATATATATATATATATATATATATATATATATATAATATATATGTATGTATGTATGTATGTATATGTATATATATATATATATATACTGTATATATATATATATATAGAGAGAGAGAGAGAGAGAGAGAGAGAGAGAGAGAGAGAGAGAGAGAGAGAGAGAGAGAGAGAGAGAGATGTAGTCTTTTTCTCTGACAAGATGGCTCCACTATCAATGTACTCTGTAGCAGAAAGTATCAATCAAAACTTGTATAATCATTTATCCTCTCGTATGCTAAGTGTGTACACACCCACACCTACTGTAACCACAATACTAATATTCCAAATAACCCATACCAACCTTATCCTTCATATAAGAGTGCATCACCCCCCATCCCACCCACCCCTAATCATTGATCTATACCATCCAGACATCAGTTTAACCCACACATGGCCAGTCCTAACCTCCCCTTTCCCTCAACCTTTTAAGTTCAAATGTCAGGGTTAAAGGTCACGGTGCCTACATGTGTTGGTGTTTATTTGGGGGTTTTGCATTTGGCGGTGATAAAAATTGGTAGACTGTTTTGAACTCTTCCTGCTTCCCTAGGTGTCCCCGTCCCTAATCCTAGCTCTGATACTGACACTGAAACTGCTATTGATGCAGCTGAATACTTCGGAGAAGACAGGAATCAGCCAACGCCGGCAGTGCCGGAGAAGAAGGAAATCCAGGAAGCCAGGTCACAGCAGTTGCAAACCCCTGACATCAGTAAGGTTAGTAATTTAGTCAGACAATCTTGTGGCTCTGGTACCTGCGAAAACAGCAGCAAATATAGAGGTCTAGGACGCAATACCACTTGTTTTGTTAAACCCTGATAGATTCAGAGAAAACAATAAGTTTTACAACCATTTGTTTGGAAATAACTTTAATCGATAAAAGTCAGTGCCTAATATTTTTTGTAAAGAAGAAAATATTGTCTTAAGTGTTTTTATTACCCACTAGAAGTTTTTCATATGTTTTATAAAAAGTTGTAATATGAAAAGTTAACTTACCTCCAGCTAGAATTACATGAACTGTCCTGTTGACTACACATTTCACACACCTTGCAAACTGCTCAGCTATGAAAACTGTAGACTTTACTCATATTCTGAAATGTGACTCAACATTTCACCCTCTGTTTACTTAGAATAAAACAAACTTTTTTCACAAAAAAAGTAACATGTATAGCTTTAGACCAAAGATACATTTATCAGGTTTTTACACATTTTTCAACAAGATTATGATAATCTGGTATACTCTGTCATTGGTGTAAAGTCATACAAGTTGTAGCATACTGTATATCATAAAAGCTAAATATTGAATAATATATTATAGCTTTGTCAATACCAGTGAATTTTGTGACGTCATATCCATACATTATTACTGATAATGTATTCCATTATTCAGCATTGCGGCCACACAGCGAGCAAGATTTTTTTTGGAAAACGAAAAAAGGACTGCGCATTTAAAAGGAGGGGAAATATCGGATAAACCAAGTAATACACAAAACTATAAATCTTGACAATGGTTCACAATATTGATAATAATGTCTTACTGTACGATTTATTACATTTTTTGAGTCCTCACGCACGCACTTGCCGTCTGTCTGGCTGGCGCTCAGCATGCAGTCCCCGTCCGATACGCTGGTTGTACTACTACGTTTGTTTACAACATGGTTCGCTTCGTTGCCGTATAGGTGAAACAGAACTCAGTACGTTTGCAAACTCCTAGACGATACTGGGTTTGACACATGGCATATTATGTATGTCAGTGGCCATGTAAACGATGCAAGCGTGAAAGGCTACTCGAACCAGCCGTAAACGGGCCAACAACGGCAGCTTGCTGTCATCAACCTTGACTGGAAGTGTCTACGGAAATTACTACGGGGCCATTCAAAGTCTTGGTCCAAGGTCAGCTACTGCCAACAATCATGACGACCGTGGACTCTCCGTTGACCTAACATCTCGGCCACCTAATTCTGATGCACTGACTGTAATCGGAGACAACTTTCATTCATCGTTTTTTTCTCCATGTCTGTGATTTTACCTTGCCTTGTTCTCGATATCGCGACGGTACCGAAACCCTCCAGTATGTTTGTCAACTGTACATGTACCTTTCAAGCACCCGTTTACGTCAAGTTCTGTCGTTCGCCGAAATAAAATAGCTCTTCTCAAGGAGACATCGAAAATTAAATGTATAGACACAATTATTATTGGAATATAAACATTTGAATAACAATGTTGAACTCTGTTGATATCGTTTGCAATGAATGCTGTACTACTAGCGACATAATAATGATCGTATTGATCAGCTGATACCATGGCATGCAGCTCGCTGATCATACTGATGTCGATGCATGAACATTCCGTTTTCTTCATCTCTGGCATTTCACCGTGTCGATTTTTTGAATGACGTGATATTTAAAGGTGATGTTTCAAGTTTGACATAGACGGTAGGGATGCAGTTACTTTTCATTTCCTTCGAAAATACATCGTTTTTCAATTCAAAATGAACCGTGAAAGTGCTGGTCATTTTTTGTGCTGAACGTGCGTGTTCAGTGCAGTGCACTGTGCAGTGTGGAGTGCATGTAATATGTACAGAGTCAGGGCCGATCATGCTGGACGACGCTCACTGGCTTCAAACTCAGTTATAATTCCTTTTTTATTCGTTTCTACAACTTCAAATTCACTGGTATTGCCAAAACTATAAAATAATAGCAATAATGCACCCCCTCCGGCCCATAATGGACTCAAGCAAACTTTGCACTCCATAATGTACTCGGCTTCGCCTCGTACATTATGTCGTGCAAAGTTTGCTTTCGTCCATTATGAGCCGGGAGGGGGTGCATTATTGCTTAAATAAATTATAAATGATAAAAATATGATGTAATAACCTCGTAGCATCTGTATGTGCACATTCCAATGTATGTATTTAATTTTTTGCAACCCCCTACTACAAACTACATGATATCGAAAAGCATTTTGTTCACAAAACTCACTAAACTCAAATATCCTTTCATATCTTTAGGCATTTCTTGCATGAAATTCCTGTATAACATAAAACTTTACTTTTGTTTCTGTAATCTTATGTGTTTTAACTGTAGAAATTTGCCATATTGAAAATATGGTCAACTGCCCGAGACCTTGATGACTCACTGAGATGGCAAAAATGTATTTAAGGCACTGAGAATTTTTGTAAATCAATCTAAACATCTAAAGTATATCTAGTAGCTTTGCAATTACAATTCTGCACCATTGGTCTTCCACCCTGTACAGGAAGGAGACAACAGTCCATTGTCGTCTCCAGACACAGGCATTGGCACTGACACGGGATCAGTGACCTCTGCAAGCAAAGTTGA
Organism: Ptychodera flava; assembly: GCF_041260155.1. Lineage (NCBI taxonomy): Eukaryota > Metazoa > Hemichordata > Enteropneusta > Ptychoderidae > Ptychodera > Ptychodera flava. The sequence continues at coordinate 33,880,106 of NC_091936.1, read as the reverse complement.
AACCAGCCCACAGGTCACAAGGGACACAACTGTTGCCAAGGAGACAGATGACAAAGAAAACGCAAAGGACACGATTGTGAAAGACGACATCTACGAAGCCAAGGGTGAAGAGATTCCAACGATGTTGTTAGATGGTACGGAAACTGCAAGTCTTGCATCAGAAGCCAGTATTGGTACTGGTGACAAAGGTTTGTAGATTTTGACATGTAGTAGACATTCTGGTTTAAGATAGTGCACACTTTAAAAGTGAAAGATTTAAACTTTTGCTCAAAATTTCCTATATCAAACTTTCAAACATTCTTTTCAATAATAAAAATAGGGGTCACAGTTCAAAATTTTGACGTGGAAGAACAAATTACCTCAAATTTTGCAATATTTTAAATTCAAAATGACTGCCATCTCTGTGTTAACTCTATGGGAAAAAATTTATTTTTGGATTTTCGAAAAATTAAGATGGTGACAGTTTCTCTTTCTCCAAGAGCTTTAAATTGAGCCCCCACAAGTGGTATATCAGAAAAGAATCGTAGAAATTTTATAGTCCGAATATCTGTCCCCAAGGCGCATTTTACCTTAATTCAGTTGATGGTGCTACACAGATAAGCATACAAATAAATATGAGCTAGTCCACTGTCTGACAGCTGTGTTTAATCCAATTGATTGGGCCTCATGAAGTTCATCTGAAACTAGATTTGTTCCCCATACAAACGCAGATTTGCCTCACACATATCTGTCAAAATCCACAGCAAATGACTTGAACGGAGTTAGACATCACCTTTCAATCTTCTGTAAATTTTAGCCTGTGATCTGCAAGCCTTGGTAAAATCATTTTGTTTGACAGAAATTTTCCACATGATCTAACAAGCCTTAGTAAAATCATTGTGTTTGACAGTGCTGTGACGGCATATACCGTACTCGTCCGAGTATAAGCCCCCGGTTCGGCAACACTAAACAACGGTAAAACTAGGGGAGGGGCTTATACTCTAGCAACCCCATGTTATCTGGCATGGACACTTAATTTATGCTAATTTTATGCACGATTTTTTTCAACACCACTCGATCTTTCTATCCCTTTCAAAATCGACTTACACATCCAAAGAAATTGATTGTACAATCTCTGAATACAGAAGTGACATTTGGTGAAATTTCAGCGTCGAAAAAAAACCCAAACTTGAACAAAGACGTCATGTATGCTGCTGATCAACAGTGAGTAATGTGATTGTGAACAGGCATGCATTGCCCACACGGAAAGGCAACTCAATATTCCAATATCAAACTGTCTACATCTTGTGAAAACAACAACATAGCAGTGAAAATTGTAATAGTCACCAGGAAAAGTCTTCACAAATGAAAGGATAATTGCTTCAAACAAAAGAAGCTGCATGTTTCAAGCATGAAAACATCGTGGCCGTGAATGAAATAAACGATGGCCGACGTGAGTGAGACTATTCTATTTAGGCGACGGGGGTGAGTAGGGTCAAAGAATCAAGATAGTACTGGAAAAACGTGTCATTTTCCTTACGATATTGTCAAGGGAACTCCAGTTTCCATTGTTTTAACATCTTTTAATGGTTTCTTTATTATCTAAAATTAATTTTACCAAGTTAAATGACCAAATATACTCTCCTAACCTTTCTGTATTTGAGTTACACTAGGGTAGGGGCTTATACACGGATGTAATGCATTTTCTAAAATCCTCTAAAATCAGTAGGGGGGCTTATACACGAGCAGGGCTTATACTCGGACGAGTACGGTATGTACATGCCAAATACAATTCTTGAGTGTAACCCAGGACTATGCATCCCTAAAGTTGAATTAACAGATAGACATTTTATTATGTGGTAAATATGTGACATCCATCACAAGAATAGACTTTGATGAAAAGTATGAAAGAGTTAAAAAAAATTCACGTTTTACTTTCACTTGCCACATGGATATGCTTCACTCTTTGAAGGTTTTAAGTCTTAGCCAAGGATGTGTCATTTGAATCATCAGGTTGTTGAAATAAATGTGATATATGTCATCTTAGGAGATGATGATGATGATCTGATGTGTGACATTTCAGGAGATGAGGATGACGGTGAAGGAGGAGGATACAAAAGATTTCTGAGGAGATGGGAGAGAGAACGAGAAGAGGAGGAGAGAAAAAAGGGTTTCAAGAATTTGCCAAGAATGAATCAGGTAGATGGTTTGCTGTGTATAGTTCTAAATCCATCATGAGTGGTGCCCCCTGATCATAAAGGCTCTGATTCTATAAATGATGATTGCATTGTTTGAAGACGTACATGTACAACAGCAGAGTAGTACAAGATGTTTACAACCTGACAGTGTTATCATGACTGACTCCAATCTGTATTTCAGTATGGAGAGTAATAGAAATGACTCTTCAAATTAGGAAAGATTAATTCTATGTTCATGAGAATTTTTCTGCAAAATGTTTGAACATGTGCTCATTGCAACCATTACTTTTCATCCACACAGAGGCTTCCAAGGTATCTGTTACCAAATTAACAATTTTGCGATTTTTGTGTGTGTAAAATTCAGGAGCAGTTTGTCCAACTCTGGAAGACTCTGTATGATATGTTTGGTGACAATGAAAATGAACAGGAACTTTACAGAGCCATAGCTGCCGTTGGTACACTGCTACTGGAAATCGGTGAGGTCGGTAAGCAGTTCTACAACAAAAACAAAAATGCCAGTCTGGGAGCGGGAACGCCGAGTAGCGATGACGGCGACAAGAGCGGGCAGGACTGTGCTGATGATAGCGTATTTACAAATAATGATACCAAGACTGTGGAAATCAACACAGACAACATTGATGAGAGCAAAAATGTGGAATCTCCCAAAGAAGAAGTAGAACAAGAAGGAAAAGTGACATTTACGGTAGGAGAAGACGGTGCTGAGCATTCCAGGGAACAAAGCAATGTGCAAGCAATCCAGTCATCAATGAATGACTTAGATCTCGGTCATGGAGATGGTGCAAACGTTGAGTGTAGTCTGTCGCCGTATTCTGAGGAGATGCAGACCATTAGCATGACGTCCAGGGATTCTGACGCCGCATCAATGCCCGGTCACTGTCTGGACGACTATCCCACCCAAATTGAAATAGGCAAACAAGAGAGACCCGAATCGATCAACAAACTAGACATGGACTGGGCGATTACGTGCGAGCAGTTTCTGGCCTCAATGTTGACGGAGACAGAGTTAGTGCGGTTCTTTGAACAGCAGCCGGATGTGTCTCATCTCATCGAAGGGCTACGACAGAGACGATCTTTTGAAAGACAACTTAGCAGTTCCAGCACAACAAGTCTAACATCTTAATACTCTGTTTTATCAAATAGCTGTTATTGTCTTTTGTCTGTGTCCCATAGACACTTATACTATCTGGTGGTTACAGTGCATGCCATAGTCATATGTTACTACAGATATTCTAGTCGTTCAACAATTACTATCTACAATTTCTGTACTGCACCTAGTCGTGTGAAGACACCACTGAATGCATGTTTTATCTCACTGACTGCAATTTCGTGTCTAGCACATTGACACAGACTTACTGGTATTCAAGCTGTAGGTCAAAACTTTTCAGTCGTAGATTGAAATGAATTTACAGTGGACTTTACATTTTCTGTCAACAGAAACACCATTATTCACAACCAAACTCATGAAGAAGGTCCCAAAACGTTTCAAAAATGGAACACAGATACCATAATTCTAAAAGGCAGTTGGAATTTAAAAGCAAAACAGAATTTTTTTTGCATGTGATTCACAAGCAGTTCTAAGTCTTCATTTTCATTGATAATTAGTTTCATCTAATTAAAAAATTCACTCATTTTTTTTACTCAACTCCCTTGTTATTTACAAGTCGCAAAAGTTCTTCCAGGTTTCCAACTTTTAGGCAGGTTTTTAATATTCCCTTCTCACAAGGCTGTTCGTGAGTGTGCTATTTATTCAGAAGGTTGTTTTACAACAACTGTGTCCTGAAAATTGTATGTTAATGAGCTCATTGGCCATTCAAGATATCAGTACAAAAAATGAGCAATCACCCTACTATATGAAATCCTTTAACCCTTTCACAATTATGGTTTGTCCCAGGCCCATTGTTTATTGTGATGATGCTGGACTTCAACACAGGGAGATCGGGATGAAACTTATTCAGAATGCACTTTGAGAAAAAAGAAACCTGCTTCATGAAAATGCAAATCACCTAATTTATTATGTACATAATTATCATTTACATACATTTTGCCGTTTGATGTCATGAGTGTTAAGGGCACTGCACATTGATATTCTGGTGTTATCTGAGCAGGTTCAGATTTTTACTTCAGAATGAAAAGGGGATTAATACCTGCAATGATCAATGATGTGTCAATCCCATCCCATCAGCCCTGTTGCCTAGTAACATGTTGAAGTTGAAAGTGAGCTTATTAGTCAGTTTCTTGGACACAATGCTTCTATCAGAATAGTTGGTTGCAGAACAGCATTCACAACTGTATGGAAAGCTACTCGGCATGGTAGAGTAAGGAATGCATTCATGGGGTTTCTTTCAAAATTAGGAATCAAGTAGCAATTTCTGCAATCACCAGTGCACAAGGTGGCAGCAGCAGTGCGCCCTCTATGGCAATACATCATTGGAACACTGAAGTTAACTTCTTGATATTCTTGTTTCAAATTTTGCTGTTGATACAATTGCAAACACAGTGTAAATCTTGTCAGGTTGAATACAAAATACTGTTTCAGGGCTTTGGCAACTACCATTCAAGTAAAAATTGTAGAGTAACTGTGTTCATGAATGTCAAACAGTTGATCCTTGCCATGTAAACAACCCACTCTATACAGCTTTTCATGCCACAGATTTTTTAATCATAAAATCCAACTTTCCAATTGCAGAGAAGTGCTGTACTCTTCAAGATAATTTATCAGAAAAAATGCCTTATTTTTAAAAATGTAAGAAAAGTTAGTTCAGTGGATGCAGTTACAGGCCTTCCCATCCTTTTAGTCTTTCTAGTTAGAAATTTGAACACATGTGACCTGAAAATTGCAAACAACATAAACGCACTTAATATGTTTGCATGAAAACTTGCAAACAGATAAAGGCTACTGCAGTTTCCTCTATTTTTCTCAGATTTTTCAGTAATTGTGTGTGTATCACAACGGCAACTGATGTTGATAACTAAAGAGCCATGCCGGGGGGGGGGGGGGGGGGGGGGTATTGTCACATTCAGGGTAGTATAAGCAATGTTTGGTGTTTTCCTCTGTATCATTTGTAAACTTTGAACTTCACGTTGTTCAAAACTCGTCATCACATTGCGTTCACACAAAATAGATGAACTAAGAAATTACTCTTGCCTAGAGAAATTGTCCTTGCATGGATTGGTTCATGGAAAATTCAGGGATGATGAAAAATGTTGGAAGGTCAACTCTGAGGATTTACTGAGATTGTAAATGCGTGTCGGTGATTGGCTGCTTCATTGGTCATTCCATTGGAAAAGTAGGGGACGTAGGTTATCAGGGTACATGCTGGGGATGTTGGCTGCGAGTTCAACAATGATCAGTTTACAATCGTAACAATAACCCAGCATTAACAATCACTGTGAAGGGTTGTGTAGAAATGTCTGATTGCAGCAGACAACGGAGAATAATGACTTATGTGCAATTCAAGAATAGTGATACAGTGTATTTAATAGGAACTTCTGAAGGGCAACCGGAAATATTTACTTTGTTCAATTGGAAAAAAAGTGACAACAAAATTCAGTGTCCAGGTAACCTGTAATGCCAAAAAAAATGACAGGCTTGATTTCACTGAATTCTGTTGTCCATTTTAGCAATGATTTAGGTGATAGTATTGAACTTTTAACTGTGTGGGTGAAGTATGAATTGTTTGTAGTGTTATTACCAAGGGCATTACTAATGGTGCTGTGGAAGTCTGAGCCAACAAATCTATGTTGTTGTTGTTGTGAGAGTTACTTAAGATGCTCCAATATCGGAAGCATAATCGTTTGATTTATCTTCTAATTTCAAAATATGTTGTGCATGTCAATTGAGTTACTTTCATGGGAAACCCTGAGACGTTTCCTAGGTGAAAAATGAAATTTGTGTAGAAAGCCTGTGCAATTGATATTTCATTGTAGTAGAATCTGATTGAGATGAAGAGAAGTGATGATGTGTCTCGTACTCTATGGAAGGTAAAAGTAGTGAAGACAAGGTTAACTGAATAGGAAATCGAATGAAAGAATTCAGACAGCTTTATTGATAGTACAAGTACAGTTGGTGCTGGACATGACAGAGTATTAACATTTCCAAATTGTCAGCCTCCTTGAAATTGATTCAATTTCTTAATTCTACTGCCTTTCCAACCATTGCATTTTTTGTTGGAACCAGAACAGGATTTTGGAAAAACACAATTGTGCGACTACATCCAGAGAAAATATTGAATTGTATTCCATTGTGAATGTTCTCAATCCATTTTGAGATGTGGAAACATTTTATGATTATGCATGTAGATCTGAGGTATTTTTAATTTTTTTTGTGAACAATATCTTTAGTTCTGTGAACTATTTCATTCTGATGTTAGGATTTTTCTTGTACTGTCTTTGAAAAAACTTCTTCATAGGTTGTAACATAGAGCCTGGATGGTATGTTACCCAAATGGGTGAAAAATAACCAAAGGAATTGTGACGTGAAGCTGTGTAGTACCTGCAACATGCACACAGCTAAATCTACATATTCGGTGCAATCATGTGTATTTGAAAAATCCAATCTCTCCATATTCAGCTTATCTTGAATTGATTATAAGGGTTTACAGATTTCTGCTTAAAGAAATACTCTGATTACACCATAATTTACTTTTGTATTACTTAATAATAGTTTACACAAGTTCATGGTCTGTTGTTTTACCAGTACACATGACAAAATGACAACACCCTTTCCTGAACTGTAGAGGAAAGTCCAGTACTGTGACTTTGTCTTCTGACCATGCCAAGTGAGGGCGCTGTTGGTCTGGCGTCCGATACTCCCTTAATTTCTCTCTTTAAATTTTAAGCCTAATGAGTCAGATCGTTATCCAAATTCTTAATCACTTGAAAGTGCTGGTACTCACAGTTAATAAAGTTTTGTGCATCACAGATATTGTTCACTAGTACTGTACAGTGATGATAGACCCTTTAACTCTGTTGCACGCAGTATGAATATCCCCTTTTCTTAGCCCTTTCAATGCAAATATCAAGTGATGGCCTAGGCTTTCGCTGACCTCCTAGCATCCTCATTAATCTGATGGTTGATCAAGATTTACCATGTACTTTGATACACATAGGGTCACCCTGCAAAATGAATATTTAACAAATTGACCAACTTTGAACAATGTGTTGTACTGGTATATGATTTTGTGTCATGACGCTTTTCAGCTGAAAATTAGTGACAGTTTTTGCATGATGTAGTGAAGGATGTGATAAATAAAAATGCAAGAAAACAATTATTTGTGTATTTTTTTCATTTTGCATGATTTTACTTTTAATACATCAGTGGCAAAATTCCGTTTTCAGTCTAAGAATGGAAATAGGAGTGACTGCAAGTTTGAGAGAGAGAGAATTTGACGATGTCAGAAGCTAGGTATCCACCTTTGCAGGTTGACTATATATTGCCATTTTGATGTGAACTGTTGGACTAGAAGTTTAAAATCTATCCATTTTTTGGAAATTACAGGTAACATAATTCTTAACGGTCTAGGACTGCGTCATAAAAACATTTCGTTACTGCACACAGGAATTGCGCAACGTTATCTGAGATTTCATTCTCAATATATTCCCTGAAAAGTTTGCTTATATTCCGCACTTGAGAGAAAGATTATTTACTTGCGTGTCAATAAGAGTATATTATATTACCTGCCTACAACCTTCATATACACTGAGTAGGAAACGAGGTATAGAGGAGGACAATGCCATCTGGCTATAGTTATACGTTGTACTGAGCCATTACAGTGTCCGTTACTGTAGCAGTTGTACTTAAAATTAGCCTTTCACCCTGAAAACGAAACAATTACAAGAAGGGAAGCCACGATTCTCTCTCTCTCTCTCTCTCTCTCTCTCTCTCTCTCTCTCTCTCTCTCTCACGCACGCATACATGCTGTAACATATGCATCAGGGATATCTCAAAAAGGCTGTGCTCAAAAATGAGTGAATACACACTGACGTGCAAATTTTGTGTAAAAAATAAGTGGGTTTATTTTTCGTACATTTTACATACAAAAGGTGCAGACATGTTGTTAAAATAAATAAGTAGAAAGGAACTGTCTTTGATGAAAGTTCTCAAAGTATGTCAGTCAAGACGTAAATGTGTGCCGCGTCATTATTGTCAAGTCTTCCAGATAATCTTGGATATTGTGTCGTTTGCTAAAAACTTATCATGTTGCCAGTTTTGTCGAAATATGAACTCCATTTCCATTTTTGAACGGATGTGTCGGCGCATGTCCTCAACACCACGAATTTGTGTGTATTTTCAATGTCCATGCATGTTCCGCTGTTTCCATCAACCATCGCCCCGTCCTAAAATGGAAAATTAGACAAAAACGTCTGTGTCTTTTCATGTTTGACTCCACGAGGTCGACTGCAAAGAATCAGGCCTTCAACTCCCGATGATCTCATCGCATGAAGGTAGATTGCTCATCAACCAATCCTGCTTTGGTAATACCTATAAAGTCAGGTATCCAAACAAAACTTTTTTACAACCCTTTGCTTCTGCGGCGACTCAACGTTGCTGTGTAAAGTATATTGCGAATTTAAAGTCGAGAGAAATAATATCAAACTTATTGAAATAACATTACTGTTCATGGATGAGCTGGAATAGATAATTGATGCTGACGGTTATATTTAGGTGTGATCATCGTTTGTGACATGTGCAGCAAACAAAATATTTTGAGCCCATTCAGGCGGACAAATATGCATATGTCATGTACCGTTGGTATTACCAATTATGTTACGAAATTTCTAAATGCCTGAATTGCCAAATTTAGTGTTATTCAATTGGAATTGCGTCAAGGTTTGACGAAGAAGAACGCGCCTAAGGTCGTTCGCGCCCCGAAAATGAAAGACTTAAACTTTTGCTCAAACTTTCATTAATGAAACTTTCAGCCGTTCTCTTTCATAATCAAGAATTAAAATCGGGGGTCACTATGTAAATTTTGGTACTAGGGAAACAAATTACCCAATATTTATTGATATTTGAAATCCAAAATGGCCACCATCCCTGTGTTATCTCTATGCGGGAAAATAAAATTCCCGATTTTCACAAAACTAAGCCGTTGAAAAATGTATTTACTCTTCAAAATGAGCCCCCACAAGTGGTTGGCCAAAAGAATATTGTCAATGTTTGAAAGTCCGAATATCTATCCCCAGGGCGCATTCTACCTTAATAATTCTTTACATGTAAAGGATTTGTTATTTACGTGTTTGTGGTTCCAGTAGATGACGTATGGCGATTCGCATTCCGATAGGACAACCCTGGTGGCAGCTACTGATCGTTGATATGGTGACACAGATAGGCAGAGGTCGCTGTTGAATAGAATCTTTCCGTTCCAATCAAACATGAACATCTGCAAATGGAAAACGAAATATGTACCTTATCGGGATTGCTTGTTTGATCACTAACAATGGCGTGATATTCGATCTGACAGTATCGTAGTTAAAATCAAAACATAATTTTTCTTGAACAAACGTGTAAGTCATTCCCGGTATTTTTATCGTCGCAGGTTACTGTACCAGCTGTATGCCCCGCAAAATATCATATTCGTAGTCTTTTTTATTTTCGAATTATGTATGTGACTAATCATTTAAAAAGTTAGTGTCCTCTGTCTCTCTTATGTCAATATTTCTGACTTTCAATTTTTCAAGGGTATTTTTATTTGAATTCTGATAGCTAAAGCGTCCGTCAACCAAACTCTACGCCTTACTTCTTTAACAGTCTCTAAACCGAGCTCATGTGCCCACAAACATAAAACATATAGTCAAGCAACTCAGATACAGAACAACCATCATTATTTAAATAACAAATATTACGCTTCGTCTCACTACTGCCGTGCCTATCAGCGCGTTTAAAGGTAGTTCGCGCCTCGAAAGTGAAACGCTTAAACTTTTGATCAAACTTTCCTCAAGGAATCTTTCAACCATTCTCTTTCAAAATTAAGAATTATAAATTGGGGATCACCTTGCAAATTTACCAAAGATTTACCTACATTTGAAATTCAAAATGGCCTCCATCCCAGTGTTATCTCTATGGAGAAAATCAAATTTTTGATTTTCGAAAAGCTAAGACGGTGAACAATTTTCTTACACCAAGAACTTTACAACGAACCCCACAAGTGATAGATCAGAAGAGAATTGTGAAAGTTTGAGAGTCCGAATATCTGTCCCCGAGGCGCATTCTACCTTAAAGTCATGTTTGCCGGTCAAAATGAGACTCACTTGGTTACCGCCTCTTCCATGACAAGGAAACACTCCAACAATTCCTTGACGACCGATGGAATCCATACACAGATGAGACCAACCAATGTTTCGTAACTATTGGGAAGAAATATGTGGATAGACACGGTAAAATCTGCCCTCTTTATATTCTAGTTGTTACCATCACAATTAATTATGCACTACAATTACCATAAGCTTATTTTCCACAGCAAGGTAAAATGAGAAAAGCCTATTTGGCATGCCAGCAAGACTTTTTCCCCTTAAAACTGTCCGAAAACCTTGTAAATTAACTGTAAATTACAACCATACATGAATAGAGTAATAATATTTCAAAGCTTTCTTTGTACTCCTTTAAGGCTGCTGCCTCGACTGGCCCCCAGTCGCCTTGTTTTCTCGGCAGCTGAGTTACTAGCTGGCCAAGGCGTTCACCCCACGATCTACACAACAGCCTTCCACTTAGTGCAACAGTCTACTGATGTTTAGTCCTTCAATTTATTATATGTTTTGATACTTAGCCTATATGCCCAGACTTGGCGCAAGTCTAGCTGCTGCCAAACTAATCAAAGAAATTAAGTCATGAAAATACAGATGATGAATATCAGATGTTTGAAGATTTTTTTGATAATTTCACGCATACGTTATCATAATTTGAACCTGTTGCTATGCAACCTCTGTGAAGTTGATGTGTGCAATGGCATACTGCGACATTCGCTTGGCTGCGTTACCTCTCCCTTTGCCTGCACCCTGGTGTCCGGTATGGGCAACTCCGGATACACATTCTCCAAATACCATTTAAAATCCTGGCACTTTAAAGCTTCTCTCAGCTTTTTTCGACTGGAAACATCGCCGTAGTCTGCTCCTTTGAGATGGGGTTTCAGGGAATAGAAGATATCTTTGTACCCGTCCATCCAAACTTCCGCCACGCGCATGTTATTGCGCATGTATGTTCTGCGAATTCAAAATTGGTTCAAGTAACAGTTTATCTTTAACGTCACACAATAAGAAGTGAATATGTGAGTCTTTTTCATCACGGCATGTTAAAAGGCTCAATTCTCAATTATTAGTTCTCTAATTTGTCATGACATCTAAACTATGTGTATTGTTCCGTTGACTGGTGGTTATTTGTACTCTCAAGACTTTCAATATACATGATACTATGGTTGTTCCTCGTGTCTTTTATTTGCTTCACTGAAAGTCAGTGTTACAGAATCGCCATTGTCCGCTATCTCTCTCCTTCAGTGTTAAAAGGCACGGTCAGAAAAAGAGCTTTTAATATAGAAAAATTCAAATGGAAACATATCCGACCATCATAAAACGCTCAATTAACACAATTTGAACTAATTTGGGATAATTGGATCTTCATATTTTTCAAATTTTTCAAAAGTGTTAGGTGCTCTATAGCTGAATGTTGCAATATTACAACATGCCCGTACAAATGAATGGAAAATTAAAAAGAAAAGCAGGTAAGCTTACATTTGCAGATTAAACCGACATTACTTCACCATCCAATTATCCCAAATTAGTTGCAATCGTGTTTCATTTAAGCTTAGACGTCAACCACTTTCGAACTGCATTAGTTCCCCAGGATAATTCAACTACGCTATAGTGGGGAGGTTTGTCTATAATAGTCCTGTCCAAAGTTTTACATTTGAAAAAGCTGAAAGCTCTGGGCGAAAGCTGTTGTCACCTGATAATGCATCAGATATGCCTGCAATGCGTACTTTATGTTTCCTTCGGGGAATTTGTATGGCTGGCTCTTTCGGAACACGTGACCGACACGTGAGCACGGAATCAATTCCAGGGAACCACCGCACATCCAAATCTGTGGTTGAAATAAAAAGCAATCAATGACGTTTTTATCTGTACATGTTTGCGTGAGGGGAGAAATTATAACTGTCATCTTTATTCAAAACTACCCTCCCATTACTATTTGCATAATATCTCATCCTACAAACTTTCCCTCTCGCTCAAATGTGTCCACTTGGACGTTTACATATTCGCGTGCTCGTACAACATGGTCGTCTGAAATATGAAAGTTTGACTGTGAACAAACGGCACGCCCGACTTGCCTTCGAAAAAGATTAAAACAATTTACTCACTGGCAACCATAACGGACACACCGCCAATCCAATTGAAACTTATCAAGTGCCCCGCAGTTAATGAAAGGAAGAAAATGCCCTTCCCCACAAAACTAAGCCGGCGAAAGCATTTATTCCATAAGCTTCAAAATGAGCTCCCCTAAGTGATAGGCCAAAACTATACCGTACAAGTTTGAGAGTCCGCACGTCTGTCCCCGAGGTATATTCTACCTTACAAGAAATTACGAACGTTATTTACCTTAAAAGACAATTCTAGGTTTTCGGCTCCCCAAATTTCCAGTCCCGGATCGTATCTTCCGATCCGGTAGAAGAATTCTCTGTCGATAGCAAAAATACCCCCTGCCATCGTTGGCGACCTGCAAAACAAATCCGGGCCGAAGACAGAAACACTTGTTGATATTCTACATATCTCATTTCCTTTTCACGTATGAGGAGAAGAATAGATTTCGACCAGATGCCCGCGTTTAACTTCGACTGCTATACATCATGGGAAAATTTAATTGCCAGCTATAGTTGACGACATGAACAATAAACGCGATTTTTTAGCCTTGAAGATTAGATCGCATACACGCATCATTGAATTGGCATTATGAGAATGAATTCCGATGCACTGATTTCGCATAAGAAAGTCTACTGAAAATTAAAGTTAAGGCCATTTACTTTTCAAAAAAAAAACTTCATCATATCTCTACTCTATTGCAAATGAAACTGTTATTATCATTTGTGAACTTCGCACTTGAAGCGTTTTGTAATAAATACTATGACTGCTCATGATTCACGACTTGATCCAGCAGCAATGGTCAAGGCAGGAGGAACAAAGTGAGCCCTGTCCTTCGGTAAAGAAAGAGCGTACAGTAGGTGCAGGACCGAGTTCTGTGCCCATGGAAATAGAGGTTATTAATAAAAGTAATATTTATGAATACTAATGTAGGTTTTGGAATCACTTTTTTGTAAAGTGTATCACTACTGCTGACATAAATTTCACGAATACCGTGGAAATAAAGAACACAACACGATTAAGTAAAATACCGATCCGTCTCTACATCGGATTTTAATCAGACTGGGTACGAGTCCGTCCATTTAAAATATCTTATTGAATGCAACAATACACTGCGAGATACAACAATCCTTATGACACAGCATTCTTCTTAGCGAGAGAACATATCTTTGAATGCTCACCGTATAGGCCATGTTTCATCTTTTCGTCTCCTTTTTTCATAACCAGGGATCGGTTTCCACACAAATCGCATATCCCATGAAAAACCACCTCTGACAGCACTTGCTGGGGCATAACTAGGAATATATTGAAAAATAAACAGCGTGAAAAAACTACAACCTTTAATTAATTATGCAGGTTTATGTTTAGATAGAGATAATATCGATTAATCGATAGACACGTATTTCTGGATTTCTGGACTGATTTCGAAATTGATTCCTAGATAGCCAAATAGGCCTAGATATATTTCTCGATAGAGTGATAGATATGTTTCTAGAGAGATCTATTTCTAGGTAGATAGATTTCTATGTAGATTTCTAAAGTTCTAGATGGATTTCTAGATTTTCGACAGATAAATACTGTAGTTAGATGGTTGATAAATATATTTCTTCGATAGATTTCTCGATAGATAGATAGATAGATAGATAGTTAGATAGATTGTTGATCCAATCTTACCTAAATGTGGTCGCATCTATCCGGTCGATAATTGGTGACACCACTGTGCTTCTATTCTCGGAAATTCTCTGAAGTAGTGGTTCTAGCCACCCAACATTGCACTCCACGTGAGAATCAAGAAATAATAGAACTTGTCCTCGCGCAATTTCACTGCCTCGCAATCTGGCTCGTATCAGACCCTCTCGTTGCGCAAGTCGAAGTATTTTCACCTTTCGAAATTTCATGTATTCATCAAGCTGTGCCTTTAAATGTTCTGTAATTAGCATATCAATGAACAGCTTGTGTATTCCCGGAAAAGCTCGAACAATTAAAGGACATCGTTCTAGGAATACAAGAGCATATTTCCTTCATAACCGTAAAATTGATTGAAATAGTTTCTGTTCAATTTCAAATTCTGCTGTTGAACCTCAACCATCAATGGGAAAAATCATCTTTCCTCATTACGCATTCAGTTTCATTTTGTCATAAAAGATACGACAACTTCAGGTGTTTTTGTATAAATTATTTATGATATCTTGTACAGCAGACCATAGTTCCATAGTAAGCTTATTGGACAGTACAACTGTTCATGTCAGAGAGCAAAAGACGTAATTCAGCAGAATCGTATTTCTATAATTTATCAGTTTCCAATACTCGAATTATTCTTTATCATTTAATGCTTTCATTTCGTTTCTAATGCACTTATTGTTTCATTTGTTTTGTCCGAACAGACGTAAGCACACCATAGATCGTATGGTTTCACGCATAGAACTTTGGCTTTGCTCCTCTAAATGTTTGAATCCAGTCACGAGGTTGACAGTATATCCTTACAGCGAAATCGAGCAAAGTGTGGCATATTGGCTTTCTTCGTTATCAGACAATCTCTACACCTACCTCTTTCACTGAAGTCGTCGACGAGAATGACCTCTTCGACGAGGTCAGCCGGCGATCTATTGATGACGCTGTGTACTGTTCTCAGTAGGGTAGACCAAGACTCATCAATGAAACAGACGATAATGCTCGCCGATGGAAGACGGTTGAAATATTCCTTAGTTTTGCATCTGAGAATGTTTTATCAATGAGGAGAACCGTTACAAGGCGATATTTTTAAGCAATACAACCCCGGTGGTGGCAGTCCCCGGGTTGGTGGGTACCCATACATGCGCGTTACCAAATTCACGGAAAAGGGGGTGTTTTTCTTCAGTCATCTCGGAGATTCTATAGGTCCGTGAAATCGAGAAAAAGGGGTACTTTTTCAGAGTAACCTCCGAGATTAGGGTTAGTCCTTTCATAATCTTCCTAGGACACTAAATCTGGTCTAGTCTCACACACAAAGAAAATGAAAAACAGTAGGCCTACCGCCGTACGTTTGTATGTACATATGACGTATACATGCCCATCACTTAGGGTCCATCCCCCTAAATCAAATTTAGATCCAAACAGATCCAAACGGATAAGGAAGATGATTGTGTATGAATGTGACTAAAATCAGGCGTGGACAAACATTTGTGATGTATGTACATGTATACAAAGTCAACCTCCAGGGTCAACCCTGGAAGTCAACATACTAACCTCCTAGATTTCGAATTAAGGGTACGTTTTTTACAGCTAATTTCTCCCAGATTTGCCACAAATAGGGGGTGTTTTTCTCAGAAATATTCTAGGAAAGGGGTACTTTTCAAACTTGGGTAACAAGCATGGCTACCCACCAACCCGGGGACTGCCACCGCCGGGAATACAACATGCAAGCTTTACGATTTCCTTGGTTTGTATTTGCATAAATGTAAATTCAAGCATCTGATCATTGTCGATTCGTTGTGTCACATAAACTGTCATGTCAAATTTTGCGCACTGGCAGTTTCGACTTGCACGACACTGCGTCGTGTACATCGTTTACAGCAGTATCTGCAACTCTTGTTCATCTTTATTTATAATATCTTCTCTGACTCAACATCGCATTCATTAAATTTATGAGCCCTATACTGTAAACCTAGAAATATTCCCCAATTCTCTGTCATTTCCCTGTTATGTGGCACTTTATTTGTGTAATAGTCACTCGCATCACGTGCGTGCATCATCAGCGAAAGTCGCCATACTTACAGTTTGGGTCGTACATCCGGGATACTTCTTTCCACGGAAATCAAGTCACTGACGAACTCATTGAAAGAGGCTCGCTCCCAACCTGCTTGGACTCTAGCGCTGTCTGCCATCGTCATTCTCACTGGAGCGCCATTGCTGCCGGGTCCTCTTCGCAATCTGGGCATAGTTGTGCCATCTAGGTCACGAACCAGGTGTGTTCCTAAGCTTTCACCCGGTCCTTCCTATAAAGTTTACGAAACGAAGTAAACTAGACACGCTTTTTACTACATATGCAGATACTTTCTCTTGGTGAATTGTAGCTGATAGTGTTTTTTTAAATACTCTTTTATTGCATTTGACATAGGCAAAATATTACATCAATATATCCACTGTCATATTAACCGGTTAATTCACTGAAAAGTTTGCAGTATCTCAACTTTTATGTTCATCTCCTTTGCAAGATTATACCTCATATTGAATTCATTTTTTGAAAACCGTTTCAATGAACACATTTTAGCATTTACGATCCAAAATTTTTGAATGCTCTATTTTCCAACTAAAGTTAAACATCTTACAGATTTTCTATGTATGTCTGTGATGTTACTTTCTTTTACACTCTGTGGAAATGATATTCGATGGTGATATTTCGAATACTTTCCCTACATATCGGTTGATAATGTTTTTGAACATGTTCCAACATCTCGACACAATTGGACATTTTATAGACTTATGTTCTAAATAATCTACATCCTTACAAACTGAACAGAGCTTGGGGTCTTTTATCTTCCAAAATACAAAGACTTGTTATACGGAAGTAAACGAGCGATTTGTTTACTGCTATTTATTAAGGGCTTGGAGACATTCTATTTCTGACAATTCACACTCTGATCGTCAGAAAGATTGAGGGCGACGACACTTCCCTCTGGTGTGGTGGAAGTTATGATGATGGTGGTGGTGGTGGTGATGTTGGTTGCGATGATGATGATGATGATGATGATGATGATGATGATGATGATGATGATGATGATGATGATTGGAGTAGACATGCAGGAATGTCAAGACACCAAACAACACTATCACAATTGCTTTCAACAAGTCACTATTTCACTTTTTTATTATGTTATGCAGGTATTCGGTATGTAACGCCATCAGACCTTGCTGTAACGCTTCAAGCCCGTGTTCTTGGAAGGTTTCTAAATACTCCATGTCACTGGATACGACACACCATAGCACTGTTCACATTGAGTGTTCAATCGATTTTGTCTCTATCGAACATTTCATTCATCGGTATTTGCATAGCTGTACTCTATATCTTCAGGTGCTAACGCACTCTTTCATGAAGGTTACTTTCTCTGTATTCCGGAACATTCTCAGATTTCAAGGTAAATATTGGGTTTCCGCTTTTACTCTCGGCTAATGCATTCGGTTCGGAATCCAGTATGACCGAATATAAGACGTTAGTCAAGGCTGACGTAGATCACGACGATATTGAACTTTCCTTGCCGATTCTAGCCCGTGGAATGATTTTTCCCTACGACTATTCCAGAAATACTCTTTTCCCTAATAGTCCAGCTTATCTTAATAACCAAGAAAAAAATCCTCGTCACCAATATCTTTGAAAGAACGATGAAATCGACAAATATCCTTTTGACAGGGAAGAAATCACAGATCAGTACATAGAGGTTCATGAAAACATACTACCAAATACATGCCTAAAGCGGAGCTCTTCGCAATCTTGAAATATCTTTATATCTGGCCTAAAGCGGAGCTCTTCGCAATTTTACAGGTTCGTTAATACGCTGTTCTCACAGATTTGTATTCAAGATACACACACTCTGAAGGTTTCATAACCCCACTATGAAATTCGCTAAAAATTGTTTAGTGCATAGTTGATGGAGGAACTGCGTTTAGTGGTTTTTTTCTTAATCGTTTTCTGTTGTACAAAATGGATGTGCAGAAAACAAAGGAACAATAACAAAGACTCTTTAAAACGTTTTGAACGCTATATATTCCGTAATTTATGAAGAGTACTTCAATTCATTCAAACGAGAGAAATGATTTTCTATCATTTATTTTTGCTGCTATTTTTCATCGACGTCAACCGTGTACGTGAGGTTAACGCAGGTCCACGAGTCAATTGATAATGGTGATTTCTAAACACTACACACGTGATGAAGGGACTGCACAGCATAAACGTGATTGCTCGACACCGTTATGAAAACTCCTTGTAGTCTATTGACTGTGTAACACAAGCGACCAACCTACAGGCATATTGTAAACTCTCTCTCTCTCTCTCTCTCTCTCTCTCTCTCTCTCTCTCTCTCTCTCTCTCTCTCTCTCTCAGAATTGTAGTTTCATGGAATGGAGAGCGATATGCACAAAAGAGTTGTAAAAATGTTACACCAGTCTTAAATTTAATTTGATAGTTGACAATGCCGTCTTCTGATCAGAGTACAACACAATGGCGGTGGATTGCTGTAATGAAACTGGAACTTTTCTGTCAAATTTCAAAAAATGTAGTGAATTCATAAATTGTAAGGATATAATAAAACCGTAAAACTCGATTTATTTGTTTACTTGTGTGTGTATTAATTCGTATATTTACTTGCTTGCCTTCTTACTTACTGACTTACCGCGGGGTTGGCCATTAAACTTCAGAAGGGGTGTTAAGAATACCAACATGCTTTTTCTTTGCGTTCCAAAAATCGACAATATTGTTATCGAACAACTATGATGGCATTTATGTTTTCCCTCAAATTTTCTCATTTTTTGGTCGACTTTCATTGTGATACATTTATTTCATGAAGGATTATGTCTGCCGGAATTTTTTTCCTCCGTCTTTGACCAGCCTTCAGAGATCTAATGGTGGACACCTCATTTCATATTGCATGACTTTCCACAATACAGAGATGTATCATGTTACTCTGTATCATTTGTATGGAGATCCACTTACTGATCATCTGAATACTTCACAGTAGATTAGAAAATGTACATCTCTTTGTGACCAAGCAAATTCCATTCGCCGCTTACTTGTAGCTGGTTTTGTATTAAGTTTTATTTTTTATTCATTCTGTGACGTCAAAATATGCTTTGAACTGCCCAAACACCTTGCCGGTACATTCCCTGGCAAAATCAATATGTTCGCAACGAAAAGTGCATTACATAACATAATTCCCTTCTGTCGACATCGTCAGTAACGTCGGGCATTTGCATGCTTCTTGGTGGAGTTAAAGGGATATAGTCGTCGGAACTGCGCTCAAAGGTCGTATGGGACCATACAACCAATGGCAACACTGTACTATTCAAGGTATGAAGGTGATTGATGAAAGTTAAAACATGTCTGTCATATCTATCATGGTATAATTTAATGTTGCAGCTATGATGATGAGGTGCATCTTGATATCGTGCACGAAATACATTGTTTGTAAACAAGAAACTCGCACAGGCGCAGTTCCGACGACTATATCCCTTTAAGGTACCGTTTGTTCTAGGTTTGTCACGTGTGCGGGAAAGCGCCTGGTTCGCGTTTACTATATCAACGTATAATGACGTATTGCCCCTTAGCAACGCAACAACATTTAGCCTCGAACGTTTTACCTGAAAACGCATTTCCGACCCTTTGATGAAATAATTTCTCGAGCAACAATTCCACGTCGGTGATAATTACAACCAAATAATTGTTTGAAGGACAAGCGGTCGAATGAATATTGGTTACGTAAGACGCTATTGCCTCATGTAGTGGCATTTAATAATTTCATTTGCAAGCTTTTTCAGATTTGAAATCAAAGGAGGTTCTCCGAGTCAACATTATTCATGGTATAATTTTCTTAAGTCTTCTATAAACAATTTCCGATAACCTTGATTTTGTAAAGAATGCCCTCGGTCACGCTAATTACCATGGATTGTCGGGTCGATACGCTGGCTACGTTTATTAATAACACAACGTCCTATGATTGAATACTCTCGTCAATACCAATCAGTCAATTTCCAATTCAAGGAAAAAAATGATCTGGGCGACTGTGTGGCTCGCTACAATTACCATGGCAAAAGGAAGAACGAAAGAAAAACGATCATAAATGTTCATTAAGTGTACCCTGTGATAGAATTTATGCAGAAACAAGCGCTTGGCTACAGCAAGTCATTAACTTGAATTGAGTAAAGAACATGGTGGCGCATTGAAGCTGAGAAACCAAAAAAATGTGATTTGACTGCCGAAATTTGAGATTTATGCCCACAACGAAGAATGTTAAGAATTGTTTTGGGTTTTAATTCGAGATAATGATTGTCGACAAATTGCATGGCGATAACTAAATGGTAAAAATGGAAGTAACTAAAATAGGTGAGCACTCGACGACACTGTACGTGTTGCCCCAGTCTTCAATTTGGTAACTGAACGTTTACATGCAGTTGAAGGACTGAGCTGAAAACGCCGCTTGCTGAATCACATCTAACTGCCTTCAATAAACATTTAAAAAACGATTCTGCCCACCAGATAATTTCTTTACCATTGTTTTTTTCTTGCAAGACTTCCCTTGCTTATCGTAAGAAGTCTACTGGAGCTCGTCACGATTGTCGTTATGTGAGGTGCGCACTGTTCAACACACGGGGCAGATTTTATTTCGCGAATTAAATTCCAACTGCCAACCACTGGTTTTTTTTTTCAAGCGACCTTTGGAAGGGCAAGCAGACCTTCCTGAGTTCGGTGACACTTGACTGTGATAATGATTTTCGTCCACATTGCTGCAAAATGGAACATTTATTCCGAGCAAATGAAGGATTTCCTGTCAATAGAAAGCTTTGTGTCGTTTATAGAGTCAACAGGTAGCTGTGTCCTAATTACGTTCCGTAAAAAACCTCTACATCCAAGCGGCCACGCGTACGCAAATATCGAAAGGAGACGGGGTTGAAATTTGATTTTCATGTCAAGACACTGCACATATAAACAATACGCGCACGTCAGAGAGAGGCCGGTGCAAGGCAAGGAAATCACTGCACAAAGTGTCGTTTACTCTAAACTGTGCTATTTGGCGTCAATTGCTGACAGATTCTAATAAAATGTGCCCGGCAAGTTTGACATAACGTCCTTTCTCCTACTGAAGACAACCTGTGTTTGCTTGTTACTTATCATAATTGGCTTCGAATATAACTGCCATAGATATTAAAAATTAAACGAAGACCCCATGAACTTATATCAAATTTGTGCCAATACGACTTTTAGTGTACTGGAAAGATTACAAACCTGTCATACATACCTTTTCAAATTTCCGACTGTATATTTTATTCCACAACGCTCTCGCATTCTCGTTGCTGGTCCCGTTCTCGCCGCTATCTTCACGGTGACCGTCCATTCCACGAAATTCGTTGCCCAGTCTGGAGTTTGCCTGTCCACTCTTACCTACTGATGTCACAGACACCTTGCCTTGTATTCTAGGATCACGGAGGCCATCCTCAGTGTAGGTCCTTGACTGTGTCGCTCCTTTCAAACCCAGGAATTCGAGTGAGTGGGGGTTTTTGCGAACTTGAAAGTGCGACGTAAATACGTAAAATGACAAGAGAGAAACTTCACAGATGAGCCAAACCAAAGAAAAGAAGATTATCGTCTTCATTATTCTACTTCTTGGACATGTCATGACGTATTTTGGATGAAGGTGCAAGCTTTACCGCTGTCAGACTGGACTTTTTCGGCTAGGATCTATACATCTCAGTGAACTACGCGCCAAAACGGGTAATGGAAGTTCAGTCAACTTAGCAGGCAGTAGCTCCATGTTGCGATGTAGATTCGGAGGATGATTGCAGGCTATGAACATAGAGAAGTAAGAATATCTGTGTTGTTCTACGCATGCGCAAGTAGTAGCAGAACAACAGGTGTGTAACCTCCATAAATGTAATAATCTCCACAAATGTAATATCAACCACAATTGTAATAAAATCAACCACAAATGTAATAAAACAGTCAACCATTAATGTAACAACCCGCACCCACAAATGTAATAAACAAATTAACCATAAATGTAATAAAACTCAACCATAAATGTAATAAACTTGAACTTGCATATGTGATCATTTGTTTATCAATGCCCTGAGTAAATAATAACTTTAACAAAACTAGTGTAATGTTATTGCATACTTTCCTGAAACTAGGTTTCCTTTCCGAAACACAGAATAGAATACTTTGAGAACACTGTCAGAAAACGGCGAGGAACCGTTAGATAATGGAAGTGGAACAGCAGTTCTAGACACTGATAATTACATAATAAGGACGCGTCAAAATAACTCGTCAACCAGTGATACCACACAAAGTTTATGACAGATGACTCAGAACAAATAACAGAGAAATATAAAACCTTATAACAGAAACTTCCGACACAAAACATGTTGACGAGAACATATATCTATATATCGATTTAGTAAAAACAATACGAACACTACCTCGAACACAGTAGGCCTAGAACAAAATTAGACATCCTAGGGCCCAGCGAAGGAATAAACTCCAAGTGGGACAACATAGGAATACAGACAATCTATCGATTATTCCACACAATTTATCCACTGAAGACGAATTTGAGGCGACTGATTAAGAAAGTACCGCAATTTTCGAAAAACGGCGTTAAACAAGGATCGTAGTGTTATACAGTCTCCTCCACTCTGGAGTAGAGATTGCACTAACGTTCAGATTACAGCTGTGTCTCGCCATGGCCAATCAGTTCTGTACACAAAATAGGGAAACGTAAAATACACTTTCAAATATACAAAACACACTAAACGCAAACAATTAAGATATGAATAATGTGTGGAGTTGCTTTCCTTATTACATAGATAAATATTTAAGGGCTAATTCCTAAATTGCAACGACAAAATAGATTTATTACATTTATGGTTGACAAGTATTACATTTATGGGTAATTTTTTAATTACATTTATGGTTACCATTTATTACAATTGTGGTTGGTGTTTTTATTACATTTATGGTTGATTTTTGTTACATTTATGGGTGATATTACATTTATGGGTGCATTTTATTACAATTATGGTTGATGTTACATTTATGGAGATTATTACATTTATGGAGGTTACAAGGTTTCTACCATTTTCTTTGTATTTGCATATGTTATTGGCAAAATGAACTGATATGAAAATGGAAATTTGGTATTTCCGATTTACCATGGCCGATTTGCATAGCAATATACCGCGTATTTGCATATGTTATGGGCAGAATGAATTGATATGAAAATGGAAATTTGGTATTTCGATTTACCATGGCCGATTTGTATAGCAATATACCGCGTATAATTCTATGCAGCTGATAAAAAATGCAGAATTCAGAGATACAATGTTAAAGATAACAGATTATCGGAGTGTTGTCAATTGTTTGTTTGTGCACCTTACGAAAACGTTCCTCCAAAATTAACTTCCAAGTGTATATGAAGACATCTGATAAACACGATTGGAACTAATTTTGGATAATTGGATCTGCATATTTTTCTAATTTCTCGGTGTTAAGTGCCCTATGGCTGAATATTGCAATATTACAAATAACTTATGAAAACAAGTGTATAACTTAAAAAGAAAAGCAGGTGAGCTTACATTTGCAAATGGTTCTACTCCGGAATAAAAAGGACGCGATGCGTTCTACAGACTCAGTACGCCCAAATAATCACGTGATGCCGGTACAAACAAGCCCACATGTGTACGAACGCGTATGGAAATACACGTACGTCTATGCGCGTTTGCGCACATGGCTTTGTTTGTACCGTGGTCGATTCGAATTCCGGGTTTGCATTTGCAAATTATACGGACATTACTTCACCATCCAATTATCCCAAATTAGTTCCAATCGTGTTAGGAGGATTAGCCACCGAGTGCCGAAGATACGAACGGATATTGTGTCAAACCTTTGAAAACAATGATTAAACAACAACAACAACAACAACAACAACAACAACAACAACAACAACAACAACAACAATTACAACAACTACAATGACAGCAAAAACTGTTGAATCGGCATTTTGCTCGCAGTGGTGATTGTCAAAAGAGAAATACTCAGCCCATTTTATTCGGAAATCCTGCACGATGACACCATATTTGAACTTGCCATTGAATCTAGTTTTTCCTGAAGGTCTGCTGTGTTAAATTTTCAAGAACTCATGGAAGTATTACAACTGCATGTTCTTGCTGAGTACTCTCTGTGCCTACGTTAATCTTCACTCTTACCTCTGGGTGTGTGTCTGTGTATGTCTGCCTGTCTGTCTGTCTGTCTGTCTGTCGTCTGTTCGTCGCACTGACAGCATTCCTTGCAACAACTTGATAATTTGATGGTTTTGCCGAATAATTTCACTACACCAAATTTGTAATTTTGTAACGCTTCTGTAACGCCCCTCCCTGTAGAGATTTTATCTCCCAAGCGTCCCTCACGTGGCCAAGGCGTGTGAAGGTCATTTACTCAGATATTACGAGAAGCCGATAAGAGATTGTGTGATAGTTTAATTAATTATTGGTTAAGATTTCAATGAGAACAATCGAGAACGGGATATTCCATGGTGTAATCTTATTTAAATCTTAAGAAAAAATCAAAGACTGGCGGGAAAATTACCATGTGATAACTTTTGTAATTATGTAAGTCTGGAGATGTATTTAACTTTGTAGAGAGCTTAGACTAGAGGACTTGAGATCAGACCTTGGACGGTGAACGACACGGTCGCCATCTTGAAATAAAGTACAAGGTTGTGTTACAATCTACATCTTGGAGTGTCAGCTTCAGTTACTGAAAGCATTACGATCAAGACTGGTACCTCAACTCGTAATTCCCCTAACTACGAGCGTGACAATTTGAGTCAACCTTGGCAAGAGTCAAGCCTGCCAACAGGTCAAGTTTACTCATTCCAGACTCAAGGTAACCCTAATTATCAGTAGTTGAAGGTTATCCTATTGTCATTGTCATTTTCAATTTGTTTCTTGTGCCTGGTAAATTACTTATTTACCCTGCACGATACTGATTATAGGGCCAGTTTTGATGTAATTTTGTCGACATCTGTCAGTCTGTTGACTCTAAGATAGCATTATAACCACAGGCGTGATGTTTTCTGGGTAGTTTCTACAAGTGTAGTTTATGCTACGTTCCGACGCGACGTTCTCGGACGAGAACGTCGGAACGTAGCATAAACTACACTTATAGAAACTACCCAGACAACATCACGCCTGTGATTATAACACTCCGCAAATATCCCCAGCGGCAGTGCATCCTGCAGCTTTCACTCACGGTAATGCTCTTAATTTTCATTAAAAATCCATAAAATCTAATTTCACGATGCGGTAATATGCAATATGCATGACACTTTTTTAAAACCCTTTGTACAACCTCCCTTCATGAACATTTATTATCGCCGTTATCGACTGCATTACAGCTCACTGTCTCCGTCTCGCTAGCTAGTCCCCGCAGAAGACGGTGATCAGTAATAACTGCATCCAGTCATTTGGCTTCGCCTGTTGGATGTCAGTATAAATAAATAAATAAATAAATAGTAGAGAAATAAGTGCGAGGAGGCATTGAAAGTCTATCGGCTTTGACAATCCTCACGACTTGCCCATGGGTCCACTGACTGTTCAAGACTTCAAGAAAACTACCATAAGGGAGCGTTCAGTTATTATGGCCGGGGATGGGACGGCAAAATTCAGTGGGGTCACCTTAAACACTTTGTTTCATAAGTATCCGTCCCGTCAAAAAGCAGTTTCAGTGTTCAGAAATATTCTGGGAGATAAAAATGATTCGTTGCATGATTTCATTCTCTGAAGTCATTTAACTGTAAATCTGAACAAAAGTATAATTATCTGTCACATGAACATCTTGACTTGGCAACTCTGAGGCTTGTCTTATTGTAAATCGAGCTAACTGAGGGCAATGAACAATCCTATTACTTACATATTAGAGGTATAGCAAGTTTTGTCAGGGATATTAACAGTTTAACAGTTACCTGTCGACTACTAGTACCATGAAAATTGAAATTATACTTTTAGGTGAAATTCCAATATCATAATTGTTGTCGACATCTTAACTTTCAAATACCCTATTTGAATCAAGTACATTTGTATCAACTATCAAACACCTTTAAAAACACAAATTAATTTAGTTTAGCATTGTAAAAAAATAATTCATTGTTTTCTCATAGACGCCAATGTATAGTGAATCAACATTAAGGTGAAATTCTAGAATCCAATTTCTTGCACACATATCAACCTTTAACCATCCTAGTCTAACCAAGTACTTTAAAATGAATTATAAATACACAGATTTAGATATTTTTGTATTGGAAAACAATTATTCATAGATTTCTCATAGACTCCCATGTACAGTGAATCTACATTTCAGTGAAATTCAAAAATCCAATTTCTGTCGAACACATCCATTTGTTACCAGCCTAGTCTAACCAAATACATTAATATTTATAATTGAGAGTACATAACTACACAGATTTACCTATTTTTGTATTGGAAAAAATTATTCATAGTTTTCTCATGTATGAACATTTTCAGTGAAATTCCAAAATCAGATTTCTTGTACACATAATATGCACCTTCAACGTTCATATTCTAATCAAGTACAATTATGATAATTGTTCAACGTCTGTATATGCGTAAGTATAGCAAGTTTTTTAATGGAAAAAAATTATTCACAATTTTATCATAGACTCCCATGTATAGTGGATGAACATTTTTGGTGAAATTTTTTGTCCACATGCCAGTTGTAACAACCCTATTCCAATTAAGTACATTTATGTCAATTATCAAATATCTATAAACGCATAGATATAGTTTTGTATTGAAAAAGGATTAAATAGTTTTCTCATTGACTACCATGTAAAGTGAATCAACATTATCAACAGCTGATTATCAATAAAATCCAAATATCAAAATTTTGTACACACACGCTTGCGCAAAAATATTGCGATCCACCTGTAATTTCTGTCGAATCCCTTTGAAGGGTAATTTCAAAATTATAGCAAGTCAGAAGTGGAAATTTGAACATTAACACTTTGTGAGTTTGTAAGGGTCATTTGAAATAATCTGAAAATCTTTTATTTTTTTATTCTATCGCCCCATCCCCCTCCAGAGGTGTTTGTGTCTGCAGCGTTACTCAATCAATGTAGGGGGGTCATGAAATTTTTGTCATTATAAAAGGGGGGTCATCAATTTTTTGGTGCGATGGGTAGGGGGGTCACTTAGTTTGACTGATGCGCAAGAAGAATTTGCCGGCCCACCCCCGGCCATATTAACTGAACGCTCCCTAAGTGCAATCTACGTCAGGAAAACACGCAAGAGATGGCAACGCGAGGATCATAATTGTGTTACCGTGCAGACTGTGTCATATTGCATGTTACTTTGATTTCACTTGAAACGAGAAGCGAAAGCATTCATTCAATGCTCCTCTGCATCTACATCTCGAAGTGATGGAGCAGAAAATTTATAAATTTTAGCAAAGAAATAGTATTTTCAGCATGACATTTTTAATACAAAGGATAAAACTGAAACTTCAAGTGCATCGTAATGGTGTCCCACATAGCAACAGTGACAGTTTATTCAACTTGTCATCAAAGAACGCGATAGTTCATCTGGAGTGACAAGCTGTCGCGTTGCGTTAGCAACCATTCAACGTGTCGCAAGCTGACGCAGTCCAACTGCATTTACATTTGGACTCCACTCTGTAGTGTCGACATGTTTTCATGTTTCGACACATCCAACCGGTGGTGACGTCCTTTTCGCTGTTTAACAGCTGATTGGCGATGAAGTCCTGCATGGCTTGGTAAAGCCAACCTATTACAAACATCACATGATTCAGCGACTTTTTCAGAAGAGGCTTATCCCAGACTACACCGTGTCAACACATCAGTAACCTTGGTAAAACGTTATCATCGATCGTAGCCCGGGAAATACTGCCCCCTATGCCGATATCTGAAGAATGTTAAGTCGAGTGAACAAGTAGCATTCGATGAAGGGACACCAAGGCCAGGCACTTTCGGTAAGTTTGAAAAATCAAGGATCTGAAATCTGCTCCATTTTTTTCAATGTTTGCGTTCAAGCTTTGGTTGCGATAGGTTCCTTTGCATTATGATACTCCACACAAATGACACGTTGGCCAAATCATTGAGTGGAGCGAATCAGCTGACCTCTCTCACTAATACCACAAATAAAAACGATATTATTCATAAATAGATCGGAAGTTGTTATAGTTTCGCGCGAGCTGCCGAAATATGTGATCAAACTACTACAGATGTAGCATCACTATAAGTCGACAATTTGCCAAGCTCTTTGAAATTTTTCCTAAATTTCAATAGATCCACTAATGTCATATACGGTGACAAAGGCGCCCGCATTTTTTACATGTTATGATTGTCGGTACCAACAATTCAAAGTTTACCCTGCAAACGTTTGACGTGTCCCGTGTTGATTTTTGCCATCCTAATTGACCATACTTGGTTTTGCCTCCATTTTGGTGAACCACTGCTGTAACATATGTTGTTCTAATTTTGTCTCAAAATGTAGGCCTACTACGTCAGCCTCGTCAACAAGCGCCCTGCCAAGCTCAGCTCTCGAAGCGTCATTTGTGTGGGTTTGTGAAAGGACAAAAAATATGATATCAATCAACGAGGAACAAAGGGACAATTGATAGGCATGTCCAATAATAACAGTTGTAATGTAGTAGAAAAAAGAAACGAATTTAAAGAGGGGTTCGCTGGTTTTTTCTGTGTAAATAATTCATCAACTCATTCACTTCTATCGCATAGAAATACAAAATCCGCGTATTGTGTGTACAAAAGGGAAAGCAGTACTTAGAAATTTATAAACATATCCAGTTATTTGTACAGCTAATCTACTTCTCTGATTTTGTCTATATAGCGCATACTCGAAGTCATCGTCAGAAACCCACTGCAGAGAATCATATATGGCTATATCGATGTGAACAGGTTTAGTCCAGCGGTGGCGGATTAATATATGATTCTGCGGGTGGCCTATGATCAGCTGACTGAGGAACACTTTTTGACGGCTGGAAAGAGTGTTTGCTTAATACGACATTCTGCTCTTCGATGCTGAAATATGTCACGGAGAAAACGGTACTGCTGCAAGATCGTGCTGCTGACGTCACTAGCATGGAGTATGTTCGATCTCGTCCTAATCTTTCAGTTCACGAACGTCGGTCCTGGTATCCAAGGTGACGCGGGGGATAGCAGACGCATGGACGAGAAACTCTTCGTAAGAACTGAGGACGACTTCGGCGCCGCTTTCGACGGCGGTCATGCGCGGGAACGGAGGGCGGTACAGAGGGGCCTCGCCGAGCAGCAGTTGGCAGACTCGCATTTCAAAGAGAAAAAAGATGTGGAAGTGCAGGAGAAGCGTCAGTATTTGTTGAAAAAATTCATAGATGAAGAACTCATTAAAATGAACGCTAAAGATGTGCCTGATGTCAAAATTGAGAAAAAGAGTGAACTTGAAGAAGCAGTTCTAGAAAAACCAAGAGATGAATATCTGTTGCAGAAATTTATACGGGAAGATATCACTCGACTTGACGAAGAAGACGCTAAGAGACAAGAAAATGAACGCATGGCGAAAGAAAGCCAGGAAGGCAAAAATAACATCAAAACTGGTTAGTAACTTTATAAATTGTTTGTCACCAATCATTTTGAGTATGTGAGTTGAGAATGGCTGTTTTACCAGCAACCTAAGCGGCGCATTTGGCAGAGAGCTACACCATATTTGTCAAGTAAAGGTACAGTCGTCTATTGGGCTAGTGGAGGTCATTTCAGGTCATGCATTTTGACACGGCGAGAATGGTCGACGTGGCATGAAAGCATGTCCAAGCAAATTAAAATGAGCATCAAACAGAACCATTTTACAGACATGCACGCAACCTAGTGGTGTCCTTCTATTGGTTCTGTTCTGTTTTTTTTTAGATATATTATGGGTAACTCCCATAGGTTACGGCAGTAGGTGTAGAATATAGAAGTTTATGAGTCAAACACCCATCATTTAGTACCAGTTGGAAGACGATCAAGTTCTGATCAAAACGTTACTGGTGTAATTGAATTTCCACCGTTAAGTTTGCATGAACACTTCATGAAGCATTAAAATTAACTTTGAAGTCGAGACAAGTATTATGATAGGTTGTAATGATACTGAAATCCTTCGAATTTAAATCAAGATAAAGAAGTTTCTGTCAGGCATTTGCTTTGAGAACGATCTGATCAAACAGAGAAAATGTTAATCGTCTTTATTTGCTGCTATTTTCAGGGCAGCAAAAAATGAACAAGGTGGGACAAAATTTGCTTTCACAGCTAAGCCGTAATGATCAAAGTGAGCAAAAGGTCGATGACCCTGCAGCGCAGCAGGCACGGAAATTGGAAGACGAGAATGGGCAGCGCGATGCGGAGCAACAACAGCAACAAGTGAAACCACAGAGTCAGGTGAAAGATGAGAGGAATAATATTCAGCATTCACCGGCACAACCAAAGCAACAGCAGCAAGAACAACAACAACAACAACAACAACAACAACAACAACAACAACAACAACAACAACTGAACCAAAATGAACAAGCACTGCAATCGCGATCGCAGCAAGAGCAGCAGCAGCAGCAGCAGAATGCTGATCAGCAACCACCACCACAGCGACAATTTGCCGAACAGCAACCTGCCGATGGTGTGGCCGAACAGAAGCCGATAATCCCCGAAGAGACCGTCGTCAAGGTACCGAAACTGGGGTATCGACCTCCGGGAAATCCTTGGCCTCACGACGGTCACGGTGAGATGGGAAAAGCTGTGGTGCTGACCAAAGAGGAAGAACATCTCAATGAGATGACGTTTAAACAATACGAATTCAACATTGTTGCCAGCGATAAGATTGCTTTGAACAGGACATTACCAGACTCGAGACCAAGCAGGTGAGACAATTTCAACTTTGAAATGCAACGTAGTGTAGACCCTCGACTCACGGGGTATGTGAACGTAGTTAGACGCTCATATCATTATTCAAACACCATTTTATTGTATGTATTTGTATAAATCAACTAAAATGAGTGTTATTAACGAAAACACATTTTATACCACGAACTAGCTGCAGTTGTAAAAAATGACACGTCATGATGATTGAAAGCACGAAGATGTGACACGATATTCTTGTGATGCCGGTGCCAGGAACTTCAAACGGACTGCCGACAAAATATGGGGTATTGCAACTGTTCAGGTCAATTAATCAACGGAAATCAATACACATTTTCAACGGCCATCCGTGCATTTTCTTTAATACAGCTGTCTGTCCCGAGCATATCCTAATGGCGGCTTGCCAAAGACAAGTGTAATTATTGTATTCCACAACGAGGCTTGGAGCACCTTACTTCGGACAGTGATCACCGTGATAGAACGGTCACCGCGTCATCTTTTGGAGGAAATTCTACTCGTTGACGATGCCAGCGTCCCTGAGAAATGTAAGTGACAACAGTTTTTTCATATTTCATATATTTCAATTCTGATGAATTTAGTGAGATTTCTGTTTTAAGTTCACGAAATTACATCAGGAAATTGAGATCTTCATCCGATCTGACCAAGAAGTCCAGAAGAAAACTTCAGTTCAGTTTGTTTTTACTGGGCGCAAAAGAACTAAATTTGCGAATGTATATTTCGAACCATTGGCAACTAGTCGATTGCCGTTTTTCTAGATCATGCGAAAATAAAAACGCTAAAAAGTGGGGCCAGACAGTTCAGGCACTCTCATCCAATTAATTTGTTTCGATAGAGGTAATTCCACAAAATTGAGAATATAACACGATTGGAACTAATTTGGGAGAATATGATATTGTAGCAATGTTGGTTTAATCAGCAAATTTAAGCTCGTCTACTTTTCTTTTTTGCAATTCACTCGTTTTTATGGGTAATTTGTAATATTGTAGGGCACTTAACACTTTTGATAAGAATTTGAACAATTTCATTTGTAAAAGGTCCTATTCTTCCAAATTAGTTCCAATCGTGTTCCATCAAATAATATCAGCTAATTTGTGGCTTCTGTTAACAATAACTGTACACGAACATGCACAGACTGGCTTCAGCACGAATTGGACGAATACGTGGCCTCTCTGCCCGTGCCAACACGAGTCTTACGGACCGGAGAAAGGGTGGGCCTGATCCGAGGACGGCTGATAGGTGTCGAGGAAGCTAAAGCCGAAGTCGTCACTTTTCTCGACTCTCACTGCGAATGTAACAACGGCTGGCTGGAACCACTGATGGCAGAAATCGCCAGAGATAGGTAAGAACGCGTTTCCATGGTAACAGCGTGAAAGGTTGGGCAGTAGTTGTATGTGAATAATGGGTCATTCTGTATGTTTCGTTGAGTGGCATACATCGTTTCTATTGTCACATGTCTATAATACTGAACAAAAGGGGAAAAATTCACTGTACGTCTGCTTGGCTTGATGCTTGCATTTCAAACACGTGGCCAGGGAGATTGCTTTCATTTCTCTTGGCAAAAAATGAAAGTTAACGCATTCTCTAAAGTTTAAAAGTTTAATGCTTTATGTAAAACATGTAAATATTTTCCTGCAGCGTTATTAAATTACCCTTTTAAGGGAAAACAAATCGCTGTAATTAAGCGTCACTAATGACAGATTAATAGTATAAGAGAAGCCTACCTTAATGAAACTTAATAAATCACACTCCAGGGAGGTTGGTTTGCAAATGTATCTTCAACCCCCGCCTACATATTGAGCAGATAAGGAAAGAGGGGTGTATAAAGTCATCAGACATGTATGCTCACTACGTCATCGAATTGGTTAAGACAACTTTACCAGATTGAAATACATTAAACCCAATTTCCTCTTGTATGCGATGAGATCACCGTGAAAATAAAATATTTTATTATTATCATATTTTTATTTAATTACGTCTCTATTTATTCATTTAAAGTTATTTGTTTTCACATCATTAAATTTATTTAAAAAATTAATGAAATGAATATGAAATAAAAGGCGATACGATAAGATAATTTTGTTTTGATCTCACCCAATATTTGTCAACTGAAATGTTATTAGCTTATGATGGTTGAATCAACAATGTGAAAGTGTGAAATCAACACGTTTCAAACAAATGTTGGATTCCCCTAATGCAGGACATCGGTGGTGGCGCCTGTTATCGATGTTATCAGCGATCGTAACTTCCAGTACTCGTTTTTGACGGGGAGGCATAACCAGAAGGTCGGTGGCTTCGGTTGGTGGCTGGAATTCAAATGGTTTGACGTTCCGGATCGAGAATGGGATCGCCTGGATGATGACGAAAGCAAACCGATGAGGTAATGTAGAGGCAAATATAATGTTCTGTTATCACCCATATTGCTGAGGTGGGCCGGTACGGACAGCCCTGTATGGGGAATTTTTTTCAATGTATGTTTCTTAAGTAACGTAGTTGATGGTGAGTTAGAATTTCGTGAAATGTGTAGATTTCATTCAGTTTGCACCGTTTAGCAATTTCGCGAACATGCTGTTTGCAGAGAAAATTGCTCTTTTGTTCTTTGAAACTGGAAGTAGTTTCCAGTTTCGGTTATCTCAAACGTATAAGTCAGTGTATGTAGGAATTTCCATCGTCTACTTTCGGAAAAAACGTACCTGCATGCGAGTCTTCAAATGGTCTATAGCTAAAGGTCCCAAGTGTACAAGTAGATAGTCCATAATTCCTAAGTTTCTCTGCTGATTTCATCAACAACAGTTTTGGTCCAAAAGAGGAAGTTATATTGTCGGTACATCCGTAAAAATTCTACAACAAATAAAGTCATTGTCTATTGACATTGCTTGACTACATGTAATTGTTTCTTGCTAGCGATGTCGTTCAACTTCTTGAAACTCGTTGAAGGAGTGATCGTCAACAAATATCTTCGGTGTCACCACTTGGCAGAGAAGAATAAAATGGGCCGCTACAAAATTTCTTCTTTCTATCAGAAATGAGTGCTAGTGAACTATTCAGTAGTGCTCTAACCATAGACAATGGAGCGGAAGACAGCTCCACTGCCTATGCTCCAACAACTTAACCGTAAACGTTGGTTTAAAATGTAACAAGAGACCCACCTTACAATGCATCGACATTATTCGAACTTACAGTAGATTTTTAATAAAAAGGCATTTAATTTTCCTCCTGAAATTGAAATTGCCAAAAATCCTGCACCAGACTATTGTACTCATATAGCCAAATTGGCAAAATTTATGTGATACTTTTTCAAATTCCAGCATATAAACAGTAGGAAAAAGGTCATTTTCCACTGTCTATGGTTAAAGTCAACGTTTTCATTTTCAGAACTCCGACGATAGCTGGCGGCCTATTCTCCATAGACAAAAACTACTTTCGTTATCTTGGTTTATACGATCCTGGATTTGACACTTGGGGAGCAGAAAATTTGGAATTATCCTTCCGGGTAAGTAAGTTTTGACCCCCCCCCCTCCCCCATAAAAAATCGTAGATCTAAATCACAATTAGGGAAGGAATATTGTGGCATATAAATTCACGTGATTGTTAGAATTTCCTTCAGAAAATGCACCAGTTCCGATCGGCGACTCTTTTGTTGTATTGGCCTTGTTTATGACATTGGTTTATTTTTATTTTTCTTCAAATACTGTATACGTTTGATGCAGTGTGTAATTCCAACGACTTGCCTTACATTGACTATAGGTCTGGCAGTGCGGAGGCATCCTAGAAATTGTGCCATGTTCGCATGTCGGACACGTCTTCCGAAGTCACATTCCCTACAAGTACAAAGATGGGAAAGACCCAGGCTCTACCATTAGCAGGAATAATATGAGATTGATGGATGTGTGGATGGATGGCATGAAGTATTTCTACATGGCCATTAATCCTAATTACGAGACCATAGAATTTGGTGATACCTCTGACCGGAAACAGTTGAGGCAGGCTCTCGGGTGCAAGAATTTCAAATGGTACCTGAACAACATCTACCCAGAACACACCCTACCGTTGGATTTTCAAATTATAGGAACGGTCAGTCAGGAAAAGATGAACTATATTTCTGTTACACGCCAGTAAACAAACGTCTTTACGCACACAAATGCATACACATGTATGTGTGTTTGAGCATTGGGTATTGAGTTTAAGTTAGTGATTAATTGATTAATTGATTGAGTGAGTGAGTGAATGGGTGTGTGTGTGTGTGTGTGCGTGCGTGCGTTTATGTATGTATGCCTGGTATGTATAATACGATTGGAACTAATTTGAATTTGGGAGAATTGGATCTTCATATTGTTCAAATTTCTCAAAAAGTGTTGGGTGCCCGATAGCTGAATGTTGCAATATTACAAATTACTCATAAAAACAAGTGTATAACTTAAAAAGAAAAGCAGATGAGCTTACATTTGCAAATTAAAACGACATTACTTCACCATCCAATTATCCCAAATTAATCCCAATCGTGTTGTATGCATGTACTTGTCGAACATACGACCCATCTACTGCCAAAATGGTACGACCAAATGTAGAATGTAGTCATTTTAGTGCATGAACTTGAACTCATGTAATGCCCATGCTGACTTCTTTCCATAACTCAAACACTCGTTGATGGCGGAAGTGGGGTTATCAAATGTAAAACGCAGCTTGCAAGCATCTCTACAAGCGTCTTGGGAACAAGCGTATGCATTGAACAGAAATGTAGCCAAGTCTTTGGTGACAGTTTACATCGAGGGAATACTGGAATTTCTCTTCTGTAAACTCTTGAATTTCTAATCGATTTCAGTTAAAGAACGCTGAGAGTGGACAATGCGTTGACACGTACCGACGGAAAGATAACACGTCACCAGTTATGGTCACGTGTCACGGAATGGTGGCACAGGTATGTGTACTGCCTACCAGTTCAACTGGTGTACTGTCTGTGTAGTAAGTTTAAACAGTTACAAAAGCCATGATAGCTCACATACTGGTATCATTCAACTCAAGAAAAAAGACACCTTTGGCCTTAATACGACAAAATCTGATCAGTACTAGAAGAAATATTCCTCGTAACATTTTTTTACACATGATGTTTACCCTTTAAATATACAATACTTGATGAATTTTGACCAGTTTGAAGACTATAATGCTATTTTCCAACAATTTCCCAATCAAAACCTTTGTCAATATTCATAGGTTGAGCACAATTTCCTGTGCTATATAATATATGATTTCTGATATCTTTTTTCGTTTATGTAGATTTTCATCCTCAACAAATTTAACAATTTACAACATGACCATATATGCCTCTCCGTGGTAGCAAACACTAACTTGGTTACGGAGACAGAATGTATAACTCTTGAAGCCAGAGAAAGACAAGATTTGAAATGGTCGTATGACGTAAATGTGAGTTTTTATTATGATATGACATAAGGTTTGCATATAGCTTACTAATATGCATGCAAAACTGTGGACCAATACCAACAGACGTGAAGTGGATTTCAAAGTGACACTGTTACATTGTGTGTGTGTGTGAGAGAGAGAGAGAGAGAGAGAGAGAGAGAGAGAGAGAGAGAGAGAGAGAGAGAGAGAGAGAGAGAGACAGACAGACAGACAGACAGACAGACAGAGAATTCTTATCACTTACTCGATATTTAGAATGAAGTACCATGGTTGTGTGGTTGCAGCATCTTATCAAAAAACTAGTCTCTGTGCCAAGGGTATTTGTGTTTTCTCAAATTTCCTAGGACATACACACCACGCATCTTCACTTCTGTATATATGTAGTATAAATCTTCACCACATCTTCCTCCTTTTACAGACAAAAACATTTCTTCACTTATCAACCGGTAAATGTTTGGATCGCGGAGAGTATAAATGGTTTCGGGATCAGCAGTTTCTGGTGCCTACGGTCAATCCGTGTCGTGGACAATTCTCACAGCGTTGGATCATGGAAAATCTCCCCGTGGCAGGACAATGGAATAGCCTCTAATTCCCCACGGACACCGTCCGGGGGGACTTATAGGTTTGGTCATGTCCGTGCGTGCGTGCGTGCGTGCGTGCGTGCGTCCGTCCGTTCACACAGATATCTCAGAGATGCAAGAAGCGATTTCATTCAAACTTGGTACAAGGATTACTTCATATGTCATACAGATGCACGTCGATTTGTTTTGGGATACGATCCAATATGGCCGCCAGGCGGCCATTTTATTACGATTTTTTCATGTACAGAGCCATAACTCAGACATGTTTCAACCAATTTTATTCAAAGTTGGTACAAGGACATTGACCAATGTCATAGATATGTACGTCATTTTCCTTGTGATACGATCCAATATGGCCGCCAGGCGGCCATTTTATTACGATTTTTTCATGTACAGAGCCATAACTCAGACATGTTTCAAGTGATTTTATTCAAAGTTGGTACAAAGACATTGACCAATGTCATAGATATGCACGTCAATTTGTTTTGTGATACGATCCAATATGGCCGCCAGGCGGCCATTTTATTATGATTTTTTCATGTACAGAGCCACAACTCAGACATGTTTCAACCGATTTTATTCAACATTGCTACAAGGAGATTGACCAATGTCATAGATATGCACGTCAATATGTTTTGTGATACGATCCAATATGGCTGCTGTGTGGTCATTTTGTTACGATTTTTTCATATACAGAGGCATAACTCAGGCATATCTCAACTGATTTTATTCAAAGTTGGTACAAGGACATTGACCTATGTCATACATATGTACGTCGATTTTTTATGTGATACGATCCAATATGGTTGCTAGGCAGCCATTTTATTACGATGTTTTCATGTACAGAGCCATAACTCAGACATATTTCCACCAGTATCATTCAAAGTTGACATTGACCTATTTCATACATATGCTCGTCATTTGTTTCACGTCATGTAGCAGAACATGTCAATTATTGAAGTTTCGTAAGTAGGCTGATATGTCAAGAAATGTACTGCATCAAATTCATGAAACTTTATACAGATGTTAACCGATGTTAAGTTCACATTGCTTTAACATTGAAAAAGACATTTATCAGTGTCATTTTAATTAATTTGTAATTGCATAAGTAATGAACTTTCCTAATTAGGGTGATATAGCCACAAATTAATACAACGTCAAATGTGATGAAACTTGATACAGATGTTGATCTCAGAGTGTTGTAAATACTGCATCAAACTTATGAAATATGGTACCAGTGATAATCTGTTAAGTGTTAGAATTGTATGCAAAAATGTTTTGCAACATCCTGTTGATTAATTCCTAGTTGACTCATTTTATGAACTTTAGGATGGTGGCCTACATTGGTTTTATGTTTTCATCACC
This sequence comes from Ptychodera flava, assembly GCF_041260155.1. NCBI lineage: Eukaryota > Metazoa > Hemichordata > Enteropneusta > Ptychoderidae > Ptychodera > Ptychodera flava. The sequence goes on along the minus strand of NC_091936.1, from coordinate 33,841,520 downwards.
ATGGAACTCATTCTTGGCCATTGAGCGCCACCTGTATCAAAGTATTTTTTTCACAGACCTAATTAATGAAGAGGACTCTATCCTCTCTGAGGACATGTAATCAAAGTACCCATTATTAACAAGTGGGGACTGTGTCATCAACGATGACTTGCCTCTAATTCCCGTGTAGTGATAGTTTTTTTGTACAAAAAGCGTTGAAATACACAAAGATGGCGCTGTTTCACAATCACCACGCAAACGTATGCAGTTTGTTTTACAGACATCATTTCGTTGATGTATCGATAGATGTGCTTTTTTAGCGTCATGGAATGTAGCCATGATAGCAAAATTTTAAGTTTCAATGACTGAATTTTGAAGTTAAACATTTCGAAGCTGTCAGTAAATGAATAGAGAGTGTTTTTTTTAACTTAAAGTCCATGCAAATTTGTTGGCGAAGAATGATAATTAAGTGAGATCGATTGCTTGACTGAGATTTATACTTTGCAGTATACACATTTTTTAGAAATTCAAGGAAATATGAATTAATACCAACATGAATCGAGAATGACGCAGTGTAAAAGCAAAGCTGTGAGACGACATCGCCACATCATATACCACGCCACCATGTGCACGTAGCCCAATAGAATGGGACTGTTGTATTTGCGAATAACAAGTAGCGACATCTCTGGTCTTCCGTAGGGCAAACAAAATGTAGTCTGTTGGATGTAGCACTCGACTCTCAGCGAATCGTTTGCAGCCGAAGAGATATATGAAATCATGAAACAGGATTTTGCTGAATTGCCAGCATTTAATCGGGAAAATGTTCAGTGCGTCATCCCATTTTCAAGTCGACAAAGGTTACAAGTGTATACCATGTCAATTTTCTTAGACACACATTTTACTACGCATTAAAGTGAATATTCCTCTTTTATTTCATTTTCATATTTTCTATCGATGAAAATAAATCTTTTGAAATGTTTGCTCATCCTCTCAGTGGATAACTTTGTACGTAGATGTATGGAAGAGACTATGGCAAACAACAATACACGTCATCCTTACATACTTACTTTGGTTGACTGATCACACAATAATTTTACTGTAATTTATGGAAATAAAAGAATATATGATAGAAGCTTCACACCATCTCAATGGCAGTGTCAGAAATGAAAATAACAAGTGATCGTTGAAGACCATCGGACATCAATCAAATCACTGCCTTCTATCGTCAACGATGAAGAAAATTTATGAGGCGATCAGCTCTGCTGTGTTTGGGCAGTCAAACAAGTGACCTAGTTCTATTTGAATGAATCAGATACGCAGAAACGTTATGATTCCTGGGGGTTATGCTCACAGATTTGCCCATCAGCACGCGATGTTTCTCCCAAGGGATCATTCGAAATGAAATGTATTTCATGTGGAAATTACTTTTTTCTGAAATAGTCGGAGTACACTCTTCACGCATCAGGCTCTAATGCATCAATATACTAAAACACTACACGAAGTGTATGGACCTTTTGGTGTCGCTCTTTTATTATTATCGTAAAGCCTCTTTGTTCTTAAAAGGGTCAGTTACGGTTTACAAAATGAGCGGAAGAAAATCAGAATCTCTGTATCGCGAAAATGTGCTCTTATCTGTACCCGATTTTTTATATTTCCAATCAACACATTATTAGATTATCTAGCTTTTTTCAAGAAAGATTAGAATGGTAAGGTGACAGTTGGTATCCAGCGTATGTACAAGAGAATCAAAATGTGTTTGCACTTGTATTAAACAAGACAACATAAAACTGTTCATAATCTTCGCTGTAATTATCGACCTTCGATAAAAAGTATCGTTGAACAAGAAAAAGTACCATGTCTGCGATATATAGACAAATGCAACAGATAGAACTGCACATCAGACATTACTTTATGATACAAGAGACACAATGAAAGATATTGTCTTGTCATTTTAGGTCTCACATAAAGTAGAACGCCCAGCGTTAACAATTTAACACTCATTTTTTTCTACTTTTCCTTGTCTGCTGCATATGAGGATTCTCTTTGAAGCCCATGAAATAAAATCGGAAATATAATTTTCTTATACAGTTATTTAGACAAGGTTGAATTGCAAATATGGTCGCTTTGAGACGTTTTTTCTCCGATATAACATTTGCACGATAACGACTGATATTTATCCCTGGTCATGGCAAAGAATGGTTTAATGTTTGCGTGATGAGCAAATTATGTGCAAAAGTTTAAAGCTTTCTATTTTTAAGGCGTTTACTGCCGTCAGTGTATTCTCGTGCAACTATACGTCAAATGATTTCGATTTACAGTCTAAGGTTAACATCGGTGTTGATCTTCACGTATTCTCAAAATAATAACCTTCAACTCTGTTCAATAAAAGCGATCTGCTGACAATTCTATCGACACAGCTTGTAGCAGATACGAACGCCAATTGCAATGTTTATTATTCTTTACATGTATAAATTGTGGTAATAAATCACTTTTCGATTACTGATTGAAATATATCGAAAGGTTCCGCCATTTTGACTATAAAGTGAGAATACCTATCTTAACGCCCGCCACGCTTAGAATTATCATTATCGATAAAAGACATTTTTTTTAAAAATCAACTTAAACCACATTTTCCCTTCATCTCCAATGTATTGCATAACAGACGAAAGTGGTATAAAAGTTTACTCTTGTCATATTTGAACTATATGTCGACCGTTTCATATTTTCGCAATTTCAAAGCCTGTTTGTTGGGTTATTTTACTTCATAACTTAAAATCTCAGTTTAACATGAAAATATATGCCTTGCTGTAGTAAAAGTGTCTCCCAACTACTTTCGCGGCAACATTTCCCAAATTGGGGACGACCCAATTTACTATCGGTTATGTAAATAGGTCAAACTGCCATAGCCAACCAGGGCATACCATTCGATCACAGTCACCATAAAACTTTGTCGATACTTATTACATCCCATATGCCGATCAATTCTTGTTAAAGCAAAACTTAGTGTACAAGGTAAGTCCTATTGTGAGGTTTTCCCGACTAAAAAACAGGCACCCGAGAATTTTCGAATAGTTCACTATCTTGTCGACATTTTACGGTAGTCCACGTGTCCTGGCTGATCCCTGCCTTGTACTCTTGTTGTATTACTGTGAGCCTACTCAAAATTTGAATATTGAAACATGCCACGTCTGAGCTCAGAACTCAAGAGCTTTTAATATGATGGTAGATATAACTAAGTTAATAATTTTATGATTAGGGGCCTACATCAAATAAAGCCATCGAAAGGAAAGCTGTGATTGGTCAATTGCCACAGGGGTCTTTGAGATAACTCAACTCAATTTTCGAAATTCGCAGTTTTTAATCCAAAACAAACAACAATACCATTACGACAGTATCTAATCTTAAAAGTAATCACAGTCCCTTCAGGACTGTCTTAATTTCAAAAGTGCGCCCTCAATAGTACCTCTCAGGTAAGTCACAATTTGTCAGTCGTTTCACTTCTGGTCGTTTCACTTCTTTAGTAATCTATCACCATTCTTGGATACATATATCAAGATGGCGGAAACAGTAAACGTTTTCAGGTAGCTTAAACTTAACGTCAAGGTTTCAGCGGAAGGCTTCAGATGATTTTCAACAGAAGCGGTAACTGAAAACATCCGCATTATAAACAAGATAGGGGGTCCACCACCAGCCAGCCATCTTCCAAGTCACCGGTATCAGGATTTGCTTCAGTGGACACGTCGTATCGGTAAGTTTCCGGAATTTTTTTATCCCATTATTTTTTCCTTGGGTAAAGAGAGCTCTGTCTTCCATGCAAAGCGTCTGCTGTTCCTCTCTAAATTGATAGACTTCCGTTGTATTCGGCCGAAGTCCAAAGAGAGGAATAGGGAAATGTCACCTATGTTGTGCTGCTGTTGCATGCCGAATTACGATTCGGTAGTATGTACTGTGATACATCCGTGTGGACACTGTGCACTGACACTGTTCAGTGTATCGGTGTACGGACGTCCCGTCGTGTGGACAGACTTACCGGTATTCAGTCGTCAAAGGCATTTTGGCATATTTCAGAATGGCTTCGGAAATATGAAATATAAAATAGTACGTTGGTATGGAATGCTGCAGACAAAAGGGTGATTTGATAGTGCGTACCCCGATTAATAAAATAATGTGCATACTATTACTAGCCAAATCAATTGGCTTGCTATGAAATTACAAATTGCAATAAGCGAACCTAAAATTCCTTTCCATGTTTATGATCGTTGTGTTCCGGCTATTATCCAATGAACCACTACAGTGACAGTGCGTCCTGACACCCCGATACAGTATTCCAATGTTAAGTGAATGGCTAAGGTGAAGCCCCTGACTGAAGCCAGTGAAAGCCGTAAATGTCCTTCAATTTTTGTAGCTAGTATGCAGTAATTATCAGGCTTTGAGGTGATCCTGTGTCTTATGTTTTTCCAACATCGTGTTCATTTTCTTCTGTGAATTCAATGTCTGTGTTTAATTCACAATGGACTGCCAACCACATCCAAATATTGGGACAAAACTGTAATAAGCTTTTGTAGAGAATTTATTTGATTAATGAGTATTTTTATGCAGTGAAATGTTCCATCTGTCACGTGACCTTGTACGACTTGTCATTCTACCAAAACCCTGAAGAAGCCCTATACTATCAATGATGATATTTTATCTGTAGCATTTCATAACTTGAATGCCATCGAGTGCACTGCTTGGTTTCATATAATCACACTGAGGTCAACTCCCTGGTGTGCCTGGTAGTATCTGATATATTATTTTTCATGACGTATCATCATTTTTAATGAAAAACTTCTTGTGATTGCTTTCCCCCAATATGATTTCATCAGAATTTTTTACACCTTGAAGAATACTGATCAGATGTCACAATTGACTGATCAAAATATTTAGATTCTGAAGTTAAAATCTGCCAGACATTAGACTGATAACTGTATTATTATTACAATTGCAAAGTGCAGCAGTATTTATTTTTGTGATGTGAAAAAGTTGAAAAAATTTTCAAAGATGTATAGCCCTCTCACAGACCCGATTCATACTTCTTTTTGAGTTGCATGTACTTGATTTAAACCGTATTCTGTTTATTGACAACAGAACTCTACTTTGTCATGGGGGTCTTGAGATAAGTATTTATTTCACCGAACAACAGACACACTTTTATGAGGTATAGGGCTGTGTGATACAAGTATGATGTATATCTATATTCAACTTGCACACATAGTAAAGCTGAGCTGATAAGAAAATGAACTACACTTTCCACGAAGACAAATTTGTAAGCATATTGTGTGCTCATGGATTAAGTACTCAGCCCAGTGTGTCAAATGGTTTTTTTAGGAGCAAAGGTCAAACATATGTCAGCCACGTTTCAGTACAGTACTGGACAGAAAGATTTTATGTTACACTGATACAGTGTCCAACCATGTTGCACATTTTCTTTGGATACAAATGATCACTTTGACTAATTACTTTAAACTTCTAAAGACCTTACAGTGTTAGACCATTGTTTGAAATTAGTTTGAAGTCTGTATGTGGCGTTCGTCAGCATGCATCTATATCTCCACCGTGTTTTTATTAATGCGCAGAATGACTTTACATCTCCAGCTGTAACAGACATCTGTTGGTATTATTATGTAAGCGATGTCACAGTGGATTATGGAGCTCGTCCCACCTTGTGATCAAGACAAAACTAACCGCTGTTGAATTTGCAGTGGTATAAAATACAGCAGCATGATGTGTTTCAATTGATTTGAAAACCAGCAGAAATAATATTGATAATGCTTGTTGCGTGTACAGTTTAAAATGAAAGCAACCATGTGTGTGATGGACTAAAACACATTATGTTCTGTGATAATATTTATAGTGAAAAGCAATTGATGTATCGTCATCATACCACTGGAAACATTTAAAACTGTAAACCTCTTTTCCATTTTATCTTTGCTATTGCTATTTTTATTATAGTTGCCTATCATTAGTTCTGTGAATGACAAATGGGCTTCTGTCGATTTCATTAACGTCCATGACATACAATTTGTGAGATACACCAGTATGAGTCGCTTGCTAGTACCTGCAATATTTACACATCACTTTCCCCTTCATGATCTGTCACGTTAATAGCACCATGAGAAACAAGTACTGGGCATGTACATGGCTCTTTCTACATAACTCATTCATGTAGGGAGCTACATTGACGACTTTTGATCAATTTCAAATTATAGTATGATGGAATGTGACCTTAAATAATACAAGAAATAACACCTACACACTGTACAGTCAGACGAAAACATAGATGTGGTCATTAAGCTGGAAACTTTGCATTTCTGTGCTCTACACGAAGGAAAAGAACATAATTTTTTTGGTGCACTATGAAAGGCGAGATCACAAGGAAAAGCAGAGTTGTACGGTGATGAGTCCTGTGGGAAATATGTTTATTAAAAATGAACATCTTTATGTCCTATGCATGTGTAAACACAATCATTGAAAGTTGGCCAATAAAGTCAAGTATTAAACTATCTTTTGAACAGAGGCAAAACCACATTTGTAATTTATTTGTAGTGTGCATCGTGTCTGTTCTTAAAAAAAGTATGCTTGCTTCGCAGTATTATTCAGAGCACATCTTTCGTTCATGTACTATGAACATTGTGTAAAAGACTGGCATAGTACCATGGTCTTGATGCCCTTTTCATTTCTTCCTGGCAGCTGTTTTATACAGGTATATCATCAGTGTTCTCCACAGCTTGGAAAAACTTGAGGGGCAGTAATTTACATAACAATATATCATTTGCATATTATTTTGTTGTGCAAATGTAATCTATTGCATCGTTAGTAACATATGAATAGATTGCTCCAAAAATAGAAGGGTGTCCCACCCTTGAAAATCCCCTTGTGGATAGAACCCTGATCATGGAGGTACAAGTGCTTGTACATGTACCTCCTTTATGCAGTTAGTATCTGCAGCTCCTGTAACTTAATTAAGTCTAGTATTGCTACTAGTAAATGAATAATGAAGGTCACCATAGACTTCTGTAAGAACATACTCCAAACTCCTGAAAAAAATGCCACATAGCCTTGGTGTATAATTCCTAATTGAAATTTGAGAATCATTGATCACACTAATGCTGTTTATTGTTGCATTTCTGTATCTGATGACTTATCTTGGTGAGATCTGGTCATTATCACTGATATCAGATAGGTTATTGACATTAAGTTCATGATTAACTCCATGACTGATTACCTGGACCCTTGCAGTTGAGCTGTTGATTCGTTTTTCATAGCATACTTGACACGAGTACACTGTTGTAAAGGGAAGAATGGAAAACCTAAAATAATTAACTTTGATCTAGATTATAATGAGAACATCAATTCTGTTTTCAGCCACCGTCAATTAGTATATTAAATTCTGATATTTTTACTGTCTCTTCTAAAAAAAATTGTTTTGCATAGCTTGTACATGGAAGATGATTTGTGTAATGTCTATTTATGTGCATTGTACACTTATTGATGTAAATGAAATTAAAGGGGCAGGTGGGGTATAAAAAGGAACAAGATGGCAGCGACGTTTATTATGCACAATGCCCCCAGCCAAGCAACACAGGGAGTCAGCTCCAGAAAATCTAGCTTTTTGAGCTTGTTTCAATAAAAAGTCTGATAAACCTCTTGAATGTTGTTACAAGTTCCTTTGTTCCTTTCAGCAGAACAACTGTTGTGAAAAAGCCAAGTTCACACAAATACTGATGATTAGTGTACAGTAACTTTTAATAGATGTTTTAAAAATATTAATAGTCATATTCAGACTAGTGACATGCATACAGAATATAATGAAACCTGGGTAATGTAGTTTAACCAGCAAGTTCTTCCAACATTGAACACTTTTACAGAATAAGTTTGTAAATTTTTAACGGTAACTTTCTTGGAATACTAGATTAAATGGGTATTGTAACAATGCATACAATCTCTGAGATGTTTAATGTATTGAAGAAAGGACATTAATGTTAATTTGCAGTTGTAAAACATATTGAAAGAATTGGCAACAAATTGTCATTTAGCTTTAGCAGCACTCAGGTAGAATTTATAAACTTGCAATAACATGACTGTATAGTTTCTGTTTTTTACCAACATTACTTAAAATAAGATCACAGCTTGTAGCAAACTGAAAACCTTGATGTATACAAAGCACTTAAACTTGACTGTTTCATTTCACATCAAGCATAGATATTACACACTACTTGAGTTCATTGCTGGTTTTAGTGCCAAAAAATGTGACTAGGTCATGTTAAATATCTTCATTTGCAGTTAACTGCCCACAGATCATTATTTTGGCTAATTTTGGAAGAGAACCAGCAAACTGAGTAAATGAAGGCAGTACTTGAATGGATTTACCTGCCAAAGAACAGGACAAATATTCATGAAATCCTAGTATTCTCAAATTGAAAATTGATAAAAATTAGAAAATATGCCAAAAGTTCTTAAAATTCAGTTTTCAAAAGAATGCAATGATGAATGTAAAAGTAGTTACCTGTTGATGGCTAGGATCACAAATTGTGAACCAGAATAAATACTGACTTAACCACTTTTTAATACATTTCACTATATTTCTTGCACATCTCTGGATATACTACACATCAAATTAAGTTAAAACTCACAATAGGAGTAAGAAGTGTCATTTGATATTTCAAAACATTTTGATATTCGGATGATCGATGAGCATTAATTAAACTGTTGACTTATCATATTAATTGATAAATTGAGAAAATAGTTTGCGACTGAAAGTTCATCAAAATTTTACTGAATTCTACCCAAAAAATGTTAAATGTTATCCTTTGAAGAAAGTTTATTGATTTGCCTTTGTTAATCAGTCTTGGTATTACAGATGTAATTTGTATGCCTCAGGGAAAGAGAAACTATAATTGGAAGTTTAATTTAGAAGTCCATGGCTTTGGGTAGAAACAGACACTGCTGTTGGCCTTTGTATATTGAGAGAAAGATCTTGCTTCCAAGACTGTCACATTCGTATTGTCTATTTTTTGCAACAGGCTTGACTCACTGGCTTTTCTATGCAAATGCTTAGACATACCAGGTAGCATATATATAGCTGATATGCTGGGAGAATGCATATTGCCTGAAAGTATTTCTAATTTGACCTGATTGTAATAACACCACAACGATGCATACATGTACTAACTTCAATGTATGACGACACATCATGATTGTCTGTAATCTTCTGTGACTAAAATGAATCTGATGTACATGTGTAATATATCATCAGCTAATAGCTTTGCATACCTTTTGAACGTCGTCAGTAAGACTTCTAAATTTATGTTTCATTCCCATAGTTTTCTAATTAATCAAGAAATATGAGTATACCAGATGCGGATCAGTTTTCATTTTCCGCTCGGAGATCGCCGAACATTCCGTTCAGTTTTCCGGAATGGTCCAGACCATGTTAACGTCAAAAAGAATGCTAACAAAACAAAGTAATAAACACTTTTATCGACCTTTTCAAGTCTTGGCTCTTTATGCGGTCACACTGCAAGATCATCAGTGTGATTAAATCCAGTAGTTCTTGTCACTGACATATTTTCGGATGAAAAATGTGTTGAAACATATTTAATTAAAACTGTGTCCTAGCATACATGTATATGCTTGAAAATAAGTTATTCAAGTTTGAATGGCAAGCGGCTTTGCCGGTAGGGGATATTGATCCAAAAGTCGAATGTTGTGAAGGTATCATTTATGCTGATGACACCTTCAAAAATATGAGAAATCCAAGTTCAATGCAAATAACATGAGTATTACCGGTAAAGTTTAGTGTTGATATTTCAAAACTAAACATCCATGTTCAGACTGTTTGATAGGACATGCATGGATAATATTGAATCAAATGAAACATGAGGAAGGTAGTTTGATCAGCAAGTTCATCAAAAGGTGAGTGTACTTTAACTAAACTCAGTTGAGTAATTATGAAGTGTAACTCCTCAGGGCAAATAGGATTAATATTAATGTTCGGTTAATTGCTTCTTTTTGACATCAGCGACATGTAGATACAGTATGAATGTGCTCAACCTTTTGAGTGCTATAATATTTTCCCACCAACGTTTCAGTGTAACATTTCACCAATTTTTACTAAGTTTTCTGTAATTTTTTGGTAGTTTTGGACATAATGGACATAACTTTTTGACACTGTAATTTTTTACAAAAATTTTGGGAGAAAATCTGAAAAAAATTGTCCAGATCTGGAAAAGTTGTTAGCGTTATATTCTGCAAAGGCCAAAAAAATTTACTTTGGTGTTCAAAGAGCTAACTAAAGATCGCAATGCATGTCAATAGATCAGTGTATTCTGCAGTTGATGTCAGATGTATAAAGCTGTGAAGATTGATTAATTAGTCATTATATCAGAGATGAACTTGTTAACAGCTCAGACTGCAAGCTGCAATGGCCCCCACACATGCAACATTGACAAAATTTGTCCGCATTCAAGCAGCAGTGTTTGCTGTTGCACGTGTGCAGGTCTGTAACCAAATACAGCGCCCAAACAGCACTATTTAATTTTCCCCCCACAGTCACTGATAAATATTCATATTATGTTTCTCGGAAAATAAAGCTTGTTCATTAATTTTTTAACTGCGTGTGTGATTACGTGAATTTCTGATTTTCAGCGCTACAACTGTAGGGCAGTCTATGGAATCCAATAGTAAAAACATACCAAAAATGGGAAAAGGTCATTTCCTGAAACTTTTTATAATTTTGTTCATGTTATTCTGCTTATCAGCTGTGCCTCATTGTTCTACTTTCAAAAACATATTCAAACGTGTAGCTGTCGTATGAAACCTGTACGGTCATATTATTCATCGTTAACGAGGGCAGACTGGATGAACTAATTTTAGAAAGTGATGTGTACCTGTAACAGATGAGTAATACGCAATGAACCCTTTCACCAACATGATGTGTCCCAGTTCTATTGGTTTTTTTTGAGCCAAAGTTGGACTATATACAGGGAAATGGTGTGAAAGGGTTAAAAAACTCAGTCTACCCAAAGATAGAATGGTCTTGAAAAAGGCAAAACTATGCTGTTCTACAGTGATGAATTAACTATAACACTCAACAAGGTGAAAGAATGTGAAAGACCAGTAATTTATCATGTATGCCTGACTGGTAATTGAGCTGTTGTAAAGATTATTGTCGCCTGCACCCCCCTCCACAGAAAATAGTAGATCCTTCCAAAGTCAATGGACAACACAGCAAGGAGGTAGGACTGAGGGAATGTACAATGCTGTATGTAATCTCTGCTCCAGCTGTTTTCATGTCATTGAAAGGCTGAACTGTGTGTGCCATGAAAGGATGAATATGTGACAGGTTGGTCGTACCATGTGCTGTGAAAAGAGATTCTACATGCAGTATATCACGGCTTACTGTTTAGTTTATGTCAGTAACATTTTGACCGTAAAATTTGATGTGGGGAAAAAACCAGCCAGGGTTTTATGACTTCTGCGTGGAGATTGAAACACCTGGTCTTAAAATGTAATTGTTTTCTGATAAAACTATTATGAGAGAATGCAACAAGCAGAGCCAATCTGTGTATTTAATGGAAACTTTCATAAGTCACTTGATTGTACTCCTGAAATGGGAGTGAACTTGGCAATGTAATATTACAATAGTCAGCCCACTCCCCCCCAAAAAAACAAAACAAAACACAAAACAAAAAAAAACAAACAGACAAAACAAAACAAAAAAACCTACAAAACCCACACATTCATATAGGCCAATATTATAAAAATGCTGACTGTATACTTCTTAGGAAATTTTTCTCAGTATTCCCGTGACACTGTTACAGTAAATATAAACAGCACATGTTGGCTATGTTTAGGAATGAACTGATCACAGTTTAGTTTTGCGTTATATGACAAGTTTGAACTGTTAAGACTGAACTATACCGGGCCATGGGTAATAGTACAATTCAACTTTATCTTCAGGGGTATGTAGAAGGTAAGGTTTTCACATGTAAGCACTGATTGCTACCATTGTGACCTTGCTTTCTACTGGTGTTATTGAACAGATCTTCTTCATACACATGTAATATGATATGATATGGTATATGATATAATTAAGCATTATATCATACCAGTATATTGATGGCGCAAATACAGTGATCTGATTGGTCGAGACGCAAAAAGAACCGTGGTATATTCGTGATATACCACGGCTGGAATACATGCGAGCTTTCAGCTTGAGCAAAAATCCGTTTTTGACGTTCCACAACAGAATTTCAATATACTGTTATGATATAATAACAATAAATCACATTGCTTAAATATATATAATCATATGTAGAATACATGTATAATATAATATAATAATGTAGCTATAGATTTGGGGCCTAACTAAAATGCTAAAATGCTGATACTGATAACAATTCTGTCAATTGAATCAAATAGTGCAACAGAAGTATGTGAATTTCTGAGAGAACCACAATCGCGACTTTATTACTGACATGTAAACGAAATTATGTACTATAGCATACAGTATGGGCAGTGAAAGTGGTAAACACAGTTGTGTTCAAAGTGGAAATATTTATCTATTCATGGTTATTTGCCAATTCTGTGAAAACATTGGTGTGTGAAATTGCCATTTTACAATGTTCAGAAGCAATTGTTTTCAGAATTTGTAAGTCATCACATGATTGCGTTTGAAATCTCAACAGCTGTTTTTTTAGAATTTAATTGTATTCAAGTTATTCAATTACCGTATTGCTTTGGTATCCCATGAATATATTTTGTGGTTTGCTTGTGTAGGGTGAATGGCCTTACTTTGGTCAATGGCAGTGAATGGATTGAGAGCAATAAGAACTGATTCTCAGCATCAAGCAGATTGAAATAAAAAAAAATCTCTCAAGATTATTGAAATGCAGAAACATCAATTTCGGCCTGTTATTTCCAAGTGATTTTTGTCTCGAGATGACTTTGGAATGACTTCAGAATGTTTTCTCATACTGGACATTTGCAGACTTATTCAATGTTTTTTATCCTATCACCCCTGATACCCAGTGCAAAGGTCTGAACTCTACGAGATGAGTATTAGGTGAGACTAAAGTGATATTGAAAGGAGTGGAGACAGGTGGTATAGAAAGTTTAAAAGTAGCAGCAAGTGAGCATGCTGTGTGTGCATGCCTCTAGGTTACTGCATGTAGACAAATATCTCGTTTGAAATGCAGCATTTGACTTTTAGCTGTAGTCAGCATATAACAGATACTATCACATGTATGGAACGGCTGTACTTTATATAGATGTATGAAACATTCAAAATTTAATCCAGAGTTTTTCAGATATTTGCCCAAATTTTGATGAAAAACTGTAGCCAATGGAATTTGATGTCCATGTGGTCCAAAATTATAAAAAAATTACAGAAAAATTCATAAAAACTGGTAAAATGTTGCAGTAAAATTTTGGTGGGAAAAACTAACTGCACTCAAAGCGTTAATAGTATTTAAAAGATAGCTGACCAAAACCAGTAACAAATGACAACTATCTTCGGTGATGAGGCCAACAGTGTTGCCCAAAGTCGAGATATTGTGGTGAGGAAAACATTGCCCATGTATTTACTCTCTGTACAAATATGGCAGGCAAAACCTTGGCTTACATCAATGCAGTTATTTCATTTATGACTTCAGGTTTCCTATTAATAAGGTTGATGTCAGTCCACAGTATTATCTGTCCATCTACATGTAGACGAGGATTTGTGGTTTATTACCAATGTCTACAAAGTCATGCTCTACTGTATATGGGCAAGTTCTCCCACTCTTTGAAGTGGGTGCTATGGATCTGGCTGCCTGCTGAATTTTATAGGTTCCCATATCAACTGCATGATGGTTTTCAACCACAGCATACGGGCTTAATGTGCAGCATCTCAGAAGCTGTTATCCAATTGGTTGGCTGAATCTTTACCATAACACATCAGCAGCAGCATACCAGTACATAGCCCTGTGCTGCAGTTGCACCTAAGGGAAGTAAAGTCCAGAATCGTAGACATAACATGGCCGGTCAAGAGGTGAATACCTGACCTTTTGAGGTCAAAGGTGGAGAATGTATTTCCAGTACCAATAATACACACCAGTGGGGACATTGACTTCGTAGATCAGAATCTGAGGAAGCTTTTGGAGCAAAATTAAGTAAGTTGGCAATTGTAATGCTTAATTGTCCTCAAAGGGGATTCGTACTGTACTGTCGCTATAAGGAGTGCATCTCTTGTTCATTTCTGGTCTGGAATATCTGCTTAAGATGCAAAGTGTCACATGTGTTGATAGATCTATGTCAGCCTAGCACTTTCTCTCCTATTCTACATGCACTTTACCCTAAAAGAGCTAAAGTGTCAATTTTGTCGGTGAAATTTGAAAAATGTGAAGCCAAGTATTCATATGCTGGACCCTGCAAAGTCTAGACACTCGGTATATTTTTGTATCAGGTCAAACCTCATTGAAAAAAAAATTACTTTATTTTTAGCCGGTAAAATGATTTGTAAGATTTGTATAGCAGAAAATAACTTTTTAAGTGTTGCCTTTTGCGGGTTCTGAAGATGTTCTGTTTGTGTGAGCCATAATGACTTTATGTAAATGATTTAGTCCGTTGAACTTCATCGCATTTGTACAGTACTGCTAGAAAATACAAATTTACATATGCACCAGAAAGTGCCACACATTGTAGTCATACTTGCATGTCTGTGCATTCACTGTAAAGCCGGCTGTCCGTGAAATTACCTCACATATCCTTCTCTTTGACAATAACTTTCCTGGGGTATTCAGTGTCGCATTGGCATGAAGCATTGCGTGGAGTACATTGACCTTTTGCATATCCGTTGGTTTGAATTCTGTTAGCCATTGTCCTTTCTCAGAATTTATGGAATGAAAACAGTGTCACTTTTTACAGCATTTTGAAAACTGAAACTGTAAGTCAGTTGAAAGTGACTAATTTTTTATGACTGTTCCCAATAGGATATGAAAATTGATATTGCTGATGGAATCATTCAGGTTGATGGATACAAAAAATGTGTTCTTATTAACTGAACGTGAATGTATCACAAATAAAAATTGATAAACTTGTGTCATTTTACCTTAATCATCACTCATTTGCCAATTTCATATATGATATCTCAGTGTAATCTGTCTGCTGTGCATGCAATTAGTGATGCTATAGATCTTCATGTACATAGTGCATGTATGCTTGTTTGTGTCAAGAATGAACAATTGTCAGTGTCTTATGGCACACACTTTGAGTAAAACGGTAACACCTAGACCACATTCACAAATACTGGTGAGAGGGGTGTCTGGAGAATTAGGGGGGGATTTGAAAATTCTGGGGGTAGTAGAGGGGGATTTATAGGTTTTGCTGTAGAGGGGTGATCGTAAACTACTTTTGTTCCCTAACTTTTATCTCCCCCCCCCCCCCCCCCCCCCCCCCCCACACACACACACACACACTAGTATAATTTGTGAATGCAGCTTTAATTCTATCCTGGGACATTTGTATATGAATGCATTCACGTACCAAGGAGAATTGGTGTATGCTGTGAGCCAATCTTACACACCCTCTGACCCAAGAGTCTTCTTTGTGATTGAAGAAAGTATTACTAGTACATGTTTTAGTATGAAGCTGTCTCAAGGAAATTTCAAGAACTTCTTTAAATTGATTCAAGGAGTTTAGAATTTGATGGCATGCAGAAGAGTAACCAGGAAGGAAGACTGATGGAAATATGTTGGGATCCTGCTCAATGGCCAGAATGGCAAAATCCAGGGGGGGAAATCTAAAAGCCAAAGAGGAGATGAAGAACAGTCTATTAAAATGATATTCTGCAGGGATTGCATATCAAGCTTCCACACAGTACTGTGTAACAATGATGTATTGTAAGCAGGTTCTGTGCTGATATCATAAATATGCTTTGAAGGAAGCGCCTTCAGAGATTTACTATTAATTCTTGATATGTGATTTAATATTAATAATTGATTAATCTTCTGGATGCCCTTGGTCATGTTCTTTCTGTTATGCATAGGCTTTGCATGAATCAGTCGTCATGGTTACGGCTGATAGGGAAATGCATCAAATGGTAAAATATAGAGGATTGCAAATATTCCCAGCACTCGTACATGTATGTCAGCGATTTGAAAGGTGACAAGTTGCTGCTTTTTGGCATTTTTATGTTGATAAAAAAGAAAGGAATTCATGAAATCAACTGGTTTATGTGGTGTTGTCATGAGGTGTAGCTTTGACAGCTCATATACATATAATCTGGTACACATCATCATTGTCCGACTTTGTTTGTCTGTAATGGTCAGCTGAAGGCTTCGTGACCATATGTCTTTGTATTGAGGAATAAAGTAAGTACATGTGTGCTGCTTTACCTGTCTACCCCTCTTGCTACTCTAGTGGTCCAGCTTTGCAACATAGAACAATTGGACTGTAACAAATTTGGTTGGGAAAGGGTAAAGGCATCAGCACTCCAGAGGGAAAACTTAACAGTCCATTTATCTTACATATACTTGTAATTCATATGCATGTGTGGTACTCCTTTGCTACTCCTTTGTAACTTGTAAGACAACTGGGTCATACCAAATTTGGTTTGGAAAGGGTAGAGGCAAGGCACCAATACCGCACACACACTTGATATTA
Source organism: Ptychodera flava (assembly GCF_041260155.1). Taxonomy (NCBI): domain Eukaryota; kingdom Metazoa; phylum Hemichordata; class Enteropneusta; family Ptychoderidae; genus Ptychodera; species Ptychodera flava. The sequence continues at coordinate 33,824,858 of NC_091936.1, read as the reverse complement.
CAATGCATGTGTTAGTTCTGAAATACATGTACAGTATATTCACATGGTTTGCATAAAATCAATCAACAGTAACATGAACAGAGTTTTCTTCAGGCTACTTGAGGTCATTAGGTCATAAAACCAATTTACCATGAAGCTAGGGTGCCTTTCAGCCTTACAAATCTCATCCACCATCTCTTAGTAATCTGTCCTTACTTGCTTACTCAGAAACATTTATCAGGGCAGATTGTAACAGAATTACGTTAACGGTAAAAGGTACAATTTATGCTGCAGCCCATGTGTCCCAGCTTCCATTCTGCTTCAATAATTGGTTGATTGAAATATGCCTGTACATGTATATAATGGATGATTATGGATGACAAAAACTGGAGGATAAAATGAAATTTTTTTTCACATATTTGGGCTAATCATTTTGCTTGCATAGGCTCAGAACTATAGGTACATGTATATCATGCTAGTCTAGGACCTCAGTGCAGTGATTTTGTGCACCAAGTGATAGATAGATCAGATTGTACACTGATGTAAAACCTGTGAAACAGTGATCACCAAACATTTGAGCAATACCGGTATCGTTCTTTATATCAGCTTGTTAACCCCAACAACATCCACAGCTGTAAGCTACTGATCTTTGAAATCAAATCTCTTTGAACTGTCATTAAATGTGATTAAACTACATGTACATGTACACATTCATACATATGCATGTACACATTCATACATACAAGTGGTGATTAACTTCTGTCATCAGTGACTTTGTATACATAGGTATCAACAGTAGAAAGAAAATGACGTTTTGTGAGTGCGGATTAATAACAGAGCGCCAGTTTTCAGTGATGTTATACGTGTATAAGATTAAGAGCTTGTAGACTTAAAACAGATAGATACCTCTGCAAAGCATTTCTGTAAGTACATTTATTACTAAAACATTTAATGTCGCTTCAACACAACATTTCCAAGTGTCTACTTCACCTCTAAGACTATTAGATAAATTACAATGTATATGTACATGTACACTGCCAAAAGCTGATGTGATCAGATGTGTTAGAGATGTGCTATTCTGTGTTGTGCAGACATGATAATGTGATGTAGGGAAGACCTGTTTTACTTTGTTGTTATCTAATTTAAAGGTAGATATATGAACACAGTTTTAGATTAAATCAAGGTATTAATTGTCGTGAACAATTCAGCAGATAGACAATTTAAGAAATTTGCAATCTTTGTGGTGTGATTTTTTTCGTGATTATTCTTTACATTAAAGTCTTTGCCAAGATGTTGAGGATTCCTTCAATATGTAAACTTAGTTATGTGTCTGATATAGTCATCTCATAATTTTAACTTTTTGCATTTCACGGGGTTTATTCTGCTGTATTTACTTAATAATTAAGGTAGTATGTGCCTCGAAAGTGAAAGATTTTAACTTTTGCTCAAACTTTCTTCAGTCAAACTTTTAACCATCCTAACTCTTACAAAATAAAAATTAAAAATCAGGGGTCACTGTGCAAAGTTTGGCAAGTACGTTACTATACAGAAACAAACTGCATAACATTTACTGATATTTGAAATTAAAATTGCCACTTTCCCAGTGTTAACTCTATGGGGAAATATTAAATTTTTGGTTTTCAAGAAACTTTGACAGTTAAAATTTTTCTCACTCCAAGAATCATGAACATTTAAATAGTTGTTTACTGTTTATGGACATCAAGAACTAATTAAACATTTCAAAAAATAGGCAAGTTTTTGATAGGAAATCAAAAAAAATATCAAAACATTACATAATGCAAATTTTACACTATTAAATTGAGCAAAACTGAACATGCTTCCATATACATTGTGTATCTGACCTTATATAGTGGACCAACAATTCTTGAGTTTTTTAATTTTTATTGTTTCTCTTTTTCTGAGCCCATTTTCGTATTTGAAATCTTAGCTTTTCATTGAACAAATTCCCATCCACAACCAATGATGCATCTTTATACCTGAGGTAATACATACTTGCAGGTTTTTAAGTTGACCAACATATTTGTACTTACATGCAGACATTTATAACATATACACATGTACTGACCCTAACCCTAACCCTAACCGTAAAGAGGCACATTTAGTTGCCAATATTGCAGATGTACATACACTGCCATGTACATAGTACATGTAACATCTAGAAGCTAGTAAAATAAAAATGAAAAAACTAAAGTAATGGACAATAAGTTTGTTGAATTTTAATACTCTCACATTTTTATAACACGTGTCAGACGCATGTACAATGAACCACATGTAGATTCCATCACCCATCACTATATGGTGCCTATCACCAGGGTTTTGAATTTCATATCATACTAATCATCTCAAGCTGTTTCATATTTATCCCTTTTCTGCCACCATTACCCGGTTTATCGGTCCATCTTGACCAATTTTGCATTCACTGAGTACATGTAGCTTAGTGTTGACAGGGTGAAGCTGCACAAACTGCTTGATTACTGTCACCTGGCTTGACTGTCAGATACCATGTACTTTTGTCATCCAGTGTATTAAAGCCCCAATAGCTGCAAATGTGTAATAAACCGATCTCAAAATATCCCCCGTTTTCCAAGAGTTTTCTTTGAATAAGACCCATCAAAGACTGAAAAAGTATAGATCACTGTCATAAGTGTCAAAAGTGGCATGTAAATTCAAATGTATTAACATCATTTTATATTTCCCACCATTTTCAAAAACTAATCATATGAAAGAGAAAATAAAGATTATGACAACAAAATGTCAGCCATCGTGTGTTGTGCATTCAAGTAAATGACATCATGCTTGTTTCTGGTATGATCACGATGTGTATGTGCAGGAAACACTGTTTTTTGTACTTTTCGGTGGGCCACCATTTTTTTTAAAATGAGTGCAGCATCCGTTTATTATTCAGCCTGTTAAACGTGTAGGCATGGTCCAAATCAGTGAGCAGTGATACTTCTACATGTGTACACGTCCTTCAGTTAGCACATTTGCACAAACCAACTTTGGTTTGAAACTAAAATCATGAAAATAATGTATAAAATTCGCTGCTAGCTATTGGGGCTTTAAAGCCTCCTGTAGTGTTAACCTGAACTAACCAGTGGTTTTACTAACTGTTAACCTTACCCATTAAAATAGTAGTGTTTAATAGCCAACAGAGAGTGCCAGCATTCTAGTGTGAATATGCAACAAGTATAAGCACATTGTAATACTGGTACTAGTACATGAATCATAATACTATTTACCTACCAGTATTAGTGTACTGAGACTGCCCACAAGTATTGAGCTACTGTTTCTACAAATTGATTTCATCATACGGTATATTATAGAAATAACGGGCGACGCGCTGACCATTAACGTTTATTTGTGGGCAAGGGCGAGAGGAAAGCCAAAAATTAACGGGCGAAGGCTTGCCGAGCCCGTCAATTTGGCTTTCCTCGAGCCTGCGCCCACAAATAAATTTAATGGTCAGAGCAGAGTCTGTTATTTCCATTATATTATCAGTGAACCCAAGAAAAAACCGTCAAAATTTCCGTAAATTTCAGGAGCGAACACATCTGGGCCCCAGAAACTGAGCAATACGCGACGCACTGTCACGCGCGCTGTAAAAAATTGGCAAATCCGGAAATGTTTTTAAAAAAGTATCTCAACTTGACCTACAAGTGCTCCATTTTATTTTTTGATTGATTATGATTTATGTTTGAGCTGTAAAGTTACGATACTTTGAGTTGTTAATCTTATTATTCATATTCACGGGCATGTAAACGAACCATTACTGTGTATTTGTGGTCAGTCACGTGGTTCAGCTCGACCAATCAAAATGCGACGGGCAGGGCATGGTAATATAATGTTTGGTAGCTTGCTGCGACTAACCGGTAATATACATGTAGTTTTGTCCACCTAGAAGTGCTCACTGCTTGTGTTTACCAACTGTACACGTATTTTCAGTCAGTTACAGTAGTATTTTCAGTAGTTACAGCTTCTATAAGTATAAAGCTACTATGTCTATGTTAGCCTACACTCGAAGCTTTAATACAAGGTATAGCTACCAGTGTTTACTTACCATTCTTACCAATAACGTGCATTGTTTGGTAGCCAACTAGGAGTAACCTACCACTATTCAGTTCACTATTGTTACTATGAACTATTTGTGTAAACCTTTTACTTCCAATTCCCACTCCTACTTTACATGATATATTTACAATTGTACATGTATTTGTGTAGCTGATTGAAAATGCCAGTAAATTTTTCACAATTTATGTTTTTAATATCAACCATAATTTCCTCTCCCCGAAGTATGTTGAGATACTCAGTATTAGCTGGTCAACTCATGTACAGACTGTATTGTTATTGTTTACGAGTAAACTTTGGTCTGGATAGAATTCAAATGTAAACAATAACAGTTAGTTTTACATACACGTACATACATGTAGACAAGCCAAATAGTGGATGTTTCAACATGCTTTGGGAGTAGAACAAGAACTTACAATTGATATACAAAGTAAAAATAATGAAGATCAAAAGTTTAGAGGTACTGGCCCTTTAACCATGACTAACATGTGCATAACAGATACTGAACAGGCTGTGTATATTGTAAGTATGTTTAAACTTATATGAACATGTCGTGTATGGTATAAAACATTAACGTGTACAGGCCCTGGGTATTATTCAAAACACAATATTCATGACATGATAATCAACTTCATTTTATTGCCACAGCCAGAGGTTGAACAACTTTGATCTCCATTGATAGATGAAATGATATCACTTTCCATTGTGTGCAGCATGCGTGGAAGTTTTCTGACACTGATATGGCAAATAAAATGTGACCAGAATGGAGGGATTATAAATCAAGATTTTGATGAGTACCAGTACCTTTCAAAATGTGTATTTGTGTCATGAATCAGAAAAAAATATCACTGAACTTCAAAACTTTGTCAAAATCTTTTAACAGATACATGTAGGTGTAAGTTCACATATACAGAATTCATCTTTGTTTCCATGTGTTATTTTGCCAATGAGAAGGGTCTTTATGAATGCATGGACATAGCAATATCCATACAATTTGAATTATCATCAGACAAAAGTACTGAAAGAAATAGCTCAGATATTGAACACCACTACGTTTGGATTAGATCAGAATATTAAGAAATCAATTTATAACGAAAGTTTTAAACTGTAGATGACATGCCATTAACTTGTTTTATTTTCATTAATGGTATTTGATCAGGCAATTTCATATAAATATATCACTATTCCTGGCATTTTTTTAATAAGAAAAACAAATTTGTGAAAAAAGAAGTGAGAGAATTCTGGTATCTTTTAAAGGTCACGCAGACGATGGTGAAAGGTCACCAAGATAATGAGATTAGCTGGAAACCTATGCATACATATTTATTGTTTTGTCTTTTTCAGCTACTCATTGTATTGCTTCTTTGAAGTCTCTATGTATGACAATGGTTACTGTACCCTTTCCTTAGGGTAAAGAGTGTCAATAAAGTAATTAATTAATTAATAGTACAATACAGTTAATATTCAGTTTAGAGTGAAATGCAGACATTTAATAATTTTGTTCAACATGGCACACATTCAGTAAAACTAGTATTATGAAGAGATTATTTGCATTCATAAGCTGTTGCTGATCACATAAAGTAAAATCTTACATTACATGTGATAGATATTCACAATGGTAGTATATTTGATCAGTGATTCTAAATTATCACCCAGTGCGTGGACAGTTGGCCATGCATTGACAAGACACACAGCCATAGCAAGTCGTCGCTGATGTATAGACAGTTGGCCGTACATTTACAAGACATATTGTCGTAGCATATAGGCATTCCATTACCTCCACGGTGTTTATTACATCAAGACAGAGTTTTCTCTTATATGATGACATCGCAAAAAGAATCAAAGGAAATTAAGAATGTAGTGTCAATTTCCATACTGTAATGAAACAGACTTTTTTTAGAATGGCTGACATGTTGCAAATTTTGTGTACTATAAATAGATTTTCAGACAGCAGTTCATCTTCTTCAATGTCACAGTGATGGGATAGAGTGTATCAGCTGTTATGTAGACAATAGGAAATTGTATAGGAAGTATATTTCATCCTAATTTAGACTCTTTCTTTTCATTTGACACATAATTCTCCCAGTTGTTCTCATTACTGTAGCCTCACAGATAGATAATGTGGCCAGCAAAATGTCGTGATTGCCAAGCTTCAGGTGCAAAAATTGATTCCTCTACTTTAATTGTTTTGCATGTCAGTGACAAAATGGGTACAGGTGATCCCATGTAGCTACAGTGTGCACGGAATATAGAGTAATGGAATGTGCCTGCACAAAAAGAAAACTGCATCCAAATGCAAGGTGCCTGCACCTTGCGTTTGGATGCAATTTTCTTTTTTTATCTGGTTGTATACGAACCTAGACAGGGCTGTCTCATGCGTCATGCAAGTACATCAAGATGATTGGTTCAACTGTCATTGTTCGATAACATTGGATTTTTCTGTTTGAGCAATATAAATGATCCCTTTGTGTCATAATCTGAGTCTAGTGATTAAAGGAAGGGGTTGTCCAGTGTGTGGCAGTGCGTAATGATACCCATACGATGGGTCTGTTGTTATGCAAGACATATATCCCAACATATCTCTTGTGCATATCCAAAATTTTAAAATTATGGCTGAATCGAAACTTGTGACCACAGCAAAAGCAGCTTCATATAAACAAAGGGACGCAACCAAAGGTAATTCAGTAAAGTCTTGCGTTGATTGGAAATCTACAAACCTGGTGAACTGTGAACATGCATCAAAATGTTGAATTTGCTTGACATTTGCCAGATGTTTGATGTCAATTTCTGGGAATAGGAAATATTATCGAAAAGAAAATTATGTAGCTGCAGACAGGACAAAACCCTCCCTCCCCTCCCCCTCCCCCTCCCACTCCCCCACCCTAACTTAAGTGATATGTTGTCACATATATACCGGTATAACATTCATGCATGGCATATTATATACAAAGTATATTGTACCATCCCATTGGTACATGTATGTGCTCATTTGAACAAGAAAGTACAGTACATAGCTTTTGTTCTATTGTGTTTGCAGACACAAACACTGTGTATCCACTGAAGGACATATCACTTTGTAAACCTTTAAATTGAGCAGTCAGAACTTCTGGAGATTGGCTTGCTTCTTACATTTGAATTATTTTATGGGGTCTATCATGAGCCAGAAGACAAGGGGAATACTCATCTATGCCTTGGAGACCACATCAATGACATTTAGTCTTTCAGAATGTGATCGCTTGCTACCATGGTGAACAGATCAATTGATATATGATATGTGCCACGTGTTGGGTAGGACGTGTTCATTCCTCTTCAAGTATCTGATTCTGACGTCTCATTATTTTTTATTTTATGATGTCTATGAATCTTTCTGTCATGGATTTGATAGTCATGTGTCCCTGACATTGTCTGTCACTAGCTTGTACACGGAATATGTATCATGACTGTTAGTGTTAGTGCCCACAATTCTTGGATTTTATGGTGAGTTTGTGACCTTTCATGGGATATTAGGTGCAATGATGTGTCATTGGATAAGTTCAAATGTGTAGACATGCAGATGCAGTTGTCGTGAAAACATGTTATATGTAACTAGCTCAAATTGGAAATGTTAAAAAAAATTCTGGAACACTGGTCATATTGCTTTTGGATTTGGATTGTATAATACATAGAGGGAATATAGATTTGCCAGTGTTGCAGTGGTTTGTGTATATGTAGAATTTCATTCTCACTTTCATCGTTTTGGTCGCAAAATAATCTTCTCATTACCCTGATTATACAGTTTCAATTGTTGTAGATGTACAAAGGCAAACACATCTTTGTCTGATTCTTTAGTAATTGCTTGCAGAGTACATGTAGGTGTCAATATGCACTATGCAGCGCGTGTATATCTTCCTCAAATTTTATTGAATTCTTGAAATGTGTTTGCCATCATAAAATACAGCAGGTCGTTGGAGTATTATCCCACAGTGAATCATCAAATGTACATCCCAGCCATGTAGAGGTCACATGTTGTATTGCCTTACAAGTACTGTTCTATCATCGATTCAAATAAGAATGGCATTCGATGCGGAAGCTGATACGTGCATTTAAAAAGCATGACTGTGATTTGTGTGGCAAAGAAATCAAAGAAATTTCTGGCATCAATAGATTTGTTTATCATTGCGGGAATAAAGATTAGATCAGTCCTGTCCACGATGTGATCACTTTCCACTTGAATCGACTCAGATTTGATTCGCAATCTTGCATAATTGACTTTCACGACGGTCTAAGAAAAGCCGCACGTAGGTAAAGTGAGTGACGTTTGCATATTGTGTTTTCCAATAATAAAATGAGGACAAATACTCTCCCTTGCGGCAAATGAAAGCTGTCTGTGAATGCGATCTGATTTAATTTACTCGAATGCCTTTGCACAGCACAAATCAATTCAAAGTTCAATAAATTTATCAAAGCAACATATCACAGTATATGTGATTAATAGTGATATCAGTCAAAGTGAAACCAGACACAACGACAAATATTGATCTTTCCTCAGTGGAGGACTAGTTTCAAACACACACAGCTCACACCATGGCAATGTACACCTGAAACTGACAGTGATATTAACACCAGTAGACATACAACAGTCTACACGCACATTGCAATGTTGCATATCACAAAAAGTGAAATTGTACAAGTTTCAATGTAATATTCATTGATAGTAAGATCATATTATCGTTCAATAATTCAGATTATTGAAAAACCAGGTAATATTGAAGTGTACTTAGTAATCTTGTTAAGTGGTATTTTCGTAATTCCTAAAGTGTAGCCTAACAATGCAGATACATATTTATTTTTGCATATTAATGAGAGAATGGTGACATCACTTATGAACAGCTCTTTAAATCTGCCAATAGTTATATTTTTGGTATACTCCTACAACAAGCGTGTAATCAAGGGAGTGGCAATGTTAAGCTAAACAGTGTGAGGTCCCGTATGCCTCAGTAGCCATAGTTTGATATCACATCAGCTGAATTGTCCTGTCATGAAAGCAAATCAGGAAATGAAACACCTCTTTTCTTCAAAAGTCTGACACACAATCTTACTGTAATTGCAATGTGTAATACGTTTTGTTCAATTTCAATCGAGACTGCTTTGACGGTAATGGCGTCTAGCATAAGGCGGTGTCAGTAATAACTCAGAGATGTTCAAATATCAACTGTACAACTACATCATTGGATTTCATCAAAGCTTTCACCTTCATGAGTGACATTTCACCATGAATCAAGAGCTTGTTTACAATATCGTACAGGCTCTGTGTAATACCTACATCAATAACCTGATTTTCAATAGGACTGCATACACTGTTATGTGAATGCACACTGGTATGGGAATATGTTTTGCAATGTATGTTCAGTGTACATGTATGTATTGTTCTTTTCAAAGAAAATGTACGACATCTGTTAAATTGCATTGATACAGTCTGGTACATGTGTGTAACATGCACTCCAACATTTATCCTAAATTTATTGATTTCCCAGAACCAGTCAAAAATTTAAACATTGAACAGCTCCCTGTAGGAGGTTTCAGCAGCATCACACAGTATTTTTAAAAGTTCACCATCGCTATACCCAGAGGTACTTTCGTTTACAGGAAACGCATATGCTTTAACGTTCAGCTGCATTATCTTCCTTCCTTCCAAAGTTCAACCTGTGCTAGTTTCAGTATAGCTAGAACAGTAATTACTGTCACAGTTTGCGCCTGAAGAAACTATAAATATGAATTAGAACATTAAAAGAGTAGGAAATGAAAGGATTTAGCTCGTAGTAAATTTCTTATCATCGCTCCGAAAGGGAACAAACATTTTTGAGAGAGAGTTGGTTAGTTTTAAGAACACAAACATGGATCGAAAAGGTACACGTAGTACATGATTTGTTTTGTTGTACCAAAGGAGAATTTAGAGGGAACTGAATCAGTAACATTTAGAGGCAGAACAATTAAAGAAAACCAAACTCTGCCGCTACATGTAGTTTTACCGAATATTAAATCTTGTAGAACAGCCCTCAATGTTGATGCCCATTCAGTGTATTAAATTGACTTGGGACACTGTTGCCCCCTAGTTACCTTGGTTACTAAATCCGATGACACCAATAGTCAGAAAGTACTTTTTCCATGCCATCTGACAGAAAATTTGGTATTCATATTTCTCATGTAAATATTCAACAGTTTTGATAGTCTACAGGCTTAATAATAAAAAAATAAATTGCCTGAATATGTAGTTTTTCTGGTGCTCTTGGCAAGAGAGAAAATTTACTTTGACGTCAGGGAAGCAAATTGCCATCTGCTTGCAAGTTAGTGACTAGCCTGGCTGGACGAATCTGTTCAGTAAATTCCCTGTCCACTCAGCTTGGATGATTTACTGTACCATGAAGCGAACATTCAGCGACACTTTATGGATTAATCTAATGTCACTGAAAAAAATTGTATACTTTTGCACTCCAACCAACGACATGGGCAATTTTTATGAGAACATTGTCTAAATTTTATATCAGATCAGATGACAATTTTAAAACTGAAAAATTCAGGAGCATTACTTGCAGTATCTCTGCAGTGTACATCAATATGATATCTCAATGCTGAGTCATTTGTGATCAGATTCAAATGTATAAAAGCTAGTTTTCATAACTACATGTACTTTCACTGATTTTGTGCTGCCAAACAAGTACATTTACTGCTTGTGTTGCCTAAGGGTTACTAAGATGCAAATTATTAGCCTCTCCAATACAAGTTAAACTCCTTGTATAAAATATGCGATTGAATTGTCAGTGTTGACAAATGAATTCCGGTCTGGTCTGAAATTCAGTTGTCAACAATACTTCAGTTGTCAACAATACATGTATATTCATGCACAGGTGGAACATAAGCTAGTTTTGCATGATTTGGGGAAAAAGAACAAAAATGTGTATTTTACTGGCAGAAAAAAATAACCGCAAAACCCTGAAAATTACCGCTGATGAAGCTTCTTTATAAACAAATTACTTGTGTCTTTGTATCATGTTTTGAATCTGTCGTAAGGAGAGGAAATCAAGCTTCTTTAATTTCTTGAAGGACACTACACGCACTGAATGGTAATATCATTTAAATGCAAATTCAGGATGTTGAGTGACTTTGAAAATCACCTTGACACCACTCTAATATGCTCAAGGACATGGCATTCTGTTGGTTTATTTTGGCTGGCTGTTTGGGTATTCAGCCAAAACCTATTTGCATTCTTATTGATTTTGCCTGGTATGTTGTACCTGGTTGGTAAAAAATCATGTTTACAGTAACTGTTTTTACGAGTCTTCAAATGTTCAAATCCTTGTTAAAATGTAAATATAATTATATGACACAATTGCCTCACTGGTTTTAACTATTTAACTTGACCTGATGGTGAAGTATGAACTTGGCTTGATAAGAGTTCAAATCAAATAGCCTTCCCCTTTCAATAGCTATTGTGAAGAAGGGACAGTAGCTGCGTTGAAGTACAGTCTTATGATTTTCTGTCCAAGCTGCCCATCGAATCACCAAATTTTAGTGCATGTTTATCAAATCCTAGTAAATTTTTTCCAACTTTTCACAAGAATGTGGTGACTTTCTGTTTCATGTCTGAAGTGAAATGGCCCTGTCTAAAACCCTCCTGCAATGGCCTCGTCCTCCCACTGATAATTCTGCCCAGGCCCTCAGAAGACTCAAGGGCATACCACTATAGATGTACCGGTAGTTCTATGTAGAGAGTGGGGAAACATCGCTGTGTAGTGGTGCCCGGAATTACCTGTTAGAGTGATCCGTTAGATTATTTAATGATTTCTTCCATGAAGCAGATGAGTAATTACCCAATGTGAATGGATGGAGAAGATGATGCCACTGAAATAGACTTTAAAAGAGATGTAGATTATAGATTTCCACTCCCCAGGGCCTGAAAGTAACTTTAAATTTTCCATTGGGAAGTTTGATAGATGTAGGTTTAGCTGTAGGACTCAAACACTGAAAATGAAGATAGACAGAAAAGTTAATAAGAAATGCTTGGTGAGTCCAGGACACATCCGGATGTGAAAGCAGATTAATATCATCTCACTTTCATTATTTACTCAATGTCTGACGGTACATGTAGAAAGATCTCGCACAGGAAGAGATATTTGGACTCAAAAACTTTTCATAATACATTTCTGGTCTACCACTTTTGGGGGCTCGTTTTGAAGCTCATTGAATGAATGAAGTTTTTACTGGTTTCTTTTTGTGAAAATTGAAAAAAAAATTTTTTCCCATAGAGTTACCAAAGGGATGGTGGCCGTTTTGAATTTCAAGTGTTGGTAAATATTTGTTAATTTGTTTCCCTAGTACCAAATTTTTCAAGGTGACCCCCTTACATGTAATTTTTGTGCTTGATTTCGAAAGGGAATGGTTTAAAATTTCCTTGAAGAAAGTTTTGGCAAAAGTTTAAATCTATAAACTTTTAAGAGCGAACTACTTTAATGATTAACTTTATTCAACTTGTAAAAACAGTGGGCAAATTTCCATATCGCTAGTGGATTCTGTATGTTCAGCGGGAGCCACGTAGAACTGTCTATGAATGATAAATGACACCTCAGTCAAATTTCAGTGAACAAACACATATTGAGAAACACGATACGTGTGACAAAAGTATGCTTGTTGTATTGTTGAGTTATAATACCAGCACAAGCTTTCATTCTATATTTTTAGATTACCAGTATATTTTGAGAGACTGGGCATGCAGTCATTCCGGAATTTACTCACTGCATTGGGCTCTACAAATATATATATTTAGCCTGTGCCACATACTGAGTACATTCACTTCAGGCAAATGTCGTAAGGGTGAACATGCACACTCTGAAATCAAATATTATTGTTTCCATCATAATAGAAGAACATTACACTTTCCTGTGAATCATTTGTTGTGTTTTGATATAAAATTGACGGCAGTATCACCATCACTTGTTGGAAACATAAGTTGTTTGAGTTGTGAATCCCTTCATGCTTGCATACCAATTGTACCATCCAAGCTAGGCTGTGATACATATGGCTATCATATGCTGTTAACACTTGCTCAGGTCAAGTTCTGAAAACACCAGTCAGTATTCGTCTTGAATTTGCATGATTTTCATTAGGAGTAAGAGTAAAATAATTGTGAAAGTCCAAAGTTGATGACACGATTGCTGTTAATTTTTTATGATGTTAATGTTGTTTGAGAGTGAGTTTTAAAAAGGCTATCTACATGTATGATGACCAGGTAAACACAAGCATACACCTATCAATTGTATTACTCAGTGAGGCAAATGTTACATACCATGAAAATACTTGTTCATTTGTAGCATTATGATGAGTATTATGGAAAACAGAAAATATCAGATGCTGAAATACATGTACTTTGAAACGTCTTTTGAGCTAGATCCTCTTTGAGCAAATTTAGCTAAGTCTGTTCACTCCCTAATTTAAGATGCCACCAGTTTAAAGTTTTCCCAATGTTTACTGTAGTTGGGATGCATTTGTAACAAAATTCACACCTGCTGATCGAAATGAAATCCAAAAAAACTGAAAAAGCATGCAGCTATCAAAGTGTTTTACAGTAGTGTACTTTAGTGTAGTCTGTTTGCATAGACACTTTAGGTTGAAGCTTAAAAATCAAAGTAGATACAGGTATTCATCTATTGCTCTGCATTAACAGATTGAACAATTGCGAATGATGTCCAACATACATGTATGGACATTTTGTATCACAGTGGGCAGTTGGCTATGTAGACTCCAGACTACTTGTTTCAAAAATGTTGAACTAATTACTGTTCAATGCAACTAATGCACTTATACATTCAGTTCAGTGTGGTTTCCTGCACAGGTTACGCTGTCAGGTAGGATATTCCTTAAAAGTTGGATTAAAAAAAAAAATTATAGTTCAGTGTTTCGCCCCATATATGTATATGTTCAATGCATTACCATATTTGAGTTTAACAATCTTCAAGACCACAGTGATATGATTTCTACCTTCTATGGTTTACATTATGATTAATAAATTTTAAATGGAGTCACAGTATGGCTGTGTTTTGTCTCCCATTCCATGTGTGGCCATGCAACCAAATCCCACAGTTCCAAACTTTTTTGACTTGTCAGTGTACAGAAGTAGTACCATAGAGTGGGTCCGCATTATAATATCACCTTTTTACAGCAGAACTAAGTTACGAAGGTTTTCAGTAAATTACAGAAAAACAACCAGCTATCGAAAGCTACAACATTTTGTCAAGAGACAGCTAAACATACACGCAGTGATTTTCAGTCTTTCGTTCGCACACTGCATTATACATGTATATTCCAGATATTCTTTTTTACGTTGTTTGTCTTTCATTTGACGTTAATTTTTTATCCAGATTCTATACAAGCTAAAACAACACTTTCCCATCTTCTGAGGATATGTCATCTAGTTTTCAAGTGTCTTAATATGTTTATTTTTATCTCTTTCAGGAAACCTGTTTGTCCAGTCGATGGAATGCCAAGATGAAATTATCATGAGTATCCATCTATAGATGTATTGCTGTTTTCCAAGATGATGTAATGATACGCATCCCAGGACAGCGGGTCATCAATTACCCTCCGTTTGGCGTTTGCTTTTGAAGATAACATTTGATGAGGATTAGTGAACAGAGGCTGAGGTGGTGATTTGTGGAACCGTGGAGTGATTGCACTGAACTTTGAAACAGACGCTGAAAATATTACAAAATCATGACTAGTAGACGTTTTATGTACTGCAAAGTGGTTCTTGCCACGTCAATGGTGTGGTTCCTGTTTGATGTCATGTTGTTACTTTACTACAGTGAATGTAGCAGTCTGAGTACTAGGTCGAACTGTAACGATGAGAATGGTGGACCGTTGCCAGGGGCACCAAAGAATAGCAAAAAAGGTAAAGTACCATACAGTGATCTTACATTTTGTTGAATGTTGTCATCTCATTGAAAAGCTGATAGCTTGTCTGAGCCAATAGCTAGTAATATGTATCATTGTTGTTTGTTACAGCCTTACATGTATATTACCGTAAAAACCCTTTTAACTGAATCACTCTGTTAATTAGACCACCCTATTTTTCTCTCAAAATGTAATTTTGTTTTACCCTTATCAATTCGACCACAGATGGAAATTGGGACTTTCTCAATCTCTAATAATTTGACCAACCAATCATGACAAGCTGTTTTGAACATTTCATTTTCGAGGGGTGTGTGTGTGTGTTTTAACTATGTACTATGAAACATCCATTTTGTTCAACTACTGTATCTAATAAAGTATGGACTTTATAGATATGTAATGACATTGCCTTGTTCCGTTCATTCACCTGTGATGATCATCAGCCTGTCAAAGATCTAGTTCCATGCATAATGATCTGCCAAAAGTATATATCAATACCAATTGACAATATTCAAATTCAGTCTTTCAGTAATGTGCACAGCTACAGGGTGTAATACCTCTATAGTTCAATTTGAAATATCAATGCCCTTGCGGGTGATGGAATAATTAGTTTGATTATGTAGTAACTCATCAAAAAATTTAATTTTTTTGTCAGATATTATTTTGTGACAGCTGGTCTAATCGCAAGGATGTGCTCTCTGGTGTGGTTCAGTGAATTTGAATATGACATTATTGTAACTACAGTAGTTCTAAAATACCATTTTACCCAAACCGGGGTGTAGATGTATCTGCCACAACTTTAGCCTTGTATCTCATCACTCCCTTTACGTGAAAATTGACAACGATTAGCTTTGTATTGTAACTGAATGGAGCCATCTATTGAAGATATACCATCTGTTGCCATGTGTTTTACGAGCCAGAATAAAGTCAACGCCCCCACCTGTAGCGTTTGATGCCGCCCAGTAGTAGGCATGTACTGGTACACATGTCTGAGGGACCCTTTTATGGTGATTTCTGTAATACCTCTGAGCATCAGCTTGTATAATTACACCACTGACTCTTTGTAGAATGGTTAAGGTAGTACATGCCTTGAAAGTGAATGACTTCAACTTTTGCTCAAACTTTCCTCAATGAAACTTTCAACCATTCTTGTACCGAATCTAGAATAAAATCAGGGGTCACCGTGCAAAGTTTTGGTACTAATGAAACGAAGTACCTGACATTTACCTGACATTGAAATTCAAAATGGCCGCCACCCCTGTGTTAACTCTATGGAGAAAAATAAAATTCTCAATTTTTGAAAAAATAAGATGAAAACTTTCTTACTCCAAGAGCTTTAACCCTTTCACCCCCAGTTCCCTGTATACAGGTCCAGCTTTACCATAGAAAACAATGGATTTGGGACAAACCATGGTGGTGAAAGGGTTAAAATGAACCCCCACAATTAAAAATTTGAGCGTCTGAATATCTTCCCTGAGGCGCATTCCACCTTGAAGCAGCATTCTTATCCATTAGACTCATGTGTAGATAATTCTATAGATCATCGACTTATATTATTGTTGCCTGTAATGCTTCAGCAAATCCATCTGTTAAATTTTCACGAGCTCGTAGGCAGCAAAATACATCAATATTCAGCAGCTTTAATTTGTCTTTTTAAAGTGTTTCTCGTTCACGATGGAATGTGGTAGAAATTGTCAGTTGAAATCTAATTTGTGGGCCGTTTACCTTTGATTCTGGCTGCTGCAATATGTCTGACTTTTCTGGAGAGTTGTGTAGAGTGTATTGAAAGGTAAAAACAGAAATTTAACCACAAATATGATGTAATTTGGACAAACTGCAACAAAGGAATTTGAAGAGCGTGCAATCAGCTCAGTAATAAAACTTGTCATAGGCACTGAGTTCATGTTGACATAACTCTAGTATAGGCATTTCATGTGGGAAAGTATGTTTGATGTAATCCTCACTGTATCTTGGTTGAAATTTAATTTCCTTCTTGTCACCAGTTTGTACGTTTTTGAAATATTGACAGAAATTGGTATGTGTGTGTTCACTGGTTTGACTTTCTCCAAAGTAGCCACTTTATTTCCGATGTATGTTACCAATTCTTGGTCAGAAAAATTCTACAGTGGTTTTCCCAAGTTCATTTCCGTTATCCCAAAATTTTGCCAGGAACTCCATGCTTGTTGAAGAAAGTCGGGAAAGGAAAAGGAAAAGGGAATCTTACTTGCCTTTTTTATTGATGTTTGCTGGCCTTGATTACTGCTTCGTGTGATGAAAGTTACTTTATTTCAAATTACAGAGAATGTTATTGATCATTAAATTTCCCTGCTTGAAGTAGTATGATCAGCACTTCATTGTTTGATGTAATCGTGTTGCCACAGCAACTAGCTAAAAATGCAGTGCAACACAAAATCAATAAACTGGCAAGCAGCCGCCATTGACTAAGCTTGTCTGTTTACAGTCTCGGAAAACTGCTTCGGGATATGATTTTCAGTTCTTGACTGTAGAACATGCATTTGTGTATGCAATAATGTGTATGTAGTGTGGATTTTTAACTTCAGGAAAAGTGGCTGCCGTTTAAATGACTGTATACATTCATCTTGATGAAACTGTGGAGGTCGTGACTCAGCTAACCATCCTGCTACTGTATATCATGTGTCTGTGATTGTGTATTTAGGGGAACGAAAGCTCAGGGCGGATATGCAAATAACTGAAAAACAGAGCAGCAGGGATTCCACCTCGTAGTTCACCAAGGGGGAAATTTGTTTCCTTGGCAACCATTTCTTAGTAATTATGTGGTCAGGTCGGCAGCTGCTTGTCTTCTTGAAGATCTGTGTCCAAAATGAAAGGACTGCTCAAAATGTTTAAAATTTGATGAAGTTTTAGGCTTGTGAGTTAACAATCTCTCATTATCTCCTAGTAATTTGTAGTGTCTACTTCAACATGATGTGAAGTTTATTAATTCTGAAATATTGCAACTACTGGTTGCTCAGTTCTATTGAGGTAGTCTCCTTCAATTCAAATAAAGCATTATAAAAAGAGGCAAAAGCAAGGAAATCCTTACACGTATATCTGATTTATTGATTTTATCCTGTCAGGCCTGTCAACCAATGAAAAGCTGTATTGAGCCAAATTCACCAACTTGGCATGGTATAGTATAGGAAATTATGTCACTAAAAATCATGTTTGTCATATCTGTTTTCAAGGGCCTTTGAATGTTGAATTTTTTGTTTAATTGCAACATATGGGACATGTTATAAATCAGTGATCTTCTTAACCAACTTTACCTGATAGTGACATATGAACCTGGTAAGACAAGGGTAAAACTGAAAGGAAATCAAAGAAATTCATGCATCTGAATTAGAAATCTAATGGCGACTACAAGTACCTCCCTTTGATGTAGATTGCAGAATAAAATTACACATGTATCATAAGTGAAATATTTGATTTTGTCCCTGTGGACACTACAACCTCTGCCCAATACATGTACATGTATTTTGTCATTTCATAAATTTTAGTTCTTCAGTAAATGATGTGGAGCTTATCAGATAGATGGATTGTCCTCCATCATCTGTTGTCGGTTAACATTCATCTTTTTCTCAGGAAGTGCTGGTTCCATTGCTTTGAAATGTGGTATACAGGTTCTTAGTGTTGACCTTAGTCAAAGCTGTTCAAATTGTGGAAGAATTTGCATATTTGTAATTTTTGGGCAGTTTTTCCCATTTTTGGTAAAGAGATATTCTTCTTTGAAACTGCTCATCCTATTGCTCTGATATTAATATGCTGGTTGACCTAAGTCAGATTTCTTCAAATTACAAAATTTACATATTTGTATTTGTTGACACTGATATTCTGTACTTCATGTACACAGTAATATTTCATACCTATCCCTCATGTACACAGTCTAAAAAATCCTTCACATTGCAAACAGGAGCGCATATCATCATATTTTAAGTTTGAATGCTCCAGAATTTCACCTTGTGAAATTTTTAATTGTCATTTTGAAGCAATTTATTCCCACCAACATTTTAATAATTGTGCTGATAACCTCTTATTGGAAAATGACCTTCTGAGACAAAGTAAATGAGAAAACAAATGTAAGATCAGATGCAGTATGCTTGAACTTAACCTCCCCTCATTTTAATTTTTTTCTGTTCCCGTTTCAGATTCCAATGGGCAGGTATATGATCCGAATGCCCCGGGTGAAATGGGCAAAGCCGTCATTATACCGCCAGAGGATGAGTTGCTGAAGAAAGAAATGTTTAAACTTAATCAATTTAATCTTTTAGCAAGCAATAAAATATCAGTCAACAGGTCGCTACCTGATGTTAGGATGGATGGGTAAGTCTCCTGGCTTTAGGTAGTATGCGCCTCGAAAGTAAAAGACTTAAACTTTTGCTCAAATTTTCCTCAACGAATCTTTCAACCATTCACTGTCAAAATCAAGAATAAAAATCGGGGTCACCATGCAAATTTTGGTACTAGAGAAACAAATTACCTAAGATTTACCATTATTTGAAATTCAAAATGGCCGCCTTCACTGTGTTAACTCTATGGAGAAAAATAAAATTTTCGATTTTCAAAAAACTAAGACAATAAAAGTTTTTCTTATTCAAAGAGCTTCAAAATGAACCCCCACAAGTGGTAGATCGGAAAAGAATGTAAAAAGTTTGAGAGTCCAAATATCTGTCTCCAAGGCACATTCTTACACATTGGTATTTCCCAGTAAATGTTAAGTCTGCTCAATGGATAACTCTGAGTTGATTAGTTGTTGAGGGAGAGATTCACCAATATTCATTTCAAAAAGCCTCAATCATCAAATCCTAAGAAATTGATAAAGCTTTGCATCAAAACTCTCTTCAGGATCAGATAAGTGCATTCATTATACTGCAGTAAATTTGTGATAATAACTGAGTTTTACAATAACGGTTATGATGACTGAATTCTTCCGCAGTGTTTTCCAGTCACTGAAGCACCATAAGTATGCCTATTCACAACAAAATGTGTTCCCTGGATTGAGATATTTTGGCTTGAAGGTCTCCTAAAATTTTGTACAATAGTGATTACTAGTCTGTTTATGCTCGGTCTCAATTATTGTGTTTTGTACAGAACACTAAATTATCATACATATTGTCATACATATTATCATACATATGACATAGTCATACATGTTCACACAGAAAATATCATACATATATACATTTATGCTATACTCCCCAAAGCATGTTGAAACAGCCACCATTTACTGCGTCAACACAGCATCCATACATGTAAAATATACAGGTACTGTTATTGTTTACATTTTAATTCTCACCCAGACAAGAATTCATTTGTCAAAAATAACAATGTAGTCTACACGTGTACAGGCTGAGTTGACAAGCTGAATACTGTGTATCTCAACATGCTTAGGGAGTAGAACAATAAACTGTTGTTGACATTAAAAACAAACGTAGTGAAAATTATTATAAGTTACAGCTAATAATGATCCTTGTAGTGAAATTTGCAAATTAATTTATATTACTTGATCGTCTGAAGTTTAAATAGTCTGTAGGATTCTTTATAACATGTCTGTCTGAAATTTTTTTCGATGTTTTCTGCCTATATTTTGTACATATTTTCATATTGTTCACAATCTAAGATAGATGAATATTTTCCATGGACAATGCCACAATCTCTGGATTTGCATACCGAAATGATAGTCAGTAAAGGCCTGTGTCAGGTAGATTGTCTTGCCAGGAAATTTACATTACGATTTCAATGGAAAACAAAAGGCTATGACACCTCCATGTTCTTCTTACAGACTACAGCAAAGTAGATCTCAGGGATTGAGTCCCCGATCTTTAGACTTTGCAGAAATCAGTGCTTGTTTGTCATCCTCCTTACATCAGACACACCAACTTGAATTTGAAAATTGTGTGTATTTCTCATGCTACTTCTCATGTCATTCATTTCTTTCTCTTATTTTGTTTGTTTGTAGTTGCAAAAACAAGAAATACCCTCCTGTAAGCCAGCTGCCAACAACTAGTGTAGTTATAGTATTTCACAATGAAGCATGGAGTACACTTATAAGAAATATACATAGTATTATAAACAGATCTCCTAGAGAACTCTTAGAAGAAATCATCCTTGTTGATGACGCCAGTGAAAGAGGTAAAGTACATCCAATTGTTCCCTGGTAAAATTAATGTTTGTAAGGTATGCTGATCTGTAGTTTCCATGGTGATTTCTGTAGGATTTACTGGTTCTTGATGTATTATAGAGTAAAAGATGATTAACTTCTTGTTACAGATGAAATGTACCCTGCAGAGGTTTGTTCAACTTTCTTCCAAAAAAACCCCAAACATTTCATCCTTCACTTCAGTTTCCATATTTAAATTCAATATTTCTTTATATATCTCCCTAAAGTGGACAATGATAATTGTGACTCAAGAAAAGGACGCAATATTTGAACTTGAAAATCTGCAATTAATACATTCATTCACTAGTAACTCAGAATTTAAGAGCCAGATTGCAGTTGAAACAAGAGAAAGTTTACCTCAGGTTTACCTGCCAGCTGGTGACTTATAATGCTGACCAAAAGGTAGTTATCTTTCTCTGATTGCTCCCAGAGGCCAAAAAAAATCAGAGAAATGAAAAAACCTTCATTAAAAACTATTTTTTCATTACATCAGATTTCCTTGGCAGGCAGTTAGAAAACTATGTCAAACAGCTGCCTGTCAGAGTTAAAATAGAAAGAATGGAGAAACGAAGCGGTTTGATTCGTGCCAGACTGCGAGGAGCCAGTGTCTCTACAGGACAGGTTTTGACGTTTCTAGATGCTCACTGTGAATGTACTACTGGTTGGTTAGAACCATTGCTTGCAAGGATAGCTGCAGACAGGTAAGTCTACTAGAACTTCTTCAGGTTCCTATCGGGTCAAGTTCATTAACCCTTCTCCGGGGTCCTATCAGGTCAGGAACTTTCTTAAACTTTATCCTGCCAAGTTCTTATGCCATCAAGTTCATGTGTCACAATAAGGTCAAGTTTGTTAAAGCCAGTGAGGCATAACTTGTCCCGTATGTTGCATTTCAACCAAGACTAACATTTGAAGACTCCTTAAAAAAATAGATGCTGTGAACAAAATTTTTTATATTCTTAACCCGCTATATTATACCATACCAAGTAGGTATTTGTACATACAGGTCTTAGCTTAATACTTTTGTTCACAGACTCATGAAATGGAAAGTGATGGACTTTGCAGAATAAGGGTTCAACATAATGATTTTTACTGACTTTTCTTGATAGTGCCGTTTGTACATTATAGTGTTGTGTGTCACTGTGATCTCATTGGTATCTTGATCATAAAAAGTTCAGTGTAAAACAAAGTAACGTCTGTGTGGCCATTAAGTTGTGCTGCCCAATCAGTACATCATACATGTACCTGCTTTGTAACAATCAGTGACTGCCGTGGTGTTGTCGCCAAAACTTTTATCATTTCTTAAGAAATATTTTGTTATGGCTACAAAGCATTAAAATTTATTCCTTTAAAATATAACTTTTTTGGCTTTTGAAGTACTTGCTAGTATACTTGAGGAGCTTGCTCATAGAATAGTGATTGGTGACAATAGTTAAGTCTAACCAAGTTGAAAAATAAATATATATATTCATTTAGTGTGTTGTCATTGCATCGTGTAGAATTCACAGATGTCTCAGTATCATCTTCCATTTGTATTTCCATTGATGGAAATCCACTAATAATTAATGTATAGTACAGGAGGAATTAACTATAATGACGGGCAACATACAGATGATAGCTGCTAAGAGAGAAGCCTATAGCTCATTTTAGACATCTGTTGATCACTGGTGCCAATGTTTCTTATGCTAGAGATATATCAGTCTTATGGTAATTCTCCTGAGATGTACAACTTTACAAGTGCTAGATATCCATAAACAAAATGTGCTGTTTTTTCACTCTTTTCTGAAGTCAAAACTAGGAGTAAATATATAATTTTGAACAAGCTAACTCTGTTCGTAGAGTACTTGTGTAAACTTTTCCCTGCCCATAGGTGATTTGTTTTACTTTGTGCCGTGATACTGCCATGGGATTCTCCTTGAACAAGACAATATTAATCCCCTTCCAAATGTCATAAGTTCACATTTAAAAATCCACCCTTTGATATCAGACAATACTGTTGAAGTCATGCCTCTTTAATATAACATCAGCAATCTGTAATTACATGTATTCATGAAGCCTGAAGCAATGGGAAGGACTTCCAAAACTAATTATATCGGTTAATTAAATTTTAATCCAGAGCCAGACTTTCAAAAGAAAGCTTGTTATCAACCGCTGGGAAAATAAGCTGATAGGGTCTCAATGGGGAATTCAGCATCAGTTTTATCAGGTCAATATCCTGTCCTTGTCTTGAAGCGAAAACTGATGTCAACTGTTCGGGTAACTTCTTAACTCCACTGTCGAGGGAAAGCCAGCATACATCAACCATTAGGATCATTTGCTAAGATTTTAGCATTTTAGCTAACATTTTCAGTAAAAGGCTGATGTCAAAGATCATATATTTTTAACCTGTCATTAGAGCAAAGCATACATCAACTATCAGAGTAACTTGCTGATCCCCCTGTCAAGGCAAAAGCGACCGTACATGTATGTTAATTTTTAGGATACCTGTAATTTTCTCATTGTGCCTTCAAGAGAAAACTAAAGAAAGCTTAAATTTATAAACAGGGCAGTTTGCTAACCTAGCTTTGGGAGAAAGCACATGTCAAAGTTTCAGGATATCTTGCTATCCTCTGTCAGGATATAGTTACAGGATAGCTAATAACTATCATCAGGATAACTTGAATATCAGTTATCAGGCTAATTTGCTATTACCCCAGTACCTTCTATGGAAAGCTGATATCAGCTATCAGGCTAATTTGCTATTAACCTGCCCCTCAGAGAAAGCTAATATCAGCTATTTGGCCAATGTGCTATTATCCTACCTTTAATTGAAAGTTAATATCAGCTATCAGACTGATTTGCTATTATCCTACCTTTTAGGGAAAGCTAATACATGTATCAGCTATTGAGCTAATGTGCTATTACCCTACCTTTCATGGAAAACTAATACCAGCTATCATGCTAGTTTGCTATTGTCCTACTTTTAAGGGAAAGCTAATATCAGCTATTGGGCCAATGTGCTATTACCCTACCTTTAATGGAAAGCTAATACCAGCTATCAGGCTAGTTTGCTATTACCCTACCTTCCATGGAAAGGTGATATCAGCTATCTGGCTAATTTGCTATTACCCTACCTTTTAGGGAAAGCTAATATCAGCTATTAGGCCAATGTGCTATTACCCTACCTTTAATGGAAAATTAATATCAGCTATCAGGCTAATTTTCTATTATCCTACCTTTTAGGGAAAGCTAATATCAGCTATTAGGCCAATGTGCTATTACCCTACCTTTAATGGAAAGCTAATACCAGCTATCAGGCTAGTTTGCTATTACCCTACCTTCCATGGAAAGGTGATATCAGCTATCTGGCTAATTTGCTATTACCCTTCCTTTTCAGGAAAGCTAATATCAGCTATAAGGCCAATGTTGTATTACCCTACCTTTAATGGAAAATTAATATCAGCTATCAGGCTAATTTTCTATTATCCTACCTTTTAGGGAAAGCTAATATCAGCTATTAGGCCAATGTTGTATTATACTACCTTTAATGGAAAATTAATATCAGCTATCAGGCTAATTTTCTATTATCCTACCTTTTAGGGAAAGCTAATATCAGCTATTAGGCCAATGTGCTATTACCCTACCTTTAATGGAAAATTAATATCAGCTATCAGGCTAATTTTCTATTATCCTACCTTTTAGGGAAAGCTAATATCAGCTATTAGGCCAATGTGCTATTACCCTACCTTTAATGGAAAATTAATATCAGCTATCAGGCTAATTTTCTATTATCCTACCTTTTAGGGAAAGCTAATATCAGCTATTAGGCCAATGTGCTATTATCCTACCTTTAATGAAAAGCTAATATCAGCTATCATGCTAATTTGCTATCACCCTTCTTTCCACTGAAAGCTAATATCAGCTATCAGGCTAATTTGCTATTATCCTACCATTTAAGGAAAGCTAATATCAGCTATGAAGCTAATACAGGTGAAAGTTCTCATCAACAATCAGGCTAATTTTTTGACCTTACAGTACATGCACCTCTGTTGTTTCCAGTTGGCAATCGCAGTTTCAAACTCTCAAATATGTAAATTATAACTATCTTTTATGATCCCTATGATGAAGAATTTGTATGAATACTTGAGTTGTTTTACATCAGATATTTTATGGTACAGAAAATGAACTTATTTTATCTGCTTGCTCCATTAATCTTCCTCTTCACCTCAGTTTGTTTTATAAGTGTTATTTATATTTTGTAGATGAAAACTATGAATAATTTAATTTGTAATTTAAAATGTGCAATAAATCAGCTTTCCTGTGAGATTTCACCGCATCAAGTGTTCTTTCTTATCGTGCTTCTGTTAGAAGGATTAACACTTTGAACTACATGGTGAAATTAAACTCATGATTTATTTTGCTTTCATGGTTATTGCTAAAAAGCATCGTTTGTGAAGGGATGAAGTGTGAAAAGTCATGAGTCATTTGAGAAAGTTTTGCGTCTCACTGTATTAATTCATACTTGTATGCAGATCATAGGCTGTCTCTGGATAGACATGTATCATGTGACAGTGGTGTCAACAATGAACACATCAATCCTTTCACACTCACTTCCCTTCAGTAGCTTCAATTTTTGCCAGAAAAAATGTGTTTGTACTAGGTGTGTGTGCTAGTGAAAGATGAAATTTCTGGCTTTCAAGAGAACATGATTAGACCATGTAGGTGTGTTTCAAACTCACTTCCATTTTACTGAGGATTTTCTTGTATAACTACAAGCTGAATATCAACTGTGTGTCTTGTCATTCTCATGTATTTGTATACATGTCATATATTGTCTGCAGTGTTAACTCCTGCCATGGTACCCTTCTGTCACATATGTAAGTTCATATAGTCAATGTGTTTAACATCAGTCTCTGTGTTCTCATTCCGTCAATTCTTTCCAGGTCCACAGTTGTGTGTCCCATCATTGATGTGATTAGTGATGAAACGTTTGAGTACCATGCTGGATCAGACATGACGTATGGAGGCTTCAATTGGAAATTGAACTTCCGATGGTATCCCGTTCCTAAAAGGGAAATGGAACGACGGAAAGGTGACAGAACGGAACCTTTAAAGTGAGTTTGATACGTCTTGATGTCTGTTCAACTTGATACTCGCAGTGTAAAGATTGATTGCCTGTAGGCCGCAGAGAAAAAGTGTATGGTTTCTTAGATGGTTTGGCAAGATGAGAAATTCTGGGCAAAATATTCATGAACCAAAAATATTTGATCAATACACGGAGTTAAAAACCCAAACTACCTTTATCAGTATATTGAGTTAGGTGCCAAAACTATTTAATCAATATATTGCTGGAAGAATGCTGTCAAAAATGGGCAGTCTTTGCCAAAACATTCAGCTTTCTTTGCCAGCTCATGATCCTGAGGTACATGTATGCAGCTCATTCTGCCGGAGTAAAAATCTATAAATCAGCAAGTAAAGGATGATAAAAGTTGGAGATCTGTCCATAGTCTGCCTCTAGAGGGATCACTAAATGACAGCAGGGTACAAAGAAATGATTTCTAACATAAAATAAAGATAACAGTCATACTGTCTGCAGACAGTGATTTAATTCCACTTGTAAATCTGAAGTAGCCTGGATAGTGATAGTGGTGGAGTGAGAGCTTAGAAATCTGATGTGGGCTGCAGATATTATAGAGAGCTTAGCAATCTATAATGCAGGGCATATCATGTACATGCATGGCTATCATATACATGTATAAGCTGATTCTTGAAATGAAGGCATTAGTGTGAGTGTAATAGTATTAGCATCTGATGGTGTTGTATTATTCATTGTGTACTTCATCCAGATTTAGAAAAGAGATGCAGAGATAGAAAAACAGACTGACAGACACGTACAAGTAAACAGTCAGAGAAGGGGGTAACAGCTAGCATCCCATTTTTGGCTTTGTCCATCTATTGCCATGTCAAGCTGGTTATAACTGGTATTGCATAACATGTCCCATGTAGTGTGTTTTGATGGACTTGACCATTTCAAGCCTCTGAACATGTTCCAATACATATATTCATTTTCTCTGTCACCTGGATAGGAAATATGCAAACACAATGATGTTACTGACTTGACTTCTAGAGATAGTATGTGTCAGAGTGATCTTCATGATAACATGACTGTACATTGATTTTGAAAACGTGTAAAGGGTTTATAATCAACTGATATTCTTTCCTTCACCTCTGCCACTCACTGTATAGTACTCCAACAATGGCTGGAGGTCTCTTCGCAATAGACAGAGATTACTTTCAAGAGATAGGCACCTATGATGCAGGGATGGATATCTGGGGTGGAGAAAATCTTGAAATGTCATTTAGGGTAAGTGCGATTTTGTTAGTTAAAAAATGACCGAGATTTGTCTGAGTATATGTCTGTAACGCTACACTTGTTGACTTGGAACAATGTTGTGAACGCGAGTTTTTCCCCCTTTTGATATGTATGATGTAGCTGATTGAAATAGCGCCCTCTAGTGGCATATCCTTATGTACAACAGTTTTCCCGTTCTCTCAGTTTACCAATGTCAGGCCTCATGATTTGGCTGTGGCAAAATCACTGTTGAAGGGCAAATAATTTGACAATTATATGATATACAAAGATACAATGTGTTAATTATTTGGTTTGCATCTTATGATCAACTTATAAGATGCTTTATTTGATCTTAGTATGTCAAGGTTGCTTCATACTGTTGGCAACTGAAACTTCTACAGATAAATTTATATTTCATAGAGACAAATTTACAATTTACATTACAAGTAGTTTTCTTAGCATATACTAATACTGTGGATATCTTTTGATCCTGTTATTTGTGCTTCCATGGTGCCTTTCTCTGCCATAACTGTAAATTAGTAATCAGTTTCTTATCGATATGCTTATATTAGATATGGATGTGCGGAGGAACTCTTGAAATCGTGACGTGTTCACATGTAGGACATGTCTTCAGGAAGACCACACCATACACCTTCCCTGGTGGCACTGGTATGATAATCAACAAAAACAACAGACGGTTGGCTGAAGTCTGGATGGATGATTTCAAAAATTTCTTTTACAAAATTTCTCCAGGTGAGAGACACTATTATCAGAGTTGATACAACAGTAATATGCTAGCTAGTGACGTTATGATTTTAAACAAGAACAACAGTTTTGATTAGATATGCACTGAAAGATATTTTCAAGGTAATAGTTACTCACCAAAATGTCTCTCTGTCTAGGTCATGTTATTGTGTCAATGCATTGGTTATATACAGCTGAAAACTTTGTAATGTATGAATGTTGTTTTCTATACTTTTTCTGTTTTTTTTTAACAGGGGCAAAGAAATCTGAGTATGGTGACGTCACATCTAGGAAACAGCTCCGCGACAAACTGCAGTGCAAAAGTTTTCAGTGGTATTTGGAAAACATTTACCCAGAATCTCAGTTCATGATGGATTACAAAATGATTGGAGAGGTGAGATAAGTGATATTTCAAGTACATAGGTCACTGTTTCTGTAAAATCATCTCAGTGACTGTGCATTCAAATTAATATGTCATTCATTACAAAAACAGAGAAACCTAAACCTAAAGATCCATTAATGAACCCAGGGTAGAAATCATTTTGATGAAATACAGATCCCATTTTCGTGTTTTAATATTTTGTTGAGTTATTCCACAAACCACCCATCTAATCTATCTAACACTTGAAACACAGCTCATTAGCATTGATTTATGCCAATTGTATCAGTGAGTAATATTTCGGTATGCATGTTTGGAGATAAATGACTTATTAACAATGGAGTATATTCGTATACCTGGGTTGTGCTCTGTATAAATCCATCAACATAGAACACTTGAGAGATTTTAATGTTGAACACATGATACAAATGTGCACAAGTACTTGATATCCCGGCCTTGAACCTATAAAGACTCCTGTAGAGGCTTGTTCACACATCAAGGCTCAATAATCATTTTCTTGAAGGGCTTGTACATCATTTCTTGGATGCTGGGTACATCAACACTCATACTGATTTGTTCCAACATTGGTTTGTTTGTTGATAAGGACCTTTGTTTATTTTCGTTTTGTCACTTGTTTTGTCTTCTTTTGTACATACAGATTCGAAACATGGAAACCAAGCAATGTCTTGACAACATGGGTCGAAAAGAAAATCAAAAGCTTGGAATATATACATGTCATGGACAGGGTGGCAACCAGGTAGGTTTGAATATTGTCATCAGTAGTATTGGTATCATTAACTTAGTTTGTTAGGGAGGGAAGAAGAGGAAGGAGGGAGAGCGTAAATCATACAGAAAAACAAGTCATCATTGATGACACGGTCCCCACTAAGTATTGGGTTGGTTGTATGGTGTTGATCAAGTTGTGAAAAGTTGGTCAATATTGTGAATTAAAGAATTCCCTGGTGTACTATGTAGGAGGAAGAACATAATGGTATGTGAGAGAGGTGGGATATATGTATAGAGATACGTGTTTAAAGTGTATCACTTGTGTTTACAAGGACCTGAACGTATGGAGGTGTCTTGCATACCCACTTTGATAGCGAATGTCATTTTCATCATCCTTATGAATTCCGATTGTAATGACAGATTTTTTTATAAGTTTCAGAGTTTATTTTTACACCTATCTGTGCAACAGGGATACAATTTTTTTTTTATTTGTGAATTCTTGTACGTAGATATTTGCTTGGACAAAGAAGAAGGAAATGAAACATGATGATCTGTGTCTAGATGCATCCAGGCAGAGTGGCTTTTCAGATGTGATGCAGTTAAAATGCCACAATCAAGGTGGAAACCAGGAGTGGGCGTTTGATAAAGAGGTATGGTCATGTCTTCTGAACATTTAGCCCAGTTCATTCCTTACAAAATGGCCAAGGATTTAGAATACTTAGCCCAGTCAAGTTTTGAGCAATGGGTCCAGTTGGTTGCTCTGGTCTGTGGCCGAGCAATTTGGCATTTGCCAGGTGATAGTAAACACCTATTACCTGGTCATTAGGGCTATAGCGCCCGTTTATTACCCTTAGGGGCCATGCATTAACAGGAATACATTGCTATTCCCGGTGGGCCAAGGGGTATAGTGATGTGTTTCTGGTAACACAAGGCCACAAGGGCCTTTTGCTGAAACTTTCCTAGATGAAACTGTCAACCATTCTCTTACCAAATCAATAATGAAAATCAGGAGTCACAGTGCAAATTTGGGTACTAGAGAAGCAAATTACCAAACATTTACTGGTATTTGAAATTCAATATGGCTACCATCCCTGTATTACCGGTAATGCTATAGGGAAAAACAGAATTCTCGATTTTTGAAAAACTAAGACAGTAGAAATTTTTCTTACTCCAAGAGCATTAAAATGAGCCCCCCACAAGTGGTAGATCAGAAAAGAATTGTAAAAGTTTTGGACTCCCAATATCTGTCCCCGAGGCGCATTCTACATTAAAATAGTGGACACACTTGGCAGTACATGTACCTACTGTAGGGCCCAGTATTTTAGTTACTTTGTCCTATATTTAAATTAATGGACCTACCATTCAAATAAGTTGATCCACTTAGTGGTATGTACCGTTTGGCCTAGTATTTCAATGGTTGAAAGGAAATAGAAAACTGGTTGGAGATTATCAGGCCTTCCATCAGGTCCAGTATTTAGCATTGTTGGCCCAGTAAATTAAAATAGTCTGCCCACTTGGTACTGGTCCAAGTCCCTGAAAGTTTCCGATTGTTGTAAAAGTGTAGAAATGTTATAATTTCTGATCATTGGGTGATTCAACTTTAAAAATTCTGATCAAACAGCTGTTTTTTTTATGACTTATATTCTCTTCTTTCTCGAAGACAAAAACCATTGTACATTCATCGAGTGGACTTTGCATGGACAAAGCAGATGCTGGCAAAGACGCACCGACGTTACGCAAATGCGATGGCCGGGTCTCTCAGAAGTGGGACTTAGTTGATATATCCATGCTGGAAGAGAGATAATGACACCGTCTGTTTGTAGTCTGAGTATTTTTCTCACAACAAAACCAGAAGTACAAGATAGAGACTGTCTGCATCAGTAATTTAATTTCTAAACACGTCATATGTAAATGACAATTAAGTTTCTGCATTGCATCAAGAGTTTTTGTCCTTTCTTTTAATTCAGCATTGTCTGTCGTAACCCAGCCTAGGCGTGAACTCTTTTCTTTCATGCCAGGTTTGTTCTAAGCAGGGAAATGACAGTTTTCCCCACACACAGTGTATGATATTTTCATTCTGAACATTTCAGTCAACTCAGTCTGAACATCTCAGGCAACTCACTGAATAGAGAGACTTTGACATTAATGACACACAGAGCAGGTTTTGTCATAAATCAGGTTTTTTTCTGTTGATGTCTTTTCGTTGATTTTGTTTGAGAAGATGTGTATTTTTTATTAATTCTGCGTGACTTCTTAAATCTTTTGTGATAATCATCATAAATTCAACACACAAGATTTCCTTATAAGTTTGACTATTTCACCCCGTTTTCTACATCATTAAAAAAGATTCATTCATACCAAATCTCAACAGGTAATATGGGTACATGTCAACAATCATCCATATTCATTGACTGTATAAATGTACAGTACGTGTAAAGAACTTTTCTGTTGTTCTCCCTTGCATCAATGACGTAAATTTATTAGTATTTCTTTTGCTTTCTCACTTCATTTTTGTGCCAGTTGTGCGATGAATTCCATCTACAGCATTAAAACACCCTTATTCGCCCATTTTGACTGTTAGCCAGGACGTGTACATTGAAATACAATTGAACCTCGGCAGCAACTGTGAAGCCCTACAACTGAGTTCAATGATATCAACTGTCTGATGTGACATAATGAGGTGCTGTCAGCCAGTAACAAAGCAGCTTGACTGTGAAACAAGTGGCAAGCTATTTATAACAGTTCAAATTAGACATACAGACATTCAGCTTTTCATCACCTTTCCAATCAAAGATGTAGTAACAGCTAGATCTTCATATCACGACTCACCATGTCTGTCTCTCTTCTTTTTCCGATGGAAGGAAAGTATCCCAGTGATAATAATCCACATGAAAATTCAGTATTTCTATTGGATTGTAGCTCATAACCAATATTACTTACTCACCTCTGTGAAAATTTGAATCTTTGCCTATTTTTGCCCTGCCAAAATAACAGTGTAATGAAGAGATACATGATAGCATTCTGATCATGTCGTGAATTATTTTTAAACTGTTACAACAGTAGTTTTTATGTCCTTTATCTCAAACAGAAAAATAAGATTGAATATACAGTCATGTATTCGTCTCATTTGATCTAGGAACACCTGTGGTAAAATGTATGTATGTGTAGACACACTGGATACCCAATGTTTGTTTTCTATTGTGAGTTGTTTATAAGATATTGGCTTGATCAAAAAAATGATTTTTTTTTTGCACAATATTATTTGACTCGCAATGTCAACAATCAATGTTAGAATGTAATCATTGGTTGCTACAAAATTGTCAGTTTTAGTGCGTCTTCAAGGAGAAATGAAAGAACGTTTCATGACATTCACTTTTTTGAGTGGAAGAATTAGACTTGTTTGTGTGCTGCACACACCTGGCGACTTTTGTAGGATTCAATTCAAACATTAAAAGAAGTAAATTACAAAAACAAAACATGATTTATTTTTTTATAAAAATGCAATTTTACAATGTTGAGAAATGTGAACTTCAAAGTTCAAAGTAGAAGTGAGTACAAACTTGTATGGTCTTTAATCCCTGCAAAAAGTTGTGTGTATTGTATGTGTTGCCAGAGGAGGGTGCATTTGTATATGATTACAAAGACAATTTCAATGTTGTACGTTTTTGTACAGTAGAGTCACTAAAATTCTATTAGCACCTGGTCAAGGGTTCCAAAGTACAGAGTTAAAGGGGAAGTTCACCAAGGATGATTTTCACATATGTGGTAGCTCTGTGGTCATTTACCCAGGAAAAACTATTTGCACCATTTATAACTCGCTGGATTTTTTACAAAAACCGATAAAATTGGTACAGGAAGTTGCCCATGTAATTTGCATCATGGGAAAAAAGCTCCAAGCTTGGAGCTTGCATCATGTGATATGGAAGAGACCATAGCTTTTCCGTGGTAAGTGACCACAAAGCTAGCACATATCTAAAAATCATCCGTGGTGAACTTCCCCTTTAAGGACACAATAGAAAGATCATTGTGAGATAAACTCTATGAGAATTGACAGACTGGGCGATTGGATATTTTACTGAAAAGTTTTGTTGCAATAAAAACAATTCTCAGTTGCGTCTTACCTTGGAAATAAGTATCCCTGATCAGTCGAATGACTAAGTTTGAAGAGGAGAAGGAAATGCTGAGGAAGTAATGTTTTTTTATCTCACATTAATGGGCAAGTAACTCTTAACTTTTGAAGATTTTTCATTAATTTTGTATGTCAAGTTCTTGTTCTACTCCCCAAAGCATGTTGAAACATCCACTGTCTAGCTTGCCAACATATCGTCTATATTGTGTAAAATGCACTGTAATTGTTTACATTTGAATTCTAGTCTGGACCAGAATTCACTTGTCAACAATAACAATGCAGTTTATAAATATAAAGGCTGAGTTGACAAGCTGAATACTGTGTATCCCAACATGCTTTGAGGAGTAGGGCTGAGAAATTGTGGCTGATTTTTAAAATGAAAATAGTGAAAAAAAAATCAAAAGTTGAGAGTTACTGGCCCTTTTAAAAGTTTTGATGTTTTGCACTGACAAATATTTACAGTCATGTGACTGTCTGATTGTAGTTCTGTATTCTATCCAACGTGATTAAAATAATATTATGCCATTTATGGCTATGTGACTTATAATTACAGTCGTGTACATATTCATGGAAATTCCTATTGTATCTGACATAGTCAAGGTGCAATGAAGTAAAACCTTGTGAATGTAGATATACACAATGTAGCTAGACGCTTTGTTTTATACACAAATTTGTAAACCAGTACGCATACATGATGAGGTACGATTTTGTAACCTGATAGTCACACATATACCTACAAATGTAAACCTATAGTCTAAGTCTGAAGTGGCAATTTTAATCTTAACCCTGTAGATACTTGAACACACATATTTGAAGCCCATAACCTCCTGTGCCCTTTCTGTGCAATCAACAGCCTCATAGAGTTGGGAGTTAACCTTGCAGCCATATACAACCAGAACCTTTTAGCACAATACCGCTTGTTACTTACTCATTAATTTTACGGCAATGTCAGAACCACACTAGCAAATACAAATTTGAAAGCCATGCATTCACCCTCTTCTGCCCTGAAAGTTCTAACCCCATACTAACCTTTAGGCACAACATATTATTCAGAAAATTGTCTTTCCCGAGTTTTCCCGTGTAAATTTTAAGGCAGTAATAGCCATGGCACTGCTCACTTTCTGGTTGATCTAATCTGCAACTCTTTTGCTCCTATCATGCTTTGTTTTAGTGTTGAAATTCTAATCTTAGATGAAATTAAACAGTATTTGATAATGGATGGATAGATTTTTGTGTACATATGGAACTGCTAGATGAAGTAGAAACAAGTTTTGCTGTAAATGCAGAGACCCTTTGAGTCAACCTTGCTCAGACATGTTACACCTTGTTACAGGATATTGTACACAATTTACATCAATAAACGCTGAAAACTAAGATTGATTCTGAGTGAAAGTGTATTTGCATGCAAGTGACCATCTGCCTAGCAGAACACTTCATTCTGTGTTATACAGCATCATGGTGGTAAGAATGTCCCTTTTGGCATGACACTTGGCTGGCTTGATACTGGACAAGCTGGTCACTGGCCTGACTTTGGACAAGCTGGTCACTGGCTTGACTCTGGACAAGCTGGTCACTGGCTTGACTCTGGACAAGCTGGTCGCTGGCGTGACTCTGGACAAGCTGGTCACTGGCTTGACTCTGGACAAACACTGTAACCATCATCTAGTGGTAATATCAGTTGATCACAAACAAATCAACTCCACAAAAGTTGAAACATTATCAGGAAGGTCAGATGTAGTCAAAACATAACCACCAACAACGTGTGCAAGTGATGCATGATGCATTCTGGACAGTTGGTGGGATGTGCTTGGGTGTTTGTTGTTGATTTAGTTGTTTAGTTGTTATTGACTGATATTACCACCAAGACTATAATCACAGCGACTCTGACAGCGTTGGTATCTCAGTTCGGACAGTATGTCTAGTTCCCATCTTACAAATGGCTCAATGCAAACCACTGTATATACTGATCTATACACTACTGAGGCATGTGGTCCTCCTCTGACTGACGCACACGTACACAGCTATGGCCTGTACACACCTGCCAAATATGGTGTGTGGTCATTCTCCAAATCTCTCTCTCTCTCTCTCTCTCTCTCTCTCTCTCTCTCTCTCTCTCTCTCTCTACATTCTCTGAACCACACACAGATATGGCATGCAGTCTTTCTCCACATTACATTGTTCAATGTGGCCAATATGTGATATAATGTTGTCCAATATTTCTGAAATGCTCCATACATGTTTTGAAATACATGTCAAATTATGACAAGGACTGTTACAGTAAAAGGCAAATATTTATGAACCAAGTTTCATACAGATAAACCTTCAAGCATATCACAGTGCTCATCAGGACTTCTGTTCAACAACGGCAGAGTAGGCCACTCTCCTTGGTGCTCTGACAGGGAAAAACTCTAAAGAAAAATCTCAACAGCTAAAACAGCTAAAGAAAAATCTCAACCCTTTGGTGAGAACAATCATTTCAGAAGCATTGAAAAAAACTACCATTTATTCATAAACAAGTAAATGGATGTTATTATAAGTTGGGTAAGGATGAAGATTTTTTTTTTCTTTATGAGATGTTCCTTTTTTGATTGACCAAAGTCAATTAGGCCAAAAAAAAATTTGTGCTGTTCCGATAACAAGATTTTCAAAAATGGGGTAGATAGGTAGGTAGGTAGGCAGGGATTTTTTTTTTCAAAAATATTTTTATTTTTATATGTGCATTTTTATGGGGTTCAGGGCATCAAACACTGGCCACAACATTTCCAGAAAAACGTATCATACAAATAAAAGGAATGGAAACATAAAAGACATCCTCGTTCAGTAAAAATCAAACACTAGGTAACGAATGTGTGATTTTTTCTTTTTTCTACTTCCCTGTTTACGTAGCTCTAAAAAGTTTAGGGTCGGCAGGTAAAAAATAGGGTTGGTCGGATTATTGGAACAGCACAATTTATTTTTGTTTGGCCTTACTATGACAGAAATTGCATTGTGGTCACCACAATAGGCAGAATATCACACAAACAGATTGTAAAAATCTGTTTAAAACAACGTTTTATTGGAAAATAAACTCAAAGTTTTTTTCCCTTTATAGATGACAGAAATCATATAAAGTGGACTTTGATTTCGTTTTCTGTACTATTTCAATTTAATCAGTATTGCCAATGTTTAGCAGCCACACTGGAGTAAGTCATGTCTCTGAAGAGCATAACTCAGTTGTTGCAACATTCCACGTGCTGAGAGGTTAAGTACCAATGTTCACACACATTGTTGGCTCTCGTTTACATATGTTTTTCTTTCACAGAGTGGCTACCCATAGACCCTCGAGTTTCTCGAGGGTCAATGGGCTAACAAGTCACCATTCCACACTGGACACTTAGTTCATGTAGAGACAGCATCTGACAGCATTGCAACTCTTGGTACACACATGTTCATGGTACGGGTGTATTTGCTTTCCTCAATGCAAGATATCCAGACACAATGTCCATCGGCAACATTCGTATCCTGGCAAACTCTTCTGTGCTGGAATATCGGATTTTAGTGTGAGGGTCCGTGTAGTTTGCCTAGGACAGAAATCATAACAGAAAAGCAGTTAATCAAACCATCCTTCAACCCTGTCCACCCCCATGTTAAATTTGTACAGGTCTTATCATTGCAATGAACATTACATGGTCCTACAATGTACCACATGCTGTCAATGAAAATGGGCATTTGGAAAACTTGACATCACATGAGTGATGTGTGCTTTGAAACAGAACTACCCTAGTAGCAGATTGAGGTTTTCTGACGTTCCAGTTACAAATGAATATTGTACGCTCTCAGCGTGGGTGTCGGCCATACTGTTGTGTTCATCAAAACAGAATAGCATAACAACATATATTCTTGGTATGTTGACATACACAGAGCACAACTCAAGTATTCTTCATATTATACTACACATGGAACTACTCATAGATATGGTAACATATTTACAGGGAACTATGTATAGGAACAACATCTATAAAGGGAACTAGGTATGGTAATATATATAGGGAACTAGGCATAGCAAATATACATATGGAAATAAGTATGGTAATATACATACTTTTGAATGTGGTAGGGTAACATACGTATAAATGGAATGAGGTATGGAAACATATTATTGGGTGATAAAGCTTAAAGGGCCAGTAATGCTAACTTTTGGTGGTTTTTTCAATATTTTTGTTCTCAACTTCAACCATAATTTCTTGTTCTACTCCACAAAGCATGTTAATACATGCAGTATTCAACTTTACAACTCAGCCTGTACATGTGTAAACTGCCTTGTTATTGTTGAAAATTGAATTCTGGTCTGGACTAGAATTTAAATGTAAACAATAACAGTGCATTTTACACGTATAGATGCTACGTTGACAAGCTAAACCATGGGTGTTTCAACATTCTCTTTGGATAAGAGAAGGAATTCACAACTGATGTGTAAAATAAAAATAATACCGTCAATGACGCTGTACCTTCTCTAATGTGTGGCCAGGTCAGGTAATTGGTTGTTGGCATGGAGTTATTGGTAAATAGTGATGATGTAGGGGCATGAGGTGAGATATGGACCCAAAGAACCCAAAAGATGATTAAATACATCAATCAAAAAAATTCTAAGCTACAGTATAAACTGCCTAAAGATAGTTCAGTGTGGAAAAAAGGTTAAATAATTCAGAAATAAGAATTAACAGTCCAAAATAGTAATGACGCACTTCCCTACTGACCTGAGTGCATGTGAAATACACAACCTGGCATCTGTAAATTAAATGTATACCAAGTGATCATTTTAAGTCACTTTTAACTGTTTTTAAGGGATATTCCAAAGAGTCATGTGGAAATGATGAAAAACGCTTATCTGGTCTTGTGTTTGTAAAACCTCATGGTTGATAATTGTCATAGTATTCACAAGAAATTAAAAGTGAAGAAATTACTGTTTTTAATAGGCATATTTTCCTTGAAATACATGATCGTGTAAAGAATATATGCTAAAAGTGTTTATTAGTAAATTTCTTTTCAAAAATAATTTAATCTGTGACCAAAGGATTTTTATTCTTTGAGTTTACAAATTCAAACATTGCAATTTGTTCAATCATCTTGTGCAGTGCAAAATTTATATAATGACTGAAAAACAAAAAAAATTGGCAGAATTACAGTCTTTGTGATGTAAAATCATGGGTTGACATCACGATAATTGTTAATCTGTTCGAAGTACTTTCTATAATTTAAAAAGAAAAGTTCATGCAGAAACGGTAACATATATTGTCAGCAATGTAGTGTTAATTTTGACTTTACATCAAATATGCCTTTGCTGGATACCAAATATGTAGGGCGAAATATTAAAATCAGCCGTGTTCAGCAAAATCCACACAATAGCATTGATCCTTTTCTAATTTGATTTGATTTGCTTATGTTATCCTTGTATGACAGTCAGTACAATATGGAACTTGAACACAACACAGTGAATAAGTATGCTGTAAATGAAATGGTGTGGCTGCATCCACATGCAGCAATAGGAGTGCCTTTGTCTCTCACCCTCATTTCCAACCTGTCCCATCCCTGAAAAAATAGTATGGTCTTATATTTATAATGTTAATAATTTCTGTATTTGTTAAAATGTGCGCATCTCAAAAACTTTTGATCATAAACATTTTCATTGTTTTTTATAGCTGACCAGTCAGTTAACCTGTTTATTTTGAATATTTGCGCAATTTTTCTCAGTATTTGACATTTTCAGAATAGCTTCTTATTCAATTTGTCATTTTCTAAAAGTTAAAATGCTCCTTTGTGTGGTCAAGCTTTCCACAAGCATCAAATGTTGTACTTCATATAGGAAGGTCTGCCTCTAGAGGGCGGGCATCATGAATAGTGTTTGTTAGTTATTTCCTCCACTAAACTTCTGATTGTACTGTAAACATTGAACATGGCCGACGTCCGATTTTCCTGTCTAAAACTTTCACTCATTTTCGTTCATATGACTCTGAAACTCAAGGAAACGATTGGGAAGAAAGAGTTATCTTGAAATATTGAGGTACTCGCCGATATTTTGCAAAATTAAATGAGAAAAAATGCAAGGAAAATGCCGACAGGCTTACACAACGACCGTTTTCAGACTCAGAGGCATATGATCATCTGCAGATTATACAACAGGCCCATATCACGTGAGGCCATAAGGGGATATCCACGCAACTCAGTACCAAACACTAGCGCACACGTGAGCAAACACAAAGTGAGTACCCCTAAAGTCAGCTCAGTAGTCTGTAATAGATCGTAGTCAACTAAGAACCTTGGAGAAAGGCTTACATGTAACACTGTGGCTTATGCCACTAAGTCCCTTTTGATTTTTGTCACAGCTCAAAATCGTTCTCCTGCACCTCAACCTGAACCATGAACACTCCCACCAGTTTATGATATGACCCATCACAATGGCATAACGTCAACGGATCTTGACAGACGGAAGTATTGACAGACGGAAGTAGTTGACACCAGCATACTGGTTTTCAACTCTAATACCTTCTCTGTCTATAAATAGACACAAGAAGGTAATAATGAAAAAATCATCAAAAGTTAGCATTACTGGCCCTTTAAGAAGCCAAAACATTTCAAAAGAAGGGGAGTTTTGATAATGACAGCCTAACAAGGGTGGCAGTTATAAGCACGATGATATGCAAATACATTCAAACTGATAGAGTGAATGACTTTACAAAACTGCAGCTGGAAGGCCTCAAAACAGGTAAATATTATTTTCAACTGCACTATTCTGTGGTAAATTTTTATCACAGAGTCATACATGTACTGAACTTACATGAAGACCTGATAGGTCAGAGTATTTCTTGGCTGGCTTGATGATGGCGGTGCCTCTATACTGCTGTCTGCAACAGAACTCACATATCACCAAGTTAGTGTGGCTGATCAATCATACTGCTTCAGTTTAGAAAATGAGGTAACAGCAGGGGAATCTACATACCAAACATCTCTGGTGAAAAAAAACCCCCAAGTTCTGGAGTGATATTATAGTGTATCAATTATTCAAAGTATCAATTTGCTTGTGAAGGAAACCGACAGTCATAACTTTGATAAATTTTTGCATTGTCGTAAGCGATGAAAACTGCTAAGTGCAAGCCGTAGGGAAGTCAGAAGCCAGGTTGGTATGTATCGTGATATCATGCGACATGACACAATGGAGAAACCTCACAGATACTGTAGATAATTTTTTACTATATTGCCCACCAGTGAAACATGATACACAAATGACATGTTTACTTAAATTTCTGCTTGCACTTTGAAATCTGACAATTTCTTGATAAGGAACATGTACTGATAATCTCAATATGGAATCATTATGCTGTCTATATACTGCAATTGACACACTTTTGAAAGGACCATGAAATCAAGTGGTTGTAATCAAACCAATTTTGGTTCATTACTGCTATGGTCTCTTTTTCGTGTAAATTAATAAAGGAAGCTACTGGGTAAATTGACATTCAAACTTAGTATGTAGAAAAATTATTAGTGTGCTCTATCAACCAATACGATGTACCACAATGCAATAAAAAATTGGCTATGATGCAAGCAAATTTTTTAGTTCTCTTGTTCAGATGTAGGGATGACACAAAGAAATTTCCACAATTCCTCGAATTGACACAAAATTTCCACTGAAAAGTATGCGTGAAGCAGATGAACATGTGGCAAATAAATGTACTTTGAGTGAGATGACTGAAACTTGACAGTGAATCCGGATGATGTGCTGTGTTTCAAATTCCCATTGTTTCAGTTGGAAAGTTGGAGGGATCCTTTATGAAACGAGGGGTGGTAAAAAGTTGAAGTTCTCAAACTCAGTGCACACAATGTGAAATCAGGTGAGTATTTTGCAAACGCAGATTGGATTTACGCTGATGGAAAGATAAATCTGCCCAGACAGATAGTGTCCTCAAGTGATGAACACTTACATGTAGGATCATCTGGTTGCCATGGCAATGCTCGCTCCGATGCTGCAATTTGTTTTAAGCTTTTCCACAGCCTCTTCTTACCCTGGGTAGTATTGGCTCTGTGCTGTAATAACATGTAATAGTGCATGATGGGTAATATTGGCTCTGAGCTGTAATAACATGTAATAGTGCATGATGGGTAATATTGGCTCTGTGCTGCAATATGTAATAGTGCATGATGGGTAATATTGGTTCTGTGCTGCGATAACATGTGATAGTACATGTTGAAAAGTCACAAAATGAAAGTCCCACATGAAATTTAGTCTTTTCATGGTTTTGCTAATGTAGATCAGATGAGCCACATTGATATTGATAAATAACTTGGCAGGCAGAACCAACTATTCTGAATAACTGGTATATGAGAGTTTACTGTGACAAGGCAACCATGCATGATGGTTGCACGCTAAATGAAGCTGTAGTTGTTAAAACAGTATTGTATGTTACCGACTTATTTGTAAATTGCATGAAAACCTCTAAGTACACTCTTGTTAGCCAAAGGACAAAAATTTACCAGGCAATCTGTTTCTCTTTTTGTTCTCACTATTCATTAGGTTTTAGCAATGTTGGCCGTCAGAATCCTATAGGCAATGCTACATATATGTGTGTAGGTATCACTGCCCGATCTAGGTTGTGGAGGGACCGTAGCATGATGACTCTACAAACAAGATATGGGCTATCTTTATCTGAGTACATGAAATGACATGTATGTCATGTCACTGTTCTTACTTTGATAATGTATTAATGGACTCTTGTGTGTTAATGTTTACAACTCCACATAATGAAAGCCCTTGTAAGTCGACTATTTCTGAGATAATCATAAATATATTTTTCCTTTCTTGCCCCCCCCCCCAAAAAAAAACCCCACTCAGTTAGCATATGTTTATAAAGTGGCAGCTTCTTTCTCCTTTGACTTACAATGAAACTTGCATCTTTAAAAGGAAATATCCGATGGCCAAGTTCTGATACTGCTGGACTTGATGATCTGGAGTCCAGGCTTTCCAAATCAGCAGCTGAACTTGATGGCTGTGAAGGGCAGAGGTGAAGAGAATAAGACTGCTAGATACTAGTAAACATGGAGAATGTCAAAGACAAAAGGAGTAGTGGGAGAAGAAATTTTGTGTTTGATATTCACTTTGAGTGGTAATTTGATTAAAATATGTTGTGGGGATTCGCTCATTTGTTTTGTTCTCTTTGAAGAAAGGCGAGTTAGTGGGGTCTAAGGTCATGGTAGGCCAAATGTAAATAAAACACAAAGATGAAATTCATTTCTACATCTGGTTATGGTCAGTTTTGATAGCCATTACTAATGACAATTTTAATTTACAGATAAGGGTCATGACGTAGTGATGTTACTGTGGGTACAGTTTGTAAATGAAAAATTTCCACTTCACAAAAATTATG
Organism: Ptychodera flava; assembly: GCF_041260155.1. Classification (NCBI taxonomy): domain Eukaryota; kingdom Metazoa; phylum Hemichordata; class Enteropneusta; family Ptychoderidae; genus Ptychodera; species Ptychodera flava. Next base: position 33,781,991 of record NC_091936.1, on the reverse strand, counting down.
TCAACCCCTGCTTTGCCGCGGTCTATCAGCATGATAGTAATTGATATCAATTTGCTTTGATCTGTAGCAGTATAGAACTCCGTCTACTGTGGACAGAGAGGGAATTGGACAGTGGACTGCAGCAAATGATCATATCAACAAGGCAACAGTTCACATTGTGAATAGCCATGAACGTAAAAAAGTCCATGCACAGAGTAACAATCATAATCAATGATAGCTCTGCGTGGCAGGGCTGTGTGTTGCTGCGGATCCGTAGCCCTACCACTCCCTTGCTGTTTGTGTTGGGGGAGTGGAGTACCACTCCCCCAACACAATCAGCAAGGGAGTGGTAGGGCTACGGAACCGCAGCAAGGCTGTGTGTTGTTACCGGTTGCGCGTCGGTTGGAGGCGCAACCAGTAACAACACACAGCCTAGCTGCAGTACAGTAGCTCGAGGTTTTGCCTGGGTATTTGGGTCGAACGGCAAAACCTTTTGCCGTCCGACCCAAATACCCAGCTACTGTACTGCAGCTACACACAGCCCTGCCACACAAAGCTAAATCAATGACAACATGTCAAAGGCGCAGCGCTACATAGACTGGTATGATATTTCGAAATTAATCGTACGTAAGATGTGACGGTTGGGGCCACCATAAAAATAGTACGTTACCGTTAGGGTCCTTTTCTTTTTTCCTGGTAAACTCGCGGAGCCGGGACTGGCAGGTCGCTTGTTATTTCGCCTAGCTCGCGATTTAGGACTAGGGGCAGCCATTTTCTTGTTCTCTGTTACAGCGCCCGCATTTGCCCACCCGAAAGATTAACGTGATTGGTCGCTCGTTAAAGGTCAGAGAAAGGTCAGAGGGCATTCCTTCCTTCATCCACAAACGTTAGTTTAGTTAGAAGCTGAGAGGTACGCCAGACATTTCTATGGCTCTATATGTGAACAGTCCTAGCCGTCTTGTGCTTTTGCCATAGCGAATAATGTAATCTGGACAGGGTCGATATGAGTTTTTTGCAAGACGTAAAGGCGTTTTCTCAAAAGTCTCTGCGAAGAGTTGACACGAAAGTTACAACGACTGGTGGTCAAAAGTTTGTAGAGAAACGTCTGGAGAGTGGGAAGTTTACTTTGTCCGACACCGGAGAACGATGTCTAGGGTTTTGCGGCGATTACAAGCCCGATCTTCAGGTCGTTGACGTCAGACCATGGCTTTTACTCAGTAGGTGAAAGTATTTGTAATGAAATGATATATTTGTCCTCAGTCTGTTGATCAGTTAGCAGTCGAGTTCCCCATAGGGCATGCAGGGATTCATGGGCATCATATTTTGATGATCAAGGTTCAGGCCATGGGGTAGTAGCTACCTCCATGCTCAGACCAACTAGTGTGTCCAGGGTCAAAGTAAGGAGGATCATTTATCGGAAAGGGAGTTAGGAATGGTCAAAGTAAGCATTATACGTCCTTTTTGATTCCACCATTTGACTTTTGGCCGAGTCTTCAGAGTTTCAACTTCAACTCTTATCTGTTTTACCCTGGCACTAAGTTTCCCTCAGCAAAGATCCATCTTTACCCCAGAGAAAACGACTATGATGAAAGCTTTAAGCTTTCAGCTATATGAACACTTTTTTCCGATCGCAACAAGGCCGGAAAAAGAAGCCTTTGCCAACCCACTTTCTGCTGTTTTTGTGTTCACTGTTGGCCACCCTCTCCAAATATACTGAAGATTATCTCTCACAAAGTTTTTCTTCAGAATAGAACACGTTCTTTACGATCATAAAAGTTTACTGATCCATCCACTACACCTCACTCTCACCCAGCAACAGTCAAACGTTATGACACATGTAATGTTTTTGTACTTGTTGCCACATCAACATCCAAAACACATCTGGAAAGATAATAAAGTTGATTATAGAGAAGTAGCAATTCAGTAATATTCCTGGCAATATTGTTGTAGGAGCCATGCATCCTAAATCAATGGAGGAGAATGAAGCAGAATTACATACCACTGTGTTTTAGGAAATGAATATCTATTTCTTGACAGGTTCCCAAGATGTAGCAGCGGAACTACCATTGTTACGCCAGCACAAGGTGACACACATACTGAATGTGGCATCGTTGGTGGACAACCATTTTGAAAATGAATTCAAGTATTTAAAACTGAACATTTTAGATTTGCCAGAGACTGACATCACTAGGTAGGTATTGGTCTACTATTGTTGATAGTCGCACATCTATGTATCATCTATCCCTAATTCCTGCCAGGTCTATCACTTTCCCATCAGCCAAGTCAGTAAAAAGGAGTATTGAGCCAAAGTATAGCTGTATGTATTTTCACCCACTTGGCTTTAATAGTATGTCATAGTGGGTGAAGTCAATAAACAATCATGTTTACAGTATCTATGTTTTCAACCACCTTCAATATTCAAATCTTTGTAAAAAAATGCAACATATTGGACATATTGCAGGGCTCAAAATTAACTTTTTTCCCTGGTAGTCCACTTGGGCTACCATTTTCTGAAGTTGGTAGCCCAGTGACAATGGCTGGTAGCGCATGCATATTTTACTTCAGGGATATCATTTTTCGTTAACCAGACAAAAAAGGCTATTATTCAAGATTCTGTCCATGAAGTGAATTTTCTAGTTATTTGATGTGAATATTGGACACCTTTAATACCCAAGGAAACAGGTATGATGGACAATAGTGATACTCAAAAGCTTGGTGACCTATTTGACGACCTGTTTCACTCTCATTGTATGCAAATTTTAATAGCTGTAATGACAACGACAAGACCTTCTCAGCACTGAGACATACTGTAGCAGGGCTAAAAATAGACCATGAACTTTCTGTAGGGAGGGTGCATTGATTTCCGTGTAATTGTGATTGATATATTATGATCAAAATCCAACGGAAATGCTTTTTCATTGGCCATCATTTTCTGTGGCTGTCATTCAAGTCTGTCAGTTCAAATATTGAAACATTGTTGGAAAGTTGCACCGCATGGTCGGTCATCTTCGTAATTTGCATAACAAAGTCATAGTATGGCCTTTCTTTGTCCAGCTGGGTTTGACTGTATTTAGTTTGTCCCAAAGTGATGGACCGGACATTGCATGCCAAGTACTGACTGAATTATTTCAGGTCCCAGGCTTTGGTAGTCCATGTGGGTTACCATTTCATGGTTTTGGTAGCCCCAGAGAAAAGTTGATAGTCTTTGGACACGGGACTACCGCTAATTTCGAGCCCTGTATTGTGTCTCCTTGGTTTTAATCAGTTGGACCTGATGGTGAAATGTGAACTTGGCAGGATTATAGGTTTAATGTTTCACACATAAAGAAAGAACACAACCAGTAGCACATATGATACCAACTGTTCAGAAATATGATTGACAAAGTTGACTTTTGTTGATGTTTTTCAATTTCACATCAAGTCACATCACACAGAGATATGCCTTGATGGATTTTTCATTAAAAAGTACAAGTTGCAATTGTTAATGAATGAATGAATGAATGAATGAATGAATGAATGAATGATATAAAGTTAGTCAGAATTGCATGTTAGACAGCATGCATCATTAATGGATGACAAATGTACACATATTTGAATTCGGATCCTAATTTCCTCTCATATATAGTTATATATTGTGTTACGAACGCTACATACTATTCAGATACCAGGTAATTCTAAAAATGTTACCAGGGAGAGCTGTAATTCTAGCTTCCATAATACATTTGCTGACTATAAGGATAATTTCAAAATTTAACCTCAGTGATCATCTTGAATGTGAGTTACACTGACCTAAGGCTGGCAATGAAAGCCCAACGTACCAGCTAACACTAACAGAACATAAAACCATCTTTGTCGTTCAAACAATTATTAGATTGTGACTTTTATAATGAAGGGAGGACAAGACTATTTTAAGACCATCGAAAATTAATGTTAAAAGAAACACTTATGAAGAGTCAATCATCTCTGGCAGCGTAATGTGCAATTTTTCTGCCAAACACAGCACATATGCATCTGCTGTGACAATTGAAGTATTTACAATTTGTACACTTCGTCGTAGCTTCATACCACAATTTATCCACAGATAATGGTATGGTAATGTTCTCAGTATCTGAAAAATGTTCCAACTTTGAAATTACTATGAGAGAAGCTACAGCTAGATTTTGTCAAAATTGCACAGGGTAAAATCATCAGCAAATTGCAATAACAGTCCAATTACTGGTTCCATGATGCTATTCACGCCAGGTGGAGTAACTCACATTTGTGATTGATGCTACCCTGGATGATACGGATTGAATAACTTACATATTGTTTATGTGGCTGATTAAAACCCAAGGCACCAAACTGTTTTTACCGTCACGAAGTGTATTACTGGTCAATGTGATACAATATGTATACAACAAAAGACATCGTTTTGTTTCAAGTGTGTATACAGAGTTTTAAATTGCCACAGCAATGCATTATTGGACAACTAGGAAAAGGTCTGTAGGTGTCTATTGTGAGGGATTTCCTTGGAATCAACAGAGCTGGTTGAAGGAAACTTTAATCGAATTTTTCATCAGGGCTCAATGTTTGCATAATTACATATTCATAATCTTTTGCTATCTGCTAGACTGCGCATGTGTTTGTTGTATTTTATCAACTGAATAGTCACATGTGACCAAGTAGAGAAAGAGAGAGAGCAATAATGTTATGTGGTAATTCTGTCATATATTTTACTTATTTCCAGCTACTTTGATCAGTGTTTTCAATTTATTGATGGCGCTAAAACCAGCGGTGGAGTTGCACTGATTCATTGTAATGCTGGCGTTTCTAGATCAGTCAGTATAATTGTGGCTTACTTGATGACAACAGAGAAGATCCCCATGGAAGAGAGTATGCGACAACTGAAGCAAGTCAGGCCAGCTGTGGGACCCAACCAGGGTTTTAAACAACAACTCCAGCAGTATGAAAAACAGGTTTTGCAGTGAATATTTAAGTAATGCTGGAAAAAATATGAAAAAGTGATGTGAAATGCCTGTTATGCAATACATGACAGTAATGAACCATCAGATCTTGAGCATGGTTCAAAAATGAAACTATGAACTGTATTGTGAAAACAGCTTTTTTGTCAAAGCCAGCATTTACATAGTATTTACGCAATATTGGAACCTCAAAAACCTTGAAAAAAGGGATAAAAAAGACTACAATCATGTTAAGTCTTCTCACTAACACTTAATTTTTGAATACATAAAAAGGAACTAGGTAAGTAAATGTAATTTGAGTAATACTTCAGGCAATGAATTTGAGGCAGATTTGAATAACCTTTGCTACCATTGAATGGAAAGCATTTTAACATGCATTTCAGGGTAGGTAAATCATATTGAAGATTTAGACAGTTTTAGTGAGTGAAGTAATCTTTTATCTGCTTTGTTGGGTCCTGTGACCACTTCACAACTTTTGAAAATTGTCTTTTTTGTGATACTTTTATATGTTCACAGGTCGTAGACATCTTGTTACATAAAATATGTGAAGTTTATATCATATGAATTTTGAAATTGCCTGTGGTTTGAAAGCTATGGTGGTGCAACATGAGGCAGATGGTGTTGGAGTTGTATGGAGAGATGGGGGTCGTCTTGAGATCATGGTAGCAAAACCAAGCACCAGCCACAAACACACTGAGTTACTCACACCTTGCGTTAGTACCCATTCAACCTTTGCGTAAATGTACTGGTCCAAACATACCTCTGTAATAATGGTATTACACCAAAACATGATAGTGGTGTGGTTATTAAACTTCTCTTATAACACAGATTTTTTTACTTCATATCAACACATTTCTTCCTTTTGTTGACTGGAAGGTCCTGGTTGCTCTACTAGAGCTAGTTATAACACCTGTATTGTCCAGTTATTGTAATTTTTGGAGGCTCATTTGATACAGAACAAACAGTAACAAAACATTGCTTGGGTGATAGAGCCCTGTCAGGTGCACTGATATACCATACTATCACGTTCCTAAACACTGAGCATTGCCGGAATACTGCGCACTACTTCTGCTCGTACTAGCCAAATCGTTACATGCATTAGCTGGGCGTTTTTCTTTATAGCAAACTCCAGTGGAATCAGACAACGTTTTGGTGCAATTGTTGAGTAAAAAGACCAGCTAATAACTTTTAGAAATTATTTCAAGTTGATCAGCAACTTCAGGTAGTATAACGATCGAGAAATGGCGTAGTTCATAGCGGCAAATCGTGCTTGACTTTCAACTACATTCTACGCAAAGGTTCGGAAACAAAAATTTGTGTTCAATGTCATAAAATTAAGAACACATGCTTCTGTAGCAAGGGCAGGAGCACGATTTGTTGCGTACCCTCAGGCTGGTGCTAATGACGATGATACTAATGCCTTGCCTTGGGCTTAGGCAGCAATAATGTCGCCGTCATGAGCACCATCGCTTGGGAGGGCAACAAATTGTGATCTTGCCCTTGGTATCATGTGTTCTTATCGAAAGAGAGGCAGTCGTCGGAACTGCGCTCAAAGGTCGTGTAGGACCCGTGGGACCCATACAACCAATGTAAACACTGTATCCAAGGTACGATGGTAATTGATTAAAGTTAAAACATGTCTGTCATAATCAACATCGTATAATTTAAATGTTGCAGCTATGATGATGAGGTGCACTAGATATCGTGCACGAAATACATTGTTTGTAAACAAGAAACTCGCACAGGCGCAATTACGGCGACGGTTTCCCTTTAAATCCACCGCAATCATAGCGCATTGGGCAATCAAATGCATCAGATAATAGTTGGAACATAATCATAAAACCTAGCATAAGATTATCACAGGACAAATACATTATACAGTGAAGGAGTAAAAGAATTTTTTACAAAGCCAGTGCTGAGATAAGACCAAGACACCTAAGGTCGGTAGTATAAATCTTTATTGGCAATATCATAGTCCGACATATTAAAATAAAATAAACATTAGCAACAAAAAACCTGTGGTGAGACCAAGACACCCTTATACCCCACCCTCACCCCTGGCGGGGGACAGGCAGTACGCTTTCCCCTATGGTTTGACCTTAACACAGGGAACGTGGATGTCATGAACCCCAACACAGGACACTGTGATTTCGTTCAACCCTGAGGGCTTTGAACTGCGACTTCTTTGTTGGATTGGGTGACCAAAACAGGTGCAAATCACCTATATAAAATCGGCCCCAACAACACACTACACAACGAGCAAAAGGAAAAACGGACTTTAAATATACAACAATTAAAGTAAAGAATACAGTGAAAAAAATTTAAAACAAACATGTTTACGTAGGTCTACATTTACTACAAAAGCAGTGGATTGTCCATGTACAAGTTTTTAGGATCAAATGAACTATGAAATGTGTTCCAATACCATTTTTATTGCCAGATTAAATGCAAGCGTTGTATTGATGGTGCACGTGCGTAATGCCCTGGGTATTTCCCGGCGGTGGCAGTCCCCGCGTTCGTGGGTACCCATGCTTGTTACCCAAGTTTGAAAAGTACCCCCTTTCCTAGAATATTTCTGAGAAAAACACCCCCTATTTGTGGCAAATCTGGGAGAAATTAGCTGTAAAAAACATACCCTTATTTTCGAAATCTAGTAGGTTAGTATGTTGACTTCCAGGGTTGACCCTGGAGGTTGACTTTGTATACATGTACATACATCACAAATGTTTGTCCTCACCTGATTTTAGTCACATTCATACACAATCATCTTCCTTATCCGTTTGGATCTGGAGTTCTCTGCTGGCTCCTGTGTGACAATACACCTCCCATCATCTCAGTACTGTCCCTCGTGTTTCTAGGATTCTTTGCTTATTCTTCACATTGTCAGTCTTTTTTCTGGATTTTGCATTTATGTTTTTCACAAGTTCATCTGGCTTAGCCAGCTCATACAGCTTATCTTCTACATGTAATGTAACTTTCATTATATATCGCTGAACATAAACTCTCTAACTTCACCTCAGTACTGTCCCTCGTGTTTCTAGGATTCTTTGCTTATTCTTCACATTGTCAGTCTTTTTTCTGGATTTTGCATGTATGTTTTTCACAAATTCTTTTAGTTTAAGTTCATCTGGCTTAGCCAGCTCATACAGCTTATCTTCTACATGTAATGTAACTTTCATTATTATATCGCTGAACATAAACTCTCTAACTTCACCTCTGCAGTACATGTATTCGGACCCATTGTTCTCGAATACATTAACAGTGATGACGACATTTTCTGCAATCTTGGAGTTAAGAGACAACGGTCTCTTATATTCTATTGTAGAAACTCCTTTCTTTCTAATCCTGTGGATTCTACCTAGGATGAAAGACTTTTTTTCTTTCACATGGATGGCAACCTCATCAAATAGTCCGATCTGATCCGGTGAGATAGTTTCTGAAGTTGCTACTTGTATTTTTGACCGTATCCTTTTCAGTCTGTCCGTTGACACCCCATGTGGGTTGCTGTTAAGTAGACTGACTAGCGTGCCTTTGTGAACTTCCCCAACTCCATGCACAGTTATTGTGCTAGCAAATTTTGCTGTAACTTCAGGAGGGCTTTCCTCAGAGTCTACATTATGAAAGGACTACCTCTAATCTCGGAAGTTACTCTGAAAAAGTACCCCTTTTTCTCGATTTCACGGACCTAGAATCTCCGAGATGACTGAAGAAAAACACCCCCTTTTCCGTGAATTTGGTAACGCGCATGGGTACCCACCAACCCGGGGACTGCCACCACCGGGGGTATTTCAATTGTTCCATAAATTGGCTATGCTATTAACACAGAGGTGACGGTAAGAAAGAGTGTTAAAGCAATTTAATCGCAGTGTATTTGAATCAGCACTGAGACGTGTGTAAATGTTAGAAGATGAAAACTCAACAAACTTGTGTATGTTCATAGAATATAGTCCAATAATACATTTATAAAATAACATAAGGTCAAGCACTTCTCTGCGTAATGACAAGGGTAAAGGGGGACAGAAACCAATCTCTGTTTATTATCAACACCAGTAGGATAATGGAGCATGCATCTCGTCGCCGCTTTCTGAATTCTTTCTGATTTGACTAAATTTCGTTTAGAATGGGTGGTTTAAACAACACTCCCATACTCTATGTGGTTACGAATTAATGAACAATAAAGAGCTCTAATTGTTTTTGTGTCACACTTAAAACCGCAAGCATGCTGTACATACCAAGTAATCTGTCAAACTTCATGTAAATACGATCGATATGGGTGTTCAAGTCTAGGTTGGCTGTAAGATCAACACCTGGATCACAGTATTTCTTAACAGATTCTAAACATTTGCCATTTATAACATATATACTCAAAGTGCAAAGGTTTTCTGGATCTTGTAAACCCGAGAACACTACATTTTGTTGTATTGAAAGACACGCCCCATTTGATACTCCAATGGTACAGAGCATGTATATCATTTTGGAGCGCAACACAATCTTTCAGAGATTTAATGGCTGATCAGCAAAGAGACCTAAAGTAGTCTGACGAGATACACAGCTTGGCATGTCATGCAAAGAGCGGACTAGTTGCTCTGACTATTATTTTGAGCACCAGTTTGATGTTATTAATGTATTCAGGTTGCATCGCCAGACCAGAGTGAAATTAGATGAAGTTCATGACTGTCAAAGGAACGAGAAAGTAATGATGTCAATTTAAACATACCATAGTGGCAATTGGTTTATAATTCTGGAATCGAATCGAATCGTGCCGAGCCCGAGAACATCCAATTTAAAAATTCAATCAGAATGGTTTCCGAAAAACCGCTTGAGGCTAAAACGCATGTCACATAAACGACCTTTGTATCCCTCTGTCTCTGGTTTACGGCGTAACAGAGAAAGGCAAGTAAACAAAATGATGTTCTATATCAACGAGTTTCCCTCAGGGGCACTGGGAAATGACACTCCCTAGACTAACCATACAACGCATTTGTGCAACATACGTCCCATTTTACACACACCAATACCAGAATGGGAAACCGGCTCACGTTATCTCCACATGACCTGTTTTTTTTTTCCAATTTGTTCATCGACATGCATTGCGAAAACCGATGAAAAACTTTGCCTATCATGCTCAGTTCAGCGACGATAGCTATCACTTTTGACAACTTTTCATTATTCTTTTATGTAAAACAAATGCGTTTTCCTCAATCCTGTAGGGTGTCCAAGAGATGTCCCTGCAAACACAACACATTTTGCAATGTTATTTGTTGTTTGGAAGTGAATTGCAGTCCTTACTAGAATTCATTTTCAACAATAATTCATTGGCAGGACACACCGAGTCCGCATCGGATCGATAAGTTGAACATCGGAAATTTCGACACAATTTTTTGAAGTAGAACAAGAAAGGACATTTTTTTACAACCGAACAAAAATTATGGAAACACATGACAAAAGTTACAGCTAATGGAGCTGAAATATAAATGCAAATTCTATCACTTTAGGTGAAGGGGGTGCAAGTGAGTGAATCATGCGGGCGCCCACGCTGTGGCGCGACGGGAAGATTCACAACGTAGTGACAATTCCCCAAGCTCTTGGATACCCTCAGTTATGTCAAAAGTACTAGACCGTAGACGTGAGCAGGTATTCAACAAATCCTTGTCGGGGTGGTTTGAAAGTCCGGCAACGAGAGTGTCAATATTAGAGGGCAGGCAAATATTTGTAACCTACAGATCATTGTCAAATGGATGTTGAACAACCTTCATGGCAAAAAAAAAAAATATATGTCTCGCATTTCCAAACCTACAGAGTGACGACCAAGAAGAGTCACCGAAAAGCGAGATCTCGCGCAGCCTGCAGTTCATGTACATAGACGCATACCTGTTCGCACACACACCAACACGGTTGTTTACCTTCAAAACCTAACCATGTTATTTGACAAGCTTTCTCTTGATTATTTAATTCGCTTTAGGGTTCTACATTTTGTGAAACCCGTTTTATTCATTCCAACCTTAATTTCAATTTGTCGGGTCACGTGACATCCATCCGGAAAATTGCATTTTGTTTCGCATGTGGTGAGTACAAAGAGGTATCCGATTGCATGAAGCCAAACAAGGTGATCTAATTTTCTCCATCCAAATGCAAAATGAGTTTTTTGTGTCTTCTTTTATCTAGTTCTCGGAAGTTTTTTCTCTGCTTTTATGCAAAGGGGAGAACAAAATTTCATGTAATTTTCTGAAATTGGTCACTATTTTTTCGTTCGACCAGAGCAGGTCTTTGTCCAATTCAATGAGGTAGACTTTCTATCGTTTGATTAGGTTTTTTCTCACTTGTTGAATTTGTGTTTTTTAAACGGAAAAATTCTAAAGCTAATCTTCATTTTTTTTAAAGAGAAATATCAACCAGCTTGGCTGATTGATGCAGACGTGAGCGTGTTTGACAATGGTTGCAGAAAGCCCTGGACCCACACGTGTTCTTTTAAACGTTTTCACAAAATCTGTCATACTGCATTTGTGGCCACGGGCGATTCTTTCCAATAGTTTGATGTTTCAAAGTTTTCAAGCATGAAATAAACCATGATCAGACTCTGGTATTGCTTCTATGGATGCGACAGCATGGATGGTAGGTGTGGTGTTTTTGTCATAGCTCTATCGAAAATGATAGATTTTAGAATCAGCCTCCGGACAGCTTGTTTGAAGATCTGGCAAATATTGAACTTACGAATACAATCAGAGTGTATGCTTGTTCACAGTGTTATCGCGAATCAACAATCGGTTATAAATTCGTAATATTACAGGAATTGAATTGTGATATTCTCTTAAAAATCTATCGCATGCGAACATCATGTATGCAGATTCCAGACGTTCCACACAACATCATGTCACCAAAAAAACACGAAAATAATACTACAATTTCAGCAACTGTCTTTCAAATACTTTCCAAGACGGTCTGTAATTCTTTTTAACTCATCACTGTTGTTAAAAGGTCTTTCATCTTTGAGAAAGGGAAATGAAAATTTTGCAGCTAGCCTGGATGGAAATAATTGATGACAGCCAAAATGACAGGCTAGGACGCATTCTTGTAGTATCGCAATCAATTTATGAAATATACCATTATATGCCTAGAAATATAATTTAACATATCTAGGGCTTCACCACACATTTGTGATCTTTCCTGGATGACATTCAATTTCCATCAAAGTTTCGACGTATATAAGAAAGCAATTCTAGTGTCTTCGTACGTGAGTCTAGATCTAAACCTGGCTAATAGATGTAATATTAGTCGAGCGAACGTTCCGGACAACCGTCGCTCTGTCGCAAGAAAGAGGACACGTCATCGTTATATTTTCACGTCCATCTTTTAGCCAACGGAGGTTGATTGTCTTTTTGAAAGTGCGATGCAAACACACATCCGAGAAAGCGATTTCAAGGACGATGAGGGACTAGGTAAGTTTACGAAATTAGATTTTCAGCTTTGAAAAAGTATCAACAAGATTGCGGAGTGACAGTCGTAGCTCTCTAGTTAGCTCGCCTCCTGTCTTTACTATCCTACGTTTTCTGATCTCGCTGCCATTTCCTGTATTTATCTCGTCGCTCTAGGTTTTATTTCCTCTGTCTCTTCAAGTCTTTGTCACCTAGGTTCTTTGTCACCCCTTCTCGACTCTCCTGTGCGTGCTTTATGGCTGTAATGGATAACGAATTACACATTTCGCGTTTAGCCATCCCAGGGGAAGCTGCATTGCTTCTCACACTACACTCAGAGAGAGAGAGAGAGAGAGAGAGAGAGAGAGAGAGAGAGAGAGAGAGAGAGAGAGTAACATACACACATACATACATACATGTATATGTATGTATGTATGTATGTATATGTATGTATGTATTACATACATACATATACATACATACATACATACATACATACATACATACATACATATATATATATATATATATATATATATATATATATATATATATATATATATATATATATATCTCTATAGATATAAATATATATATATATATTTCCTAAATTACTTTGCACATAAGGAAATAGGCACGCTTGAAACGCACTCACAGCAATCCGAAATCTCGGCCCATCTTGTACAGAGGAAATCAGTAGTATGTATTGGGTGTCCGGTTTGATATTACATTTAATATGGCTGGACAGCATCAACTGTATAGAAATATAATCTCCATCACCAGTAAATAAAGTGTTCTTTATCCTGCACTGTGAACTGTTCAGTGTTTGATTCTACCTGGATTGTGCGAGTTTTCGTTTTTTGGCTGTCACATCTTGGTTGTTGTCATTGTCACTACAAACCAAATCTGATGAATTATATTTTCACCCCGTTTACTCCAACGCGTGCAGGTAACGAGGGCGAGCTGACACACGGCGCATTTCAACAGACGCTGTCACTGTCCTCCGGCTTTGGACGTTACCCTGGAACTTCACCGAATATTCTATTGCCATCTTCCTTCTCAGGTTAGAGGATAATGTTAATACTTGCTTTCGATATTGACTTTCTATTAGTGAAAGTTTCACATTTGTTACTGGAACGTACACTAAAGGGACAAACCTCCCGATTGTTTCGGTGAAATGCGCTGAAACATGACCGCATTTATCGTTGTCCCCTGGTCTGTTCTTCGAATTCGTGGAGTTGTGTACCGCTATCTTCCCATCAATGCGTACAAACGAAGGGTGTGCGGACATATGTTGAATGCTCGGAAAGTTTACCGGACTCGTTTTCGCTTTTTCCTACTACTGTCAACTCTTGAAATCTGAAAAACATCAGAAGTTTCGATGTCTCTCTGTGTCTTCTTTTTCCGACCACCTATTCATAAGAAATACCCAAAATCTTCTAAAGTGCCTAATCGTAAACCCACCACTTCTTATGTGAGAAGTTCACACCCCATGACACTTTATTATATTGAAGCACAGAGTATCATAGACAGAGTGGCAACACCTATTGTTTAAGGCGTGAAGCGGTTACGTAAGCAATCCGTGTTTGCCTCGCCTCACGAAGCTCTTGGCTCTCTTTTCCGAAGAGTGCCGACCATGCACCCTTCGGTAATTTTCGGATTTTCACCAATTGTTAAGCGAAAGTATGTTCGACAAAGTTTGTGTTGTTGTTGTCGTGTGGTGCTGATCGGAATTGATGTGCTGGCAAAAACGGGAGTGTTTTGAGCTTCAGGAAAGTGGGTTTTACCGTTTTAAAAATTCCTCTCATATTTTTATGAATATATAATGAGTGTGTTTGAACCAAATTTGAAAGTCTTTTATCGATACTGTCTGGTTTTACTCAATGGTTTACGGTCAGTCATACCGCCTTTTACACGTGCGTCAAGAAAGGACATGTTTATGAAACTGCTGGCGTGTTATGTTTTGATTGGCGTGAGGCAATGTTTCTGGCCTGAGAGCTCACAAAGTAACTATGGTTGCTACGCGACTGGCAGTACGATGCCATCTCGTCGTATGTTTCGCATAATCTCGTGTAATTATCAACCACAAACCAAGCCTCCAAAAAGTTTAACACCTTTTAAGCTCATTTTAATATGAAAAGCCAATAGTCTACCGAGACGACCATGGAACAAAAGGCATGCAAGTGTTGCCACTCTGTCAATGTTACTCTGTGATTGAAGTAGGTGACCCGCGCGTCCTGGAAAGTTTAGCACAGAAAGTGATAAATTTCCCGAAAAACACTCTGAAATTAGTACTTAGAATTCTAGGGATTACGTTTTTCAGACACCCAAATAATTCTGTCACTCCCTATTTTAACTTGCATTTTAAAAGAAGGCCACCGGTATCATTGAAATTTGCCATTACCGAATTTGATGGAAAATCTACATCGATAGCAAGCGATTTGAAATACATTAGTGTAATTGGATGCTGATTATAGGTCAGCAGGACTGAATTTTTACCGTTTACTTTTCTATCATATGGATTATTGTATACTTTTTGTAAATAATATTAGTTGTCACGTTTTTCTGTGTTACAAGTAGTTTAAAGGGGACATAGTGGTTCTTCTTTGAGCTTTTTTTCGTGAATTTTGTTTGATATGAAGAGCAGTTTGTGTTTGATTTCTTGAATAATGCTGAAAAACAATTGTGCACAAGCTCAGCTCTGCTTGCAACCAGACGAGATTAGAACATTCAGTGAGACATTTTACGGCCTGTGTTGGAAAAAAAAATCGACAACTCTCACCATGTATGGCTGAACATACACTATTACCGTATAAAGTTTGGACCTCGTGCAAGCTTTTGTAATGAAATGTAATTAATTGGCAGTGCCTTTCATATCGGATGCAAAAAGCAGCTTTCCCTTACATTGTGGCAATGCTCAGTAGGAAAGCAAAGTCGGATTAGGAAAAATTCATTTTGCTGAGAGGTCATAAACGAAATCTTGTGTTTGCATTCAGCAAAGGCGTAATTTTTGAAACTTTTGTAGTTATGTCATTTTGTACACTGGGTGACTTTACGCGAGTATTCCGTGTTTTTGTTTTGATATCACAAGAAGATAAAAAAACAGACAGCGACTTTGTCCCTTTTAAAATATTCAACCACCGGTACTACTTTTCAGCCCAATCAATCCAAAATAGCACCAATCGCGATTGTGTAATACTTTAGATTCTAGGAAACATGCGAGAATGTCATCCTCTTTTGAGATTTTCACCATATTAGGGATATAACGGGAAAGCAGAAGACAATCTTGCGCCGTTTTAAGAATAGGATCAAACAATATCAGAATTCGATAACAAAAAACGCGAACTGTAAATGCTATGTGATATCATGACAATAATCTATGCCGTTATTAGCAAAATAACCATCATGTTATCATTAGACGTTATGTTGATAAACACTCTCCAACTTTGACATAATGTTAGAGAGAAAATCCACCTTTAGCCAATCATAATCAACGTAACATTTGTACCCTACCGGTACATATTAGGTCATCTTCAAGCACTGTAATGTTACCCAACATGTTCCCCTTCTCCATACAGATTTTATACCATTTCAACCGAACAATAAGAGAAAACAAAGACGCTATCGAACCACATTTTCCAGTTATCAGCTGTCACAGCTGGAAGAAGCATTTCAGAGGTCTCACTACCCTGACGTGTTTTGTCGAGAAGAGTTGGCCCTACGAATCGACCTGACGGAAGCCAGGGTACAGGTGAGTCTATGCTTTATCTGCTTGTTTGACTACCGTTTACGATCGAGAAGAATTCACTTCATTGTAATGAGTTTATTCATTCTTTGTTCGTTCAACGATATATGGGAACTTCGGCCAATGAAGCTGTCGGCTTCGAAAAGATGGCATTCTTAGATAAACTTGAAGAAATCCAGCTGAACCACGAATATACGAAAAGCACCGTGGACGACATTATTCGAATCGGTGACTTATGATGCATTCTTAGTAATAAATAAATGGTCTGTTTTTCTTTGTAAGACTTTGATGAATTTTCGAGCGAATGAATCAAAGAAGCATTTTATTTTTGACGTTGAAGTTGATTAACTTCAGACAACATAAGCTTATGTGGTACAGTCATAAATACTCTAAATTGGAAGTTTAACAGGGATTTCCTGCTCGATGGAAAAACTCTGAATACAAAGTAACTTTACCTCTCTTAAAGTTTGGATCTAAAAAAACTGTGTTTTCAACTTCAACATGATTTAGCCGTCGAAATTTGAAAAGAAATCGTCTCTTCGAAATATGACAACAAATATATCAAGGTTTACAGTGTCACATGTTGTGAGAAAAGAAAAGAAATCGTCTCTTCGAAATATGACAACAAATATATCAAGGTTTACAGTGTCACATGTTGTGAGAAGTTAGTTTCATCCGATACTCTGACTTACATAAACAGACCCAATAATGGTGCTATCAAATATGATTCATCCTTATGAAAACACAAAAGCTTGCTTTTTGAATTGATTCAGCTATGACTCTATAGTTTTGTCCAATTCGACTTTTTCACGAAAGGGTATAGCCGCGAGAAGCTATACTGTAGTGCGACATACATCTTTGGTTTCGAAACGCCATTGAAATGAAAGGATTGAATTACACCTGCGTCCATTTGATGTAACCAATCCTGCAAGCATCAAACGATATCATGCATAGTGACATTTGAAAACAAGTTGTTAGTTTTTAATAATTATAATATTCAAATATTCAACACAAACATAAAAGTTAGAAAAAGGGAGTGAACTGGACACGCGTAAACACTTAGTAACCGATCACGTGACATGTATTTGTAAGCGAGGCGTGCTTGATTAAAATTAAGAGTCTGCACTCGTCAGCAGTGACGATGCTGGGAGTTTCCTTTTTGCATATCATTCCAACCAAGTTTTCAAAGCTTAAGTTTGGTTCACCAAGAAACACGGATTGTTTTGAAGGCATCTTTAAAGTCAAACATTTAGGATCTAAAAAGAAAGTCTTGAAAGAATCGGACGAAAATGATGGATCTGTGCACTCATATCATTCATAAAACTTTCTGATAGGTGTGGTTCCAGAACAGACGCGCAAAGTGGAGAAAACAAATTAGAGATTCTTCACCGAAGTCCTTTCAAGAAAATGAGAGAACAGGTGAGGTAATATTGCACAAACTATCGACATCTAGTGATCTGTTTTGTGTTATGAGAATTTTACCTCGTGGCATAGCTATCGAGTATGCGCCCAATGGAAATTATCAAGACGAGAGAAATTTAAATAATACAAGCAAACTCTCCATCTGCATCTTGGCAAATTGCCCCGTAAAGCAATGATGTCAACTCAGTAAATACCTTTCCTCTGTCATAGTCAAAACCGAAAAATATGATCTTTAAAATTCGCACAGAGCATCATGAGCTCCGAAGTCGAAATGCAATTTGTGCAAGAATTCGGAAAAAAGAATTTTTTTGCTGAGGATCAGAGATAGCAACATCTTGATCTTCGTTCACGCTAAACAAGCAGGTCTGGGAGGGTAAATTGTGCTCATGGGTGTACAGTAGGGTTATGGAATAGAAAGATGTAGATCGGTAGATTTGTAGACATTGGAAGGAGTAGAGAATAGACAGGAGTTATGGATACAGTCACTTGTGGTTCGATACGAAGGCTAATGTAAGTATATACTTACAGGGACCTTCAGCATGTATCGAATACAACAGTGTTATGTAGGTCATTTCCCCCCACACTCATCATGACCTGAGTTCAATTAGTCTAGAACATTCTCAAGGTCACTGCCCTTAATGACCTCACAACCTTGAATTCAATTAGTCATGTTTGGAATGTTCTGGAAAGTTGATTAGTTGTGTAAGAGAGATAATTTTAGAACAGTAATTAGCATGTCAAAAAAGTTCTAGATTGTTCTTATATGCCTTTATAAAAGGGACGTGCTCAGCTTCCAGTCAGACTTTTGGGATCGTGTCTCTTGTGTGTTACTAAACTCCAGCAGTAGTCATTCTCAAGACTTTTCAAGACCTTCACTGTCAACGCTGGATTTATACTGTGGACTTTGTGCAGCTTCAAGCCTGCAAGCCAAAGGACTGTTCATTCATCCGACTGACTGTTACAACTCTGAGACTGGAGCTTTGCCGTCCCAGCTGAGATAAGTAGTCTGTACACTTTTAAAGCTTGTACTCTGTCCCTGACTTAGCAATTAGTTTTTTTTCGTAATAAATTTTGTTTAAACGTAAACGCTGAGTTCACCCTTTTGTTCGTTTTCTCTGCACGTAACAAATTGGGGGCTCGTCCGGGAGACGAATATTTTGAGCCGTTTGACAACATTTTGCCTACCTTTTCAAAACTACTGTATACTGTGAACTCAGCGAAATTCAATCATGGCGGAATTCAAGCCAGACGAATTTATGGATGACCTTGATCAGGACACATTTAATTCCCTCAGAAAAGACAACCTCATAGCACTGGCCAATTTCCTTAAAGTAGATGTCAAAAGATCTATGCGCAAGCGAGAAATACAGTTCAAGATTGCAAAACATTTAGTTAATTCTGGCCATCTTGAGGAGTCTGCCTTAAAAGATTATGAGCCTGAGTCTTCCTTCGAACTCAAAAAATTGGAATTAGAAATACAGGCAGATCTCGAGCTAAAAAATTGGCATTAGAAAAAGAAAAAGAATTACAAATGAAAGAAAAAGAATTACAAATGGAAAAGGAGAGACAGGCATTAGAAAAAGAAAAATACAAATGCAGTTAGAAATGGAAGAAAGACAGAAAGAGAGGGAATTGGAAATGAAAGAAAAAGAATTGCAAATGGAAGAAAGACAAAGGGAGAAAGAAAGAGAGGAAAAAGAAAAGGAAAGAGAATTAGCAGAACACCGACTGCAGTTAGAAATAAAACGTTTAGAGCTTGGACAGTCAGGAAAATTCTTCCCTTCAGACAAGTTTGACATCACTAAGCATTTCAGGTTAGTTCCCCCTTTCCAAGAAAAGGATGTCGATAAATATTTCCTTCATTTTGAGAAAATTGCTCAGAGTCTGAACTGGCCTAAGGAGTCCTGGTCTATGCTTTTGCAGAGTGCTTTGTGGGTAAAGCCAGAGAAATTTACATTCAGTTGTCAGTAGAGCAGGCTTCAAATTATGATTCTGTGAAGGAATTAATTCTCAAGGGCTATGAGTTGGTGCCTGAAGCTTATCGTCAGAAATTTAGGGATTGTGAGAAGGTGAAGGATCAAACTTATGTTGAATTTGCTCGAACAAAAGAACAACTGTTTGATCGTTGGTGTTCTTCGGAAAAGGTCAGTCAGAATTATGACAAATTACGACAGCTTGTTTTGATTGAGGAATTTAAAAGGTGCATTCGGAGTGACATCAAGACATTTATCAATGAACAAAAGGCAGATACATTAGAGGTTGCTGCACGTTTGGCCGATGATTATTCATTGACCCACAAATCTTCATTTCTCAGCAAACCATCCCAGTCCTTTTCATACAGAAACAATGCAGGTAAATTTAACTCCTCCTTTTCATCCAAGAATTTCTCAAGGACAGTAGAAATCAAATGACAACAGTTCACAAAATTCAAGTAACACTTCCACATCATCAAATCCCAAGTCTCAATCTCCTTCTGACAAACAGTTCGGTACACTTTCTTGTAATTATTGTAAGAAAGACGGCCATTTAATGTCAGATTGTTTCAAATTGAAAAGAAAACGTGAAGGTCAAAGTGGTCAAAGTGGATCTAAGCCCACCGGCTTTATTTCTTCATCAACTCAATTAGAGTCTAATAATGTGTGCAACACATTTTCTGAGGTTAAACCCCTCCATCCCCAATTAATGAGGTCAAGGTCAATTCTTCTCAAGATAGCATTATGGGTATTTTCGAACCATTTATTCATGATGGTTTTATATCACTTTCTAGTGATTTCTCTTCCGCTACCCCTGTCAAAATTTTAAGAGATACCGGGGCTTCCCAGTCTCTTTTGTTGGCAGATACCCTGCCGTTTTCTGAAAAGTCATTTTCAGGTTCTAAAGTTCTTATTAAGGGGGTAGATTGTAATGACTACATTCCTGTTCCTCTCCATAATGTCTATTTGTCTTCGGACTTTGTTTCTGGACCTGTGACTTTAGGTATTAGGCCTTTTTTGCCTTTCGAAGGGATTCACCTTCTTCTTGGAAACGACCTTGCTGGGGACAAGGTCATCACTAATCCACTTGTGACTGATAATCCTAGTTTAGATCAGGATCCAGAGCCAATTGAACAAGAGATACCCGATTTATTTCCTTCATGTGCTATTACTCGAGCCATGTCAAAGAAAACTTCCGAGAATCAAAATACTCTCAAAAATAATGTCACAGATGTTGACTTAAATGACACCTTTCTCAGTCAGGTGTTTGACACGGATCATTCCGTTATCCCTCGTGGATTTGAAACTTCCAGTAAAACTTCTGCTGACCAAAGTCAGACATTTTCTAGATCAAATCTCATTGCAGAACAACACAAAGACCCAGATATTTTGTCTTTGTTTGACAGGGTAGATGATGAAGGTAAAACTTCAGATAGCTCTGTTTCCTATTATACAAAATCTGGTATTCTCATGCGTAAATGGAGACCTCCAGATGTTTTGGTTGATGACGATTGGGCTATAAAACATCAAATTGTGGTTCCAAAGCCCTATCGTGCTGAAATATTGCGCCTGGCCCATGAAACGCCCTGGGCTGGTCATTTAGGAGTCAGGAAAACTTATCATAAAATTCTCAGTCACTTTTATTGGCCTAGTCTCAGGCAGGATGTAGCACATTTCTGTAAAACTTGTCACACATGTCAAATGGTAGGAAAAACAAATCAGACCATTCCAAAGGCCCCTTTACAGCCATTCCTGCATTTCAAGAACCATTTAGTAGGATTCTAATAGACTGTGTTGGGCCCCTACCAAAAACAAGATCAGAAATGAGTACATGTTGACAATTATGTGTACATCAACTCGGTTCCCAGAAGCCATACCACTGAGAAACATAAAGACAAAGACTATAGTAAGAGCTTTAGTCAAATTTTTCACTTTATTTGGCCTCCCTAAATGTGTCAGTCCGATCAAGGCTCCAACTTTATGTCTGGTATTTTTCAACAAGTAATGGATCAGCTAGGCATTAAACAGTATAGGTCATCCGCCTATCATCCAGAAAGTCAGGTGCTCTTGAGCGATTTCATCAAACTTTGAAAACATGATTAGGACCTACTGTTTTGACACAGAGAAGCAGTGGGATGAAGGAATTCATTTTTTGCTCTTTGCTGTTAGAGAGTCAATTCAGGAGTCTCTTGGTTTTAGCCCATTTGAGCTTGTATTTGGACATACAGTCCGTGGCCCACTTAAGCTCGTTAAAGAGAATTCCTATCAGACGATGATGATTGTCTGAATATTTTGCAATATGTGTCAGATTTTCGTACAAAACTCTCTAAAGCATGTGAATTAGCCAGAGAAAATCTTGAGTCATCTCAGCAGTCAATGAAAACCAAATATGATAAAAGCACCTCAAAACGGAAGTTTGAACCAGGTCAAAAAGTTCTTGTTCTACTTCCAATTCCTGGCAAACCACTCCATGCTCGTTACTTTGGGCCATACCTAATTGATAAGAAATTGAGTGATTTAAATTACATCATAATAACACCTGACAGGCGAAAACAAAAACAGCTATGTCACATAAATATGCTTAAGCCATATTTGGATAGGGATAATCCTACTATAACTCAGCCTGTCAGTGCAGTCAGTTCAAACCATTATGAAGATAGTGATACTGAAACTGACTTGAGTGAAAATACTCTAAACTCAAAGCTGGGCTCGGTCAAGCTTCAGAACTCAGAAATCCTGGAGAAGCTGGAGTCTACAAAGTTGGCACACCTCCAGCCAGAACAACAACAACAGGTGAAAGAACTGCTCCATGAATATAAACACCTGTTTCAAGATGTTCCAACGAGGACAAACGTCATCTATCACGACGTTGATGTTGGGGACAGTAAGCCTGTAAAACAACATCCATACAGACTGAATCCAACAAAAGCGAAATATCTCCAGGAAGAAGTCAAATACCTGCTGGACAATGACTTTATTGAACCCAGTAAAAGTAACTGGAGTTCGCCGTGCATACTTGTTCCCAATCAGATCACAGTTATCGTATGTGCACGGACTTTAGGAAGGTCAACACTTTAACAAAGACAGACACTTTCCCAATCCCGAGGATTGATGACTGCATCGACCGAGTGGGAAAAGCCAAGTATGTGACGAAATTTGACCTACTGAAGGGATTTTGGCAAGTCCCTCTGACGGATCGTGCTCGTGAAATATCCGCCTTTGTTACACCAGACGGATTGTTCCAGTACAAGGTGATGCCATTCGGAATGAAGAACTCTCCGGCAACGTTCCAACGGATGATCAACGACGTCATATCCGGGCTAGACGGGTGTGCAGCTTACGTTGACGACGTATCCCTGTATAGTGACACCTGGGAGGAACACATCAAGCTCATGCGGAAGTTCTTTGAGAGACTGAGCAAAGCAATGTTGACTGTCAACCTTGCCAAATCTGAGTTTGGTTGGGCTAGGGTAACTTACCTCGGACATACTGTAGGACAGGGTGAGGTAAAACCTGTTGATGCCAAAATCAGTGCCATTTCAAGTTTTCCCATACCAAACTGCAAACGACAACTGATGCGCTTTCTCGGTATGGCTGGTTACTACAGAAATTCTGTCCAAATTTCTCCACAATTACTGAGCCTTTGACTAACTTACTTAAAAAGAAAGTAAAGTTTGTTTGGTCAGAGCAATGCCAACAGGCATTTGATACACTTAAAGCCATACTGCAAAGTGCCCCAGTTGTCTGCACCAGATTTCACTTTGCCATTCAAATTAGCTGTAGATGCTAGTGATACGGCTGCTGGTGCTGTTTTATTGCAAGAGGATAGTCATGGTATAGATCATCCTGTTTGCTATTTTTCACGCAAATTTAACAAATCTCAGAGAAACTACTCTACAATTGAAAAAGAGTGTTTATCTTTGATATTAGCTTTACAGCATTTTGAAGTTTATGTTACTTCTTCAAATCAGCCAATAGTGGTTCATATTGATCACAACCCTCTTGTTTTTCTGCAGAAATTTAAAGGCAAAAATCAGAGATTGCTAAGATGGAGTTTAATGTTACAGGAGTTTAATCTTGACATTAGACATATCAAAGGCAGAGACAATTTATTGCAGACTGTCTCTCTCGTATTTAGAGTTTATTGTTGTTCACTTTCAAGAAGTTTTACTTTAGAGTAAAACAAAATTTGAGTACTTAATCCTTTTCAAGATTACATTTGTAAAAGAAAGATTTTTCTTTGAAAAATTTTCTTTTTTTTGAAGAGGGGGTGTGTTATGTAGGTCATTTCCCCCCACACTCATCATGACCTGAGTTCAATTAGTCTAGAACATTCTCAAGGTCACTGCCCTTGATGACCTCACAACCTTGAATTCAATTAGTCATGTTTGGAATGTTCTGGAAAGTTGATTAGTTGTGTAAGGAGATAATTTTAGAACAGTAATTAGCATGTCAATAAAAGTTCTAGATTGTTCTTATATGCCTTTATAAAAGGGACGTGCTCAGCTTCCAGTCAGACTTTTGGGATCGTGTCTCTTGTGTGTTACTAAACTCCAGCAGTAGTCATTCTCAAGACTTTTCAAGACCTTCACTGTCAACGCTGGATTTATACTGTGGACTTTGTGCAGCTTCAAGCCTGCAAGCCAAAGGACTGTTCATTCATCCGACTGACTGTTACAACTCTGAGACTGGAGCTTTGCCGTCCCAGCTGAGATAAGTAGTCTGTACACTTTTAAAGCTTGTACTCTGTCCCTGACTTAGCAATTAGTTTTGTTTTCGTAATAAATTTTGTTTAAACGTAAACTGCTGAGTTCACCCTTTTGTTCGTTTTCTCTGCACGTAACACAAGCGACTGTGATAAGGTCGGCATTTGGCTTGATGCAGGTAAGTAAAGGAGAAATCCGTAATAAGTAATGTGGCAGTTGTAGGCATTTGTATTTGGCTCTAAGTATTCGTCAGAAGGCCAGCAAAACAGCACAATGTTCTATGTCAGTCTGACAGCCTTGAATCCCACGTTTGAACATATCAAATGAAAGTTAAAGGGGATTGTTGAATATATAATGAGAAAGCAATGGATTCATTTCAGAATGCAAAGGAGACCAAAATCACCATGCAGAGCACATCAGCCAAACCAGCGTCAGATCCGGCGAAGGCAACGTTGACGGAACCTCCACTGTGTTGACAACAGAGGCCAGACATTCGAATGGAATCACCCAGGTCCTGGAAGGTGACCGTCCCAACCAGGCTCCGTCATCAGTTGCCATGGCAGCCTGTCAATTTGCGCAGTCTCCGATTCATTTGGAAGACATCCGAAACTCGAGCATTGCTCAATTACGCATAAAAGCAAAGGAACACGTGGCTAGCCTGGGGATACGTTGACAACCTAATAATTTCAAATTTATAATTCAAAAACTTGCACCAATGTTCCTGTTCGCTTAAGTATAAATTTAACACGCGTTCAGCCTACGTATTGAAACATTTCATTTGAAATGTAGATTTCTTCTCTACGGGAATCCCGTAGAACGCGCATCCATACGATTGTCATGTAGTCACGCACACGCAACATACAAGTAGACTTCAGTAGTTCTCACGAGAACAGAACAGTAATTTTAGTTAGATATAAAAATAATATGCCTTATGTTCTTGGCATCATACATGTTGAGAAAATCACAATAATACCGCGACCTTTATCGTTTATATTTATGTATGAAATATTTCATGAATTTTGTCATGATCGAAGTATTGATATGTAAATTCTGCATTCAATACATGTCAGCAGCAGAGAATTGGGCATTATGTCAATTATTCACTTCCAAGCGCATAAATGAGAGTAATGAAAATTGTTTGAAGGTACAGCCATGACCACGGCCTTGACCCTGTGACAAACCATCTTCAGAGTCATGTCGATCATTTTCATGTGATCCAACACCGAAAGATCAAGAATAAACAGATGCGGTCGCTGTGACTTTCAAGTCAACAAACATCTTTCCAGGACGATTTCTTGTCTTTCTTTTACTTTTCTGATAGTGACAATCAGAGAAACCAAATCATGGTTTCGACATCAGCCACATGCAGGTAGCACAGTTGCTCAATGATCTAGTTTGACTGAAAGATTCGGTCATGTATGTATGGGTCTCCGCCAACTCCAGTGGCTCTTGATTGGGGTTAGAGTTGGCATGAGACCCAAACATGACTAAATGTTTCAGTCGAAGATCTCTAGTAAACTGCAGAGTACAGTATACTTTGCATTGTGCGCGTATATTCAATTTCACCGAACGGCCTTATGAGACATTTCGGGCATTGGGTGGATTTCATTACACAGCTTGTATGCTTTTACTTTAAAGCTTCTATTGGCAATGAATAACTGTAAAAGTTTTGTGGTAACAGTTGGGATTGATATTATCTGTTGTATTATATATCATGTTGTGTCTTGTAAATTTCATCTAGGTTTTTGACATGCGCTTGGAGTTCAGTGACCTTTACAGAACAGTTATTGTCGATCCGATTAAAATAACGTATAGAGAAATGCTGATACTTAATTGTATTGATTTCGAGTTTGTTGTCCTCACTTCTTTCCAACCTACAATGAATAACAAAACCATAAATTTTTAGCAACATCAATTGTATACAATATTTATACAGCAATAAACATGTTTCAAGTGCGGATAAAGAGTTTTAAATGGTTGCTACAATGCATTGTGGGATAACGCGGAAAAAGAATATTTGGGTTCATTCAGATTGAGTTATCGTTTGTTTAATAATGAGCATACAATTGTCTATTTCTAAAGCTGACAAAACTGAAATTTTTCTAAATCACGATATCTCTATCTCTATCTTTCATGGCCCCTCGCTGGCTACGCGCTCGTGTGATCTGCCTCAGCACAGGACTGCGTTGTCGGCTCAGCGAGCTCACTGAGCTAGGCTACAGCACCGATAGCAGGTATTCGGTGTGTGGTCAGTGAGGGGCTGTGAGAGGATCTATAGGCCCTATATCAAATCACGGCCTATCCTTAAAAGCACGGACGGGGAAACCATGTGGTATCTGGTTATATCAAGTTAAAACAATATCGTGTTAAATTGACATTCTTCTTGAAGAGGCACTCCCACTTGGTAACATTTTTAAAACACATTTTTTTAATGCCAACGGTCGATATTTGACGTGGTGACTGCGCGCGGATCGCGAGATATCGATAAAAACATGTCATTTCTCGAGCGTATTTTTCACATCCCGAAGTTTTACGATCGTTTCTGATTTTGACCCGAAATCCCCCGAAGGTTTGTTGTTGTGCTGATTGACGATATTCTAGGGAGTCCACAATAAGTTCGAACGACGCAATTAATTTACTTATCACTGCAAAGACTTTATATACAGCATTATGCCATTACCTCAGGTAAGTTTTGTAAAACTTCTCCTTAGTTTTTGTCGTTTTCATTATTCTAAATCAGTTGTACTATATTTTTAACCAATACCACATAAACATCAGTTTTTACGTGTCAAATATTAGCCGCCTCCAATGACTACATTTTGTCGTCTGCCACACAGTACGCCGCGCGCGTGTTATGCGTCTATGCATACCACTCTGCGGCCGCTATGTATCAACCGCACGTAACTGTGCTAGTCACCTATGCGAATCAAACTTTGTTTTCCGTTTTTTCTCAGAGTCAGTCGACTCGGCTTTTCCCCAGGGGCATGACCGATCACCGACGCGAGTGGTACTGTGACATACAGCAGCGTAAGCGTAGACTCGTACTCCATAGCTTAGTTGACAATGGCCCCAGTGCCGAACGTTCAATGTTCGGAAGCTGAATTTAGGTTGGCCACCGGAATTCAAACTTTTACCTTTTTGAGGACATGTTTTTATCGATATCTCGTGATCCGCGCGCAGTCGCCACGTCAAGTATCGACCGTTGGCATAAAAAAACATGTGCTTTAAAAATGTTACCAAGTGGGAGTGCCACTTTAATATTGGAATTTAATGGAGAATTACGTCACACCTACCTTTTGTTGATTATATTGGACAAAGACTGCGTTTCAATATCTGAACTTTTATTTGATGTTATGAGATTCTGGGCGTCGTTCGATTTTATTCACAAAACAACAGCGCTGTACTAATTCTGCAGAACAATGGCAAAATGTACGTTGGTCGACATGTAAATTTACAGCTGTTGTGTCCACCTGGCTTTGTAAAACAGAATATATTCTCATGGAGAAAAGATAGTTAAATGAATGTTATAGGTATGGTGGCCAGTTTTGCTCCAATTTTGCGAGTTTTGAATAATCCGTCGTTGAGGGCAGACACGGAGTGTCTTGCTTCATCCATCGTGAAGGGTAAAGCTTACCAGCAGTCTACTTTGATCAAAGGCGAGAAAGCGCGTCTTTTATACTTGATATGGGCTGTGGCTCTTTCATGCACATTCTATGCACGACGACGTAAACAAGCTCCTGTCATTTCTTGGTTCTTACAAATATCATTCATCTCTTCTTTATGAGTAATGAGAAATTATTTTACAGCTAGAAATCTATCCTGCAACATCGCATTTTTGAAAGTAGCCTAATCTAGATTTATTAAAACGCGACTCTTATACTTTCTCTGATGGCAATAAGACACTCTTCAAAGATTGTTGCGTTGAGATCGAGTTTTCTCATCGCATCCACCGCTCCGACATCATCAAATGTCTGCCAGTATTCCAACATGGCTGCCAAGTCGGCAGCTCCTCGCAATCCAAACTTTGAAAATTCTTCGGGTGTAATCTGTGAATAACGTACAAGTATCATAATGCGACATTTTCGAGAAATGAATTCACGGAATTGTGCGTTTTCATTTCAGTACGTGAACTTCGGAACAGTATTGGTTGCACTATCACCGGTCTTAGCGGCTCACTTATTCTGCATAAAGGCCCGAGGAAAAAAAAAACCGGGACAAGTCATTAATACTCTGAAAATTCCATGTAAACAAGAAGCTGTATATCGTGTAACACGTTGTATCGAGTATGCATAGAGAAAGGAGTTCATATTAAGTCGTTTGTCTATACAATGCCAATATGTTAATCTACTACAGTACATTAAATATAAATTCCTAAGAACAATTACACGCTGCTTTTCTTAATATCCATTTTAAGCACAAATCTGCAAATGCTTCTGCATGTCTGAGTACGGGCATTCAACTTAGATAGTTAAACTTCACAGGGCACAGTAAATGTCAGAGCTGCATTAAAGGTATACAGTCACCTGTAATCTAAATATGTTCATATGTGGTCAAAGGGGCGTTCCTTTGTATTCAAAATACCCATGTGAGGGCGCTGTTTTTAAAAAGCGGCCACCCACTTAAAATCTGTGATTGGTTAGATTTTCTCTTTCCATGGTAACTGTGGCAAAATTGGAACAGATGACAGTATACCTTTAAGTACTTTGACCATTTACATGAAAAAAAACAGTAATACCGAAAAAGGAGTCGTTTTCTGCGATTTGTAAGTAGAGATGCACTTTCGCACGTATATATACGTATTTATGTGTGTGTACATGCTTACATATGTTCTGATCACGCAGCATGCACGTGAATGCATGCACGCATGCCTAAGGGCATGCATGCATGCATGCCATGTAACATTGAACCATATACATATACTTTTGCTTGGCTGCTGTTGCAAGTTTAATGTGTCACCCAGAGTTATAATCTTCTTTTATGTCTAGCATCGGGCAACTTTTTAAAATTACTTTTTGACGTTTGCTACTTTGTCAAGGAGGAAATTTGCTCCTTAGAAAACTTTCGTTAAAAATTGGTACAAAAGGTTCAATACATTTTGCGTAAGCCGACTTCATTAATTAATTTGGACATTTATGTGTTAATTTGAAAATGTGACAAACATCCAAAAAGTCATCGACTTGATGTCAACAAGTTAAACGTAGCACTTATAAGCAGATATTAACACAACCAAGTTGGAAGTTATGTTTATGTTTATGTTTATGTTTATTTGCCATAGAAATACGACGTACTGTGTACAGAATGTCAAGAGTGGTGTGATATTTAAAAAAATATCTAAAAAAAAATGTAATAGTGACATTTCTGCAGAAAAGGTAATGCTATATAATCATTGGAATGTGATCTATGGCTGGAAAACAGGAAAAGCTTAAGTGAAGCTTGCATCATCTGTTTCCCATTTAACTGTACAGAAAGTAAGCAAACGTAAAATACAGAGGGCTTTTACAATAAGTAAACAAAATAAACTTGTAAATTAACGCACGGTAAAATGCACAGTGTATACTGACTAAAACAGATTAATGTGGAGAACTGAGGCGAAAAAATGAGCTATCAGAAAGAACAATAAACACGTAACAAGGAGAAAAAGAAAAAATGTAGCAAGGTAAATTTGGTGGATCACTGATTGGTTATCAAGTAATCTTTTAATTTCGCTTTGAAGCCGTTTCTATTAGGTATGTTACGGATATCATGTGGTATCTCATTCCATATTTTGCCACCTTGATAGTCAAAGGAAAATTTGCCCAAAGTGTAATTCCTTCTAGGGATGAGAACATCCCTTTTTGTAATTAATCTTGTTTGGTAATGGTGTTGTGGGAAAGAAAAATACTCATCAAAACGTCTGGGTAATCTGTTGTGAAAAAGATCATGAATAAATGTACAGAGTTGGTATTTAAACTGGCTGTAAATGTCAAGAATACCGAGAGATTGAAAAAGTGGCCTACTATGAGTAAAAGAATCCTTAAAACAAATGATGCGAACAAGTTTCTTTTGTGCCTTATAAACTGAATCAAGAGATGAGCGATAAGTACTGCCCCATATTTCCAAACAGTATGAAATATGTGGGAGAATAAGAGCATTGTAAAGAAGTAACAGAGTGGATTTGGGGAGATAATGCCTCAGTTTGGAAATAATACCAATCTTGGGAACAATTTTATCAAGAACCTTCTTAATCTGTTGTTTCCATGTAATATTTTTATCAATGTCAACTCCTAGATAACTGGTATTGGCGACTTCTTCGAGTAAAACATTATTAATACCTAACTGACCAGTATTATTAAATGGATTATAACGAGATGAAAGAAACATGTAGTTGGTTTTAGAGTAGCTAATTGTCAGTTTGTTTGCATCGCACCAATTTTCAACATCCATGACGTTTGCGTTTGCCTGATTTACATCAAAGCCCTGTTTATTATAAGAGTGGAAAAGATTTGAATCGTCAGCAAAGAGTTTAAAGTTGAAGAAGGAAGAACAGTTCGGAAAGTCATTAATATAGATAAGTAGACATCTACTTATAGCTGTTACACCTGTTGTTTTCGCCTAAGTACAGATGTTAAGGTTTTCGCTTGAATTATTATAACGGGTTAACATAGGCATCTATAATTAAGTTGCGAAAGAACAATCTCCACACAGAGATTGTAACGGCGTGGAAAAGTAAAACATAGCTAGGGAGTCAACGACTCGGAAACCCTCTAGCTTGGTTCGAATTATCCACGCAGTTGCCCCACCGCTCCTCAATCTCTGTGTGGAGATTGGAGAAAGTCATTCTCGCGAGCCAGAGCAATAATTTCCGCTCCGCTGACCTACGCAAAAAATCAAGATAAAATCTCTGAACCGATTGTCGTTTTCGTCCACGGTAATGACGGTAAGTTGACCACTTTCGATTTCGTTCTGATGAAGAGTTGTATAGTGTGTGTGTATGACGTAATCAGACCAGTTGAATTAACTAGATACGTTGTTATACAAGTCGACTGGTGTCATATGGTACTACCAGCAGAAATTGACTTCCATTTCATGTTAACCTCTTCTACCATTTACCATTGATGTTACATATATCTATTTGTGAATTTATTCTTCGATTTGAATCGCACCTTAGAAAAAATTGTTCATTGCCTGTGTAAACAATATTTGGAGAAGAAAAAGACGTCTTGTTTTATTTTTGTATGTGTAAGCTTAGAAGCCGAATTTTAAAGAGATTTCAGGAGTTTTAAGAGAATTTTATTAGTCACAATGAGTAACGGTGACATTTTGTGTACGAAGTTATGGGAAAATTTCATATCGAGGAGTTATTTTTGATGATTTGTTAGAGCGTCATTGTAACGAAGCTGAGACATTCTTGATTATTTATACAGAAAGTGAATGCATACTATGAGCCTGTGATTCAAGTTGTTATTCTTTTACCATAATCTCACGAAATTGTTTTTTTTTTTATGGGATTTTATTCTTTGTTCCTTCAAAAGTTCCACAAAACAGGGAGAGAAAGAGATATATGAAAATTTATGATTATTATGCCCCCTAAGGGAGTTCAGCGAGATGAAAAGAAAGGGAATATAATATTTAAGCCGTCAACCTCTGAAACTGATATGAGAAATAGGCGATTATCCGACTCAGCTCCCTATAATGACGAAAGTACGCAATTAAGTTGTAAGAAAATATTTGCATATAAGAATCATATTGTAGTTACGGGAAGACGATGTGAGATGACAAAGTTAAAGGAAAATGAAACAAATTTAAGTATGCTTTTTGTTCAGAGCTTGCGAGGATGGCCACGTATATGCCATTTAAAACTCGGTGTAAACAAGGAATTAATTTCCTTTGGTATGTACTTTTTCGGTTTTTAAAGGACTTTACAGGTCGTTGTAAAAGTATGACTTTTTTGCTTTCTTAGTCTTTAAAAATGTCAATGGTTTATGAATAACAAGGTGGGACGCATTGCTTGAAAGACGGAGAGTGAGTGTTACGGAGATATTTTATCTCAGACAAAGGTTAATGAACCTAGCGGTCATCGACACCAGTAAAATTATTAATTAAAACAGCAAGACCTATATAATAAGTCGAAATGCATACAAACCATATTTGCGGCAAACGAACAAAGACGCGACAGATGTTTGAATGATATTGAAATAATGAATATAGTCAACACTTAATGAAGGAACATGAGAATTTCACGTGATGGGTTTGCACAGTGTCACAGTGCCGTTTGGATATTAATTGTGACATCGATGTTTATGATTGGAATCATGTCTATTCTTAAAAAAATACAACGAGATGGAAACTACAACGAGTGAGGAATACAGCGGGCCCAGACATTTAGACCATGGAAGAAGCGTATCTTGGAAGATGGCACCTGTCAAGATTGTCTACTGAGAAATAAAGTCTATGTAGTATCAACGAACTCTGAACGTCAATACTTTGAAGATTCCTAATACCTCTGACCAGGCCAAGACGAGATAATCAACCCCCCTTCCAAATATAGTAACAGTTACCTTGTCCTTCTTCAATATTTCTATAGCTTCTTCCACTTCTTGTCATTAATCAACCACAAACTTGCTTGGTATACCCGTTTGTTCTCCACCACTTATCACTACAGATGCTTCGATCATCTCACGAGCAGGATACCAGAGATCAACCAGAGTAGTGGTTTGTGGATAACAAATAAGAATCTTTATTTCTTTAAAGGGACATTAGCTGTAACTTTTGACTAATTTTTCACTACTCTGTTTCAATGTATCAACTACAGAATTTTACTATAATCCGATCATCATGACCAATGCCCGGTGCCCTGCTTGCCAACACAGCCTGTATATGTGAAATGACCATTGTTACTGTTGATAAATGTATTCTAGTCCGGACCTGAATACAAAATTTAAACAATAACAATGCAGATTATACTCATATAAGGTATAATTATGAGCTAAATATTAGTAATTTCTCCATGGTTTAGGGATTCAAACCAGAAACTGCACATGATACACAGAACAAACAGAATTTTATTTTTAAAAATGACGAAAGTTACAGCTAATGGATCTTTAATGAAGATGTTTACAGATGAGCCCGCTGATAACGAGAGTTTGCTGACGAGCAAATTTTCTCCGTAACAGTGGCGCAGAAAGAATGAATGAAAGTCAAGGTGAATTTTTTATTAGTATGAGTTCTTGTAGGCGTGAATTGATATGTTGCGGTTGAGGACTACGGTTTGAAATAGGATAAATGAAAATTTGTAAGCCTTAGATGACCCTAATTCAAACACTGTCCATTAGCCACAACGTCCTGAACTCACCTATAGCCACTGCATGCATAGGGTCACCTCTCTGAAGCATACAGCGGCCTTCGCGATCGAACCACAGGGATTGTGCCCCTGTCAGTATAAATAGCGAACAAGCCATATGTGCCACCTCAAACACGGTCCCTTCACAACACTAGAAAATGACTACAAAGTCGTTGCGGCTGCGGTTACTGGTATGTGTAACGAGATAGTTTGCTTCTCAGAAAACTTTCGTTAACTGGTGCAAAATTCAAGACATTTTGCGCAAGCTGACTCTGTGAATTCGGACAGTTGTCACGTCGGTTAATTGGAAACGGTGACAAACAACACGAAGTTGATGGTAAATTAGCGCTTAGATCATAGGGGGTCCAATCTCCGATGATGACGATGATGATGATTAAATATTTAAAAATGAAGATAAATAAACATATATTTGGACTCAGTAAATTTGTTGTTATTGTTGTTGTTATTGTTGTTGTCGTTGTTGATACTATTTGCAGAAAAGAACAAAGTATGCGCTGCAAATTTCAACACAGCCTAACTATACATGTGCGTCGCAAATTCAATACAGCCTAACTATACATGTGCGTTGCAAATTCAATACAGCCTAACTATACATGTGCGTTGCTGCCTAACTATACATGTGCGTTGCAAATTCAATACAGCCTAACATTACCCAAGGGTGTCACTTCATTGCCACACACTTTTTTTCGATCGCCAAAAATGCACCTAGCATGCATCGAAATCGGTAAAATTCGACGTAGGGTCAAAGCACATTAGTCCTTCTCAATAATACTCCAACATTTTTACCTCTTACCGATGAAAAGTCGAGAAATCAGCAAGTTTTTCAGCGTATCTGGACGTCTCTTACATTTCAGATTTAAAAGGCGAGGCAGTGTATTGAGTCACGTGGGCGCTTTTCAAATCGAACCAATAGCAGAGCTCGCCAGAATGCACCAGCAAGCATCGAGAGCGGTAAAATTCGATGTAGGGTCAGAGCCCGTACTGAACGAATGGGCCCAGCGTGAAAACCCGGCAGTAACGTAAGTTTCTCACGTCTTTGGAAGACTATGGGTGACACTGTCTGCGTGCGTCTGCATACGAAATTCTGGTAACTTTAACAGTTCCAGTTCACCCGCAGCAAGAGATCGTTCTTTCCAAAGATGTGAGAAACTTACGTTGCCTCCGGGTTTTCACGCTGGTCCATTCAGCTCTGCTATTGGTTCGATTTGAAAGCGCCCACGTGACTCAATACACTGCCTCGCCTTTTAAATCTGAAATGTAAGAGACGTCCAGATACGCTGAAAAACTTGCTGATTTCTCGACTTTTCATCGGTAAGAGGTAAAAATGTTGGAGTATTATTGAGAAGGACTAATGTGCTTTGACCCTACGTCGAATTTTACCGATTTCGATGCATGCTAGGTGCATTTTTGGCGATCGAAAAAAAGTGTGTGGCAATGAAGTGACACCCCTTGGGTAATGTTAGGCTGTATTGAATTTGCAACGCACATGTATAGTTAGGCAGCAACGCACATGTATAGTTAGGCTGTATTGAATTTGCAACGCACATGTATAGTTAGGCTGTATTGAATTTGCGACGCACATGTATAGTTAGGCTGTGTTGAAATTTGCAGCGCATACTTTGTTCTTTTCTGCAAATAGTATCAACAACGACAACAACAATAACAACAACAATAACACAAATTTACTGAGTCCAAATATATGTTTATTTATCTTCATTTTTAAATATTTAATCATCATCATCGTCATCATCGGAGATTGGACCCCCTATGCTTAGATGCCAGCTAATCTACATACAATCTAGACAGATGCTTAATTGTCGGAACGTCGACGAAAGTCAAAAGCAAATGTCTGCATGGACGAGTTGTATAATGTCTGTTGTTTTCGCTGGTGGTTGGTCGATTTACGAGAGTTTCTCCGGAAGAGTAACTTGATGGATTCTGTAAAAGATACCAATTATTACCCTGTAATATGTTAAGATGAGTGAAATATTGGCCGCTGATTGTTTTTAGAGTTGTGAGATTGGCTTTTTATTTTAGTTGGTCTGATAGGATATCGAATTAGAAATAAATCTGGAAAACATAATGTTGGATAGTAGGTTTGGTAATCCAACCTTTCATCCTCAGCGGGCTCTTCTATACGCATTTTCGTTAAAAAGCAAATAAATAATAAAAAAATATATTATTTGTCATCCTCAAGCCACTACTCTGGTTGATCTCTGGTATCCTGGTCGCAGACGATCGGATAGTAGCGACGCTAGCCGCTGTGATACACTAAATTCACTAACGGCTGAGAGGTACGTCGACATCTTTAAAAGAGTAGAGACTGACAAGTATCACGTGACTTGGATGTATTGCTGAAGTGGAAAGTTACACATCAGAGATGCCCAACTGAAGATAGTTCGTGTTCCTCTCTTTTCAGAAGGAAATGTCACATTACAGCTTTATTAATGCAGCTAACTGTCCATTCCCTAATGAATCGTATAGTAATCCTTGATTTGGGAAGAGCGATTCAACCATTGTTTCATTGGAAATTTCCTCTCGTTGGGCATCAACTATGTGAAATTTACATAATCTGCATCCATTACATAATTCCTAGACGATATTTTCTTATGTAGTCATCCCGGTATCCTGTCTGGCATTTAGGTGCTAACGACAAATTCCCTTTCTACTACCATAACAAAGTCGCTTTCTAAAATCTTAATAATTAGGTATCAAAGACACAAACACATTCAATGTCCCTGACAACGAAGTTTTACTCAAGATGGAGGGAAATTCGTATCGTTCATTAACCTTTACACAGACTTTGGGGGTTCAATCGTTTCGTTCACTGACCTTTGTAAAGATTTCGGAATGACAAGACAACATTCAAGGCAAAGGAAAATTTAGTCTGTAACAGGAAAGAAAGAGTGAGTTATTGCTGAGGGAACGAGCCAAGTGTTGACTTTACGACCTTGAATGACACCGAAGTGTTCACTATCAACAAACAAAAAAGGTATGCCCTCGATAGCTTCATGGAATTGTGTCAGAAAAAACGTAAAACTTTCGCTTCATTCAATCTTTGCTTCATCGTCGTTTTTATGAGTTAGATAACTTCTATATAACATTTGATCAGGTAGAAATGATTAATTCATTAAAAAATAAGTTTATGCCCATGACTATCTGTGATATATTTTTGTTGATGTGCCCTGTCATCAAAACTGATGCTGACAAAATCTACATATTTAATCTGTAGGTAAACCTAATCCTTATCCTGAAAATGTCACTCATTTTAGAGATTTTGTTCTTTCAACGTCAAATCATCATATTTTATGAGATATATGCATTAAAACTAAAAGCGAAAATAAACTGTGTTTTGTTTTTCCTTGGTGTCCTGATAATACCACAAATCAGCTAAAATAGAGGCAATTCATTTTTTTCGAACTCGATGACATACCACTGATACCACTCACACGTGTTCCCTTTGTTGAAAAATGCATTTATGTTTCTACTATTGAAATTCAAGTGTCAGTAAAGTGTTATCTTTTAACTGTCTTGGAACAGTTTTGAAATAGAAAACATGCAACACTATCCACGCCATCCGTCGAAAGCCTTTGGGCAGCAACGGATGCAAATTATGACGGAAAACAACTGCAGCCTCTCCTTTTTACTAGTAACAGGGGGCTTTCGCCAAATCAAGACTGTCACAATGACTTCGGGTCCCCACAGCGTTGCCTGGATAGTCGATTGAAGACCGGGAGTGTGCAGGCTGAAGCTCGGTAGTAGCTAAAAGAAAAACAATGTTCCAGCTTCTTTTCTAGGTTCCGCCTTCGGCCTCACACTCCTGGCCTTCAAAGCGACTTTCCAGGCAGTGGCAATACATGCTCCTAGCACCTATGACAGTGAGTGGTGTTTGATGGTGAAGATGTGCTGACTTCCTCGACTTCACGGAGGACAAATAGGTACAATAATGTATGAGAAGCTCTAGCACTGTGTGAATTCAATCAGGAAGCCAGTTTGATGGATCGCATCCAACCTAAAAAGAGAGACGATATTGTCCAACCATTCTCGGGACTCATCTCATTGACAACGAAATATATCCATCAAACGTTACCGGGCTCGGGGATCGATATCAGTTATATACGCGTGCACGGATGAAACAGAAACGCGTATACCAATACTAACTTATGGATGTGAAATCTTTTGAACTGAAAAATATACAGGTATGACACCCATTGAAAAACTGATCTCAAGTTTTGTAAGATGCTTTTTTCAAGTTAATCAGCAACAAATCAGCAGTGCGAGGTGACATGGGCAGACACTCACGTTTTTTGTATTTATAATGTATTTATATGTATTTATAATGGTTTTTTCAAGAAGGAAAAAATTACATTACTGTCAGAAAGGTGGAATTACATGAAGGGGTTAACATGTTACCTCTGTCCTAAATAAATCTTTCTATCAGCCAACTATTTGCAGGTATTTTCCCCGTTTCTTTATGTGTATGTCAATTTTGTTTTTTTCTGTTTGCAGTATAAAATTCAATTTTTTTGGTCTGACCGCTGGGAGCATAGAAAAACTTCGAGCACCAAAATAAACAGCATTGGGAGAGATAGGGTCACCCTATCTCACTCCACGACCCAATGCAAAGTAGCTGAAACCCTTGTTCATCACACAACTTTAGATGTCAGTGTATAAGACTTGTCAGGATTGTACAAGAAACGGGCTTGTTTGGCATTATGGTTTGGCTCATTTACATCAATCTGGGATGAATAGGCACTCACTTTTAACTTTAATTAAGAAGATGATGGTTAAATATTGATATAGAACATGCACTTAAAAGAAAATAGATCGATCCATGTGGTATATAATAACGGTATATTGTCTTAATAATACTGGCCTGGGCAATGGCAAGGCAAGAGGTCAAGGGATCACAGAGTGTAGATAATTTTTGGCAAAATGATAGACATATTGTGAAAAAATTAACAGATAAATAATGACTTCATTTTAAAATGGAAACAACAGGTTAATGCAGAAGAGACATTATCTGGTGAGAATAATAAACTACGCATATATAGAAAATTTAAAACAGATTTTAAAATGGAAAAGTATTTAAGCTGTATAAAAAATTTTAAAAAAAACGGCAGAAAATAATTTACTAAATTGAGGATAAATGACCGCAGCCGGCCTGATGATTGAGAAAGGAGGGCACACAAGACCAAAACATAAAGTTGAAGATCGAGTCTGTTCTGGATGTGATACAAACTCATTGATGATGAGTTTCACTATATTATGTGTTGTCCACAACATATGCAATCAAGACAATAGTTGTTAAATTCCATGCCAAAGATGCCAAATTTTGCTACATTATGAGCGATAATGATAGCTTGACATATCTCATTACACTTATACAAGAAACATATATTTTTAGATTATCCCAAAATTTATTCAATACATTGTATACTTATACATTATATATACACATATACTAATATATATCAAAAATTTAATTATTTATTGTTTTCTTCTGTTTATTCTCTGTTACTTTTTTGATGGTCCTAGTTCTTGACTATTTTCACCCTTGAGGGAATAACGTAAACAAACTTAATGTATGCCGACGTTTTATCTGTTTTCGTTGTTAGGCGGAGGTAATTCTTAATTCAAACTGTGAAATACTGATAGACATACGAAAATTCGTGAAATATCTCAGAGGTTATATCTATCCTAATGTCGCTGTAATGTGCAACTTTTAAACCATTTATTTTACTGGCGTCATGCAGTATATAGAAGAACGTCACTGATCAGATCCGTGGATCGCGTAAAATATAGAGGGGGTAAAACTTCTGCCGAATATCGAAGAATAAGGGCATCTAAGTATTATAAGTTGATACTAATTAGGGGTGAACAACTTCGACTTTGTCCCGTAAATATCAGTTCAGTTACCCTTCAAACACCACTGGTACCTCAGTAAAAGGGGCACCGACGACTGATGAAATTTGTTATCATGTACTTTCATTTGTCTCACGAGACTGAAACGAGAGTTTAAAAAATCGCATTTTTAGTCAAATTTCACAATTTTACCACATAATATTTATAGTACCATATTCCTGAAATCGTAGAGAACCTGGAGTTCATAAATGACGCTCTTCTTCGGACCTGTAGTGAGAACGGGGCAAAAAAAGCAACGAGATCAAAATCGTGCAAGTCGAAATCGTTTTACTATATCGGGGTAACACGGCTTTTTTGACAGGGAGGACATATTTTTGACAGGAAGAACATTTTTGAAAGTCGAGTAACCCTCCCCCCCCCGTGCTGTGACCCCTTTTGTAGTTTTCCGATTTCAGACACCCCCCGGATTTTTCAGGCCCACCCTGGCCATAGTAACTGTACTGATCGCTCCCTTAGCAACTTGCCATATCGCCAATCATCATGATCTTGGCGGTAGAAGCACGGAGGTAGATAGTAGTAGTCTCAATCTGCCAGTCATCATGGAAAATCCAAAGCAAACCGAAAACACTGGATGATTCGAAATATACTGAGATCCCAGACCGCAGGAAAAGGACGACTGTAGTCATAGTAACATAGAAGTAGTATAATTGCCAAGATCTTCGGTATCGAGCTTACGTAATGTTTTCCATTTTCTCTTAAAAAGATTGGTATATCAATAAAATATTTGAGACGCCGATCCGGTGTGTTTGTTGTGTGTATTTGACTTCGCCATGACATAACTCTCGATATCTCAAAGATACCAAATTAGTTTGCCATGTAACTGCGGTTGTAGAGACGCCACATCATTTAGATGGAAGGGATGTCGAAATAATAGTGTACAGTGCAGCACAACGTAATTTCAAAAATGACCCCTCTACGACAGGCAACCAACAGAAATAAAATCGCATCTGCCTTTACATTTTACTAGGAGAGCAAGCTGGGCTCCAATTTGAACAAGACAGAGTCGACGGAGACACAAAGTGGATTCACAAGTCGCCATTGAAAAAAACCCACCCCTCTGCTAAATGGAATAATCTAGAATGACGGAAATTCATATATCGGGCATACGGGGAATTCCCTAACGTAACGTTGTCTTTACGAGAACTGCGCACAGTGTGGCTTCACAGAAACGGTGGAACGGGCGCTTCTTTGAAGGTCGGAATTCCTTTCGTATTTTCATTTTTGTCCATGACAGTGATCTGCTGGTAAGTGTCCTCTTTTCAATTTTTTTAACGGGAATAGTCATTTCAATTGATCATAATTCAGTCGGCTTTATTTCCAGTGATCGCCCAAAACAAACTTCCGTCATTGTTTCAGCTTTCGTGGATTGTGTTTTCCTTACATATTATTAGCCCTCTGACCAAACACTGAATATATATTATGTGCATTGTAGGTAACGTTGAGGTAACATGAATTACTATTGCGACGTGTGTAAAGTGCCAAATTCCTGCGAGGAAAACCACATCGCCCACCTGAGAGGCAAGCAACATCAGAAGAAGTTAAGATACCACAATGCCCAAGTCCAGGGTCAAGTTCCGTCGTCGATTTCAAATGCGCCGTCGCCGACGGACCCGGTTTGTTCACGGCAGTCGTCCCCAAGTCACACATCGCAGGCCACCGTGCAAAGTCATGCGGAATCGGCGTCCGTTGTTTCTTCAAGTTCTAATGCATCGGATCACGTCCGTGGCTGTAGCATTTGCTACGTGCTGTTCACAAGCTCCGCCAGCATGGCCGAACACTTCGCCGGCGAGAAACACAAGAAAAAAGAGCGCGCCAGGGAAAACGCACATATCACGGCGCATTTCTGTGACGTCTGTTCCGTGGCGGTGAATTCACTGGAACAACTAGCTCTGCATAGTGGAAGCCCAAATCACTTATCAATGAAAGGAAGGAAAAAGATGTTCAACGAAATAAACGGACACTCTAGCGGCGAAACAAGCGACGATGGAAAACTGGTCAACGACAGAGAATTAGGACCAAAGTCAGCAACAGGTGAAAACAGCGGCATTCTCAGGAATGGTTCCAATGGCAGTACAAGGCGATCTCGGTCACCAGAGTCGCTACTCCGCGATGAGGGTCCGTCGCCAAAGAGAGTTTTTGAATATCGGACTGCTTTATACTGCAAATTGTGCGACAAGCATTTCACCGGACCAAGCTGCGCACAGCAGCATTACGCAAGCGAGAAACACAGAAAGAAAGAGGCGTGGCGACGCGAGCTCTCTGCCCTGCCGACAGTTTTTCAGGGGACTCAAAAATATGTCGCGGATGACGACACAGCTATTGAAAATGACAACCAAGCTAAATCTGGGACCGAAACCTCGACAGAAATGGATGATCAACGTTCCCCACAGACGGGCATACCTACACCGGTGGGCGTTGACATTCAACAGGTGGGGGAACCTCAAGGCGCCAACAACCTTCCTGTGCCTTTAGACCAGGTAAGCCCTGTGTCAACCAAAACTGAAGATATCGAAGAACGTGTAAGTTTATTGGATAGAAAGAATAACGAGCCGATCGAGGACCAGTCTGAGTCTGATGTGAATAGTTTTGTTTCGGCAGTCGAAATTTTAGACAGAGCGTCAGAATTAGATGACGTCACGGATGCAACAGAAGGTGCAGTCTGTCCCATGGATGAAACTGATGGTTTTGAGGTGAGTCTAAATGATGGCGGGCAACTTGTCGACATTTCCGAAGATGTGTCTGATACCAGTGCTAACTTGAAAAGAGAAGAGAAAATATCAAGTTTGGTCGAGAAGTTTAACGATGTTTGCGAAGAATATCGTGACCTTTGGCAGAAAGCGCTGGAAAACAGAGCGAAAGAGTTGGCGTGGAAGAACAAATCACATGGCGATCACGTGGTCAGAGGGGACGCCATCCCTTACAAATACGCCAGGGAGGCTCACGCAAGTCCATCAGTTCCGAGACCAGATTCGTACGGGCGTTGTGATCTGTGCAAGGTTGGGTACACGAGCCCTTCGCAAAAACTCTCTCATGAAAACGGCAGAAAGCACAAGAAGAAAATGCGCGCCGCTGGTCTTCTTGTTGTCGAAGATGACGAAAGCGATGACGTCACGGTTCAGGAACCCCCGAAGAAAACAATATACAATGAAATCATGGAACAAGAAGTAAACCTGCTCGAAAATGTTGTAATTGTACCGGCCGAAGAAAATGTCGATTTGAGAAATTTAGAAAATGAGGCCATTGAGTCGGACTCGTAACAGTAACCCACAGGCCAGGTACTTGGAATTGCCGATGCGGTATAAGCAGAAATCTTTCTTTAACTGCATGAATGCTCTTTCTTTTTCGATATTCTACTCTGAACTACTCTGAACACCTTCCACGCGCCTGTGCAGTAACCACGCCATTCTTATGAGGGTATGGTGAATGTATATTGTGTAAGTTATTTTCTCTCTGTATAAAAGTCCTTAAGGCTTTACTATGAAAGAGTTGGCGATAAAACGGCTATTTGTACTTAGAAACACAAATATGTCGATTTAATAGATAAGTTATGAATTTAAAAGAGTAAGCAAATCCGCACTCAACATACGGGTATTTTCTGACGATTTAATTCGCTCTCTCCGTACAACCTTATCTCCGCAGAAAATGTTACATAAATTTTAGTGGCTATCCAATTATTCAATATAGGTATTTTTATGCGGTAAGGAAGGTAAATAGCTCTAAATGATGTATAAATATTGGCAAATCACGTACTTATGCATCTCAGAGATTTCACGGCTGTATGCTATCAATACGACCTTTCATAGCTCGCCGGCGTATTTGCATATCTAATCTTTGCATTTAGGGACCGACTTGATAAATATTACGTCTGACAGTTTCGAACAAGTTACGTTGTAAAGTGTTGGCCGTGACATTTGCTCTCCCCCCAATTCAAATTTCAGTATAGTATATTAGAAAGCCCTACAATGAATCATCATCAATTTTTCGCCTTTACGGTAGAACGCGCCTCAGAGACAGATTTATAGTATCCGGACTCTCAAACTTTTTACAGGACGTTTCTGGTCTACTAATTATTGGGGCTTAAGTTGAAGCTCGTAGAGCAGCTTGTTTCACCTGCTCTTTTTGTGAAAATCGAAAATTAAATTTTCTCCATGGAGTAAGCACAAGGGTGGAGACTATTTTAAAGTTCAAGTGTGTGTGTGTGGGTGGCGGGGGGGGGGGTAAATAGCGGGTAATTTGTTTCTCAAGTCTTAAAATTTTGCCCGACGACCCTGATTTTTATTCGTGATTTTGGAAGGGAACGATTTAAAATTATTGGTGTAAATTATTTTGGTAAAATTTACGATTCCAAGTATGAAATGTAAGTACAAAGTACAGGCTTATCGCACCATGCACATTGAGAGTGGTCAGCTTGTGTATGATTCTTTTTCACAACTGTTTACTTTCCTCTCGTCGCCGCAATGAATTTTATCTCATTTTGGAAAAAATGGTACATATTTCTGTTTGTGTTTTTCTGTGTTAGACAACCTTTCCAAGGTCGACCAAACCATAGACAGTTTATGACCAAACTAACCCATATAAACTATGTGCAATCACTGTTAAGGGGAAATTAAAGACAGTTAGAACGATGACATCGCATTTAGCTTTATTTTCAATTTATTGGAATAGTTGCACAATTTGTGACATTTTTCAGGGATTAATAGACAACTAGACTACATCATAAGAATGGTATTCAAAATTCATCATATTTAAGTCGTACTGTTTTATTGAATTTTCTTCACATGGAGAGCTGTTTGTATGTGAGATACAATTTTGAAAATCGCTACGAAGTGAAATATTTGGCAAATGTTTGTCGATTTTTCCTGTCTGCTTTTTATTTTGTTTACGCTAGTACAGCAATTATGCATTCTAGGTCTTTTTCTTTGCAATGTTTAAACACAGGATGGCTTTTTTTTTCATCAGACGCAGCGAAAGTGTTATTTTTTTAGTTTCTTGAAACCGACTACATTCTTATTGTATGCTGCCATCGCTGCATTAAATACTTTATCGCCATATTTTTCCTCAGTCGAGCTTAATGAAGTGTTTTCATAGTTGCAAGAAAGTTGAATAACTTTATGGAGGTATCGTGCCCTATAGTGTAAAGGAGGCTATACTGAGTGTCTTTCAGTTTTTTTCTAACATTTTTTGTTCAAAAGGTGATGAAATTAACATATATTTTATGAGGGGGAGCTAGTTTTTCATTTTTGGTGGTACTTCTATTGGCATAGATTTAGATATAATATTTTTGAACAAAATCGCAGCAGAGCTATACAGGCAGCTAGGTCGCT
This sequence comes from Ptychodera flava, assembly GCF_041260155.1. Taxonomy (NCBI): domain Eukaryota; kingdom Metazoa; phylum Hemichordata; class Enteropneusta; family Ptychoderidae; genus Ptychodera; species Ptychodera flava. The sequence goes on along the minus strand of NC_091936.1, from coordinate 33,737,204 downwards.
TGTAAGGACATTTTTACGAATCAGATATTTTTATACCTATGAACATTTCAGCAGTACTAATTTTTGACACAGTTTCCTGTTTTTAAACTGTATTGACAATTGGTATTCAGAGATTTTTTTCAATATATTCCAATTTGCGTTGTCGTTTGAGCAAATTAATGTTTTCCCTTACATTTTTGAGTTCGCATGCAATGATCTTTCCTGGACCCAAACAAAGAAAGTAAAAAAGAACTACTGGTGAGCTTTTTACTGGTTTTCACACGATGTTGCATGATATGTCATTTGATGGAAAATTTGCAGGAGGCAAAATCTTTCTAAGATATCATCAAATCATAAAGTCACAAAATTATAGGTATAAATTCTTTTTAGAAAACTGAATTTCCAAATATGAATAGATTGCGTAATCATGACTTGTTGTATCATGTACAAGTTATTAGCTTTTTAATCTTGCTTACAACTATTTACTTTCATCTTGCTGTCAAAGCAGAATTTGGAAATTATGGTCCCGATCTCTGTTTGCACTCTCCTGTTTTATGACCAAAGCAATGTAACCATTGTAAACTGCGTGCGATTACAATCTATAAGGTAAGAATGTACACACTTTGGATATTATGGTCCAAATCTCTGTTTGCATTCTACTGTTTTATGACAACTTTTATGACCAATATCAACCAATATAACCTTTGTAAACAGCCTACAATCACTGTCAAAGTAGTGTGACTGCTAATTATATCCAAAGGAAGACTTGGTGAGGCAGAAATTTTATTAACTGTAGTTTCACTTGAATGTTTTGAATTTGAACAAAATTATTGATATGTGACATTTTTCAGGAATTAATGGGAAAGGAGTTAGAACTATTTTTACATAAACATGTCACAGTGTTTTCAAGTACAAGTACATCATATCAACTTGTACAGACTTATTGAATTTTGTACTAATTGACAATTGAATGCATTTGAGGTTGTGAAAAATTCCATAACATGAGATATTTGACAATGTAGTGATTTTCTATTTTCTCATTTTTTTCGTATTTTGCTTATGCCAGTACAACCATTACGCGACAAAGTCTATTGCCTTTATGCATTTCTTTAAAACCTGATGGCAAGAGCTCAGACATGCTATTTTTCCTTTTGAATGTTTGACGCTATTTACCATGTATTTTTAAAAACAAGCAAAGCATGCACACGTTTTCCTACAAATGTTTGTTGCCACTTTCCTATCAGACGAATATTTTTTTTCTTTCCAAGTAAAGTAACAGGTGGAAAAACTATGACTTTAATGTTAGTCAATGATTTTTCTTTTTTTCTCCTTTTTCGTATTTTGCTTATGCCAGTACAGCCATTACGCACTACGTCTATTATTTTTGTACTTTTCTTAAAAATCTGAATGCCAGAATCCGCATGCTGTTTTTCCTTTTGAATGTTTGACTCTATTTACCATGTATTTTTAAAAATAAGCAAAGCATGCACACGTTTTCCTACAGATGTTTGTTGTCACTTTCGTGTCAGATGAATATTTTTCAAGTAAAGTAACACGTGGAAAAAATATGACGATTTTTCATTCTACAGATAAATTTCTATTTTGAACTATACATCCAAAGACACACTATTCTATTCCAAAGTTTATCAGAGAAATTCTACATAATTTATGTAAAGCAATTTATAATGTTAATGTAACCATGAAGTGCGTGTTTGTAATAACTGAAACATTGAAAATTGTAACATAAAGGAAATATTTAAGTTAAGTATGATTTTAATTATTCTGTAAAAAGTTTTAGGAAATCAAAATGCCAGCTCACTGGCGAAGTATTATATTTAAAGTAATGTTTTCTGTACAACTCGACTAGCGACTGACGCTCCTCTGAACATTTTGCTTTTTGTTGCATTGGCCGAACTTCTGCATTTTCTTTTAAATATTTAGGAAATGTAATATTGGACACAGTTGAATATGTATTTTTGAACCCGACCATGCTGTTCTTTTTCAATATTTCTTGGCTTCATTATGCATTTGTTTTTTTTCACAAGTCAAGTTCAATGAAAACTTAGTATTTATAGCTTTTTTAGCTGTTAGTGCGTCTTTTTCACTTTGGAAGTGTGGCCTGTATCTTGATTGAATTATGAGAGATGCGTCATATTATCTTATGGACTGCCTACCAAAATACAGACCAATACAATTTATTTCTTTCAAATAGTTGAAGTTATTTACCATGAGTTTCAGATTGGCAGAGCGTGCATACTTTTCACTTCAAATTTTTACAGTGTCACTTTCCTTTTAACTAAATATTGTTCTCCTAAAATAAACTGTGAAAAAATAGTGATTTTCTCATTTCACAGATTACTTGTCTATTTTGACCCACTCATCGTAGGATGAAATGTCCCATTACAAGATCCTTTAGAGTTTTCAAGTAAGGATTCCACTTAGATCACACCAAGGAAGGAATGATGAAGAAAGCTGTTTAACTAGTTTTAACAGAATTTTGCATGCATTTACATGGGCAATTTCTTGAAGGCAAAATCATTCCATGAGATTTTTAGTCATTAAGTTACAAAATTACTGGTGAAAATTCCATTTGTAAATACTTACTATTCGAAAATATAAAAAAATGTAATGATGTGTAGACATGGTACAGATTTTTTGAATAATGATGTGTAGACATGGTACAGATTTTTTGAATCATGTACAACATGATACAAGTTATCAGCTTGTTTATCTTGTTTAGAATAATTTACTTTCCTCTCATTGTCAAAAGGAATGTAGTCACTTTAGATATTATGGTCCAGATCTCTGTTTGCACTCTCCTGTTTTATGACCAAAGCAATGTAACCATTGTAAACTGCGTGCGATCACAATCTATAAGGGACCGTTCAGTTTTTACGGCCGGGGGGGGGGCGGCAAAATCTTGTCGCCGGTGTTCAAAAAAATGATGACCCCCCTGCATTTTTCGCGAAAAAATGATGACCCCCCCTTTGTCAGACGAAAAAATTTGATGACCCCCCCCCCCCCCCCCCCCGCTGAAAAATAACCAAACCCATATGTCAAATTTACCGACACGGTTTGGATTTGAACTCCGGTACGCGGCGCACTTTATTCGTGTAGCAGAGATGCCAGTGTACAAACTTCTCAGCCACATCCATGCAAACGTCTGTTAATTAGGACTACTGTAGGGCAATTTTTAACTTCATTTCCACAGACAACTTATGTCCATGGACATTGTATAAAGTAAACTTTATTGGAGTGGTTCGCCAAAGGCAGCCCTCTGGTTAAGAGGGTCATGGGCCATTACGTAAAGTCAACTTTATTCTAGTGGGCAACCAAAGGTGGCCCACTGGTAAAAAGAGGGTCGATCATGGCCATTGCATGAAGTAAACTTTACTGAACAGGGCTGCTGAAGGCGTCCGGCCGTTAAGGTGGTCATGGGGTATACAAAAAAGTAAATTTATTGTAGTGGGCCGCCGCAGGCGGCCCGCCGGTAAAGAGGGTCGATCATGGCCATTGCATGAAGTAAACCTAATTGGAGTGGGCCGCCAAAGGCGTCTGCCCACTAAGAGGGTCATGGGTAATACATAAAGTATATTTATTGTATTGGGCCGCCGAAGGCGGCCCGCCGGTAAAGAGGGTCAATCATGGCCATGGCATAAAGTGGACTTTATTGTAGGTATTATGTTTTTGAAAATGTGGTGACCCCCCTTTCCTACCAGTGAAAAGTGATGACCCCCCTTCTGGATTCCAAAATTATGATGACCCCCCCCTGGATTTTGCCGGCCCCCCCCAGCCGTAAAAACTGAACGGTCCCTAAGCTAAGAATGTACACACTTTGATATTATGATCCAGATCTCTGTTTGTATTCTACCGTTTTATGACAACTTTTATGACCAATGTCAACAAATATAACCTTCGTAAACAGCGTACAATCACTGTCAAGGTGTGTGACTGCAAACTATGATGGGAAGACTTTGTGAGGTCGAAATTGTATGAACTGTAGTTTCACTTGATTTTTTTTTTAATTTTCAAAAAATAATTGACATGTGACATTTTCAGGAATTATTGAGAAAGCAGAACTATCTTACACCATATCTAACATGTGTGTTTAAAAGTGCATAATATCAACTTGTTTTGACTTCTTGAATTTTGTACAATTGAATTTGTGTGAGGTAACTTGATGAAAATTTCCATAGCATGAGACTGTTAGTCAATGACTTTCTTACTTTGTTTTATTTTGCTTACGCCAGTGCAGCAATTATGTTACTAAGTTTATCGCTTTTGTGCATTTCTTCAAAACCCAATGGCCAGAATTCAGATATGCTGTTTTTCTTTTGAATGTTTGACTCTATTTACCATGTATTTTTAAAATAGGCAAAGCATGCATCCATTTTCCCATAAAATATTTTTTGTCACTTTCCTGTCAGATGAATATTTTTTTCTTTCCAAGTAACATGTTGAAAAAGTATGACAATTTTTCATTCCACAGATTAATTTCTATTTTGACCTATTCATCCAAAGATATATTATTCCATTCCAAAGTTTATCAGAGAAATTCTACATAATTTATGTAAAGCAATTTATAATGTTAATGTAACCATGAAGTGCGTATTTGTAATAACTGAAATATTGAATGAAAATTGTAACATAAAGGAAATCTTTAAGTTAATTAAGTATGCTTTTAATTATTCTGTAAAAAGTTTTAGGAAATCAAAATGCCAGCTCAATGGCAAAGTATTATATTTAAAGTAATGTTTTCTGTACAACTGGACTGACGCTGCTCTGAACATTTTGCTTTTTATTGCATTGGCCGAACTACTGCATATTTTTTAATACCGGTATTTTGGAAATATTGCAAGCTGTTTTTAACTTTGTATTGGACACAGATGAATGAAATTTAATAAACTCATTTTGAATGAATTTTAATGAAATCTGTTGTATGGAATGAATAACGTTGTCAGCAAGAACAATACATTTAAAATACAGTTAGGCAGCATATTTACAAACAGTTGCAATTATTGCCCACTTGACTTAGCATGGACAAAAAGTTTTGGAAAATAATAGTGTAGCCATATGTAAACTTACTCTGTTTATATCAGTAGTAGTCCTTGTGACTGAACTGAAAAACCCCGGTGACATTGAAACAGACATACATATAGCAATGACACTTGAATGTTCAATATGGATTTAATCAGTTTTGGAATAAAAATAAGTGATTTTCAACTACTTAGCTCAAACTGGGAAGTTTTTTCTTCTACAATCAATGGTCAGAAGATTCTAATACTTGTACATGCTCCTCACACTCCCTTTCTCATGCAAAGGATCTTCCAGTGTATCTAAATGATTGACATATCTTTAAGTTGCAATAGTTTCCTTATAGTTTGACGATTTCAATATGATTTCAATATGATAGATACTGCATCCATCAAATCACAACCAGAGTACCCTGGTACTTCAAGGTCATGGTAAAAAATCTGAACCAGAATCTAATGGTGAAACAACAGGCGTGATGTTTTCTGGGTAGTTTCTATGAGTGTAGTTTATGCTACGTTCCGTCGTTCTCTTCCGTAGCCTAATCACCAAGGTAAGAAACAGAATTATCCGGCCTGCCAAGAAAACTGCACGTTCCAGTCGAAAAATAACTACAAATCCTATTGAGTTACCTAGTTAGATGCGGAAGGATCTCGGCTGTCCAAAAAACACTCTCATGTTACGATAAAATGACAACTTTAGGAGTGTTTTGACAAACTAGGCATTTCTGGCGTCCACCGTTGTAATAACGCAACACATTATCATAATTGTACGCCGTCCGCATCGCTGATTGGTCCGTGAGCAACGCCATCAATGGCATCAGACTGAGATTCACCACTTTCTATGTGCAGACACTGTCCATTATGATAATGAGTTGCGTTATTACAACGGTGGCCATCAGAAACGCCGATGTTGTCAAAACGCGGCAGATTTCTCATAAAGTTGTCATTTTATCGTAACATGAGTGTTTTTTGGACAGCCGAGATCCTTCCGCATCTAACTAGGTAACTCAATGTAGGATTTGTGTTTATTTTTCGACTGGAACGTGCAGTTTTCTTGGCAGGCCGGATAATTCTGTTTCTTACCTTGGTGATTAGGCTACGGAAGAGAACGTCGGAACGTAGCATAAACTACACTCATAGAAACTACCCAGAAAACATCACGCCTGTGGGTGAAACAGATACAGTGCGTTTCACCTAGGTACCGCAACTCAGCGTATGAGACGGACACAATCCACGACAAAACAAACGATTAGCTTGGGTATAACGACTCATTTGAAAGTCACCGACTGATTGATTAATTACAGTAAACCAGCATGGGGCAGCTGCTCTGTCTAGACTGAGAGATACACTTGATCTACAATGTCATGTATGGAGTTTTAGTTAGTTTCTGTTGAGAAAACCACCTCTTGAACTCTTAGCTGAAATTGTAAAAAAACCAAGTCACATTGTAGATAAAGTCTGGCCAACTGTTTATCTCTCAGTCAAGACAGCGGCTGCCCCATGCTGGTTTACTGTAATTAATCAATGCGTCGTGCTTCCAAAGCTAAATCGTTAAATTTGTTCGTCTCATACGCTGAGTCGCGGTACCTACACTGTAAATGTAACGCACTGTAAATATTGGTACTTGAAGTTCCAAATAAACTACACCAACACACACTTGTTTGTTGAAACATATTTATTGAAAAGTCAAGCTGTTCAAATAGGAAACATTCTTCACATCAACAAAATTCAATGACAAAAGCTACAACACAGATTTCACATTTCATGACACATGCAGTGAAAGAATGGACAGTTTTAGATGAGACACATACAGCGATTAGAGACAGTGACACAGGTGAGGCACAAAAATAAAACGGGTAGCACTTCATGCCACATCAACACAGACAAACACTCCATTTTGTTTTCAAAGTTTACGTATTTACATTAGAAAAGCATTTTGTGAACAAAATATGACAGCATATATTTAAGAACTGCAATTTTGTGTCAAAGAAATCACACAGATGCAGGCTCTGTTGCATTATCCAACGTCTTTGTGTTAGAAAAGAGGAAGCTTCACCGATCAGATTTCCAAAAGGAATGAATGATACACTACAGAAAAGAAATAAACATCATTCATATTGTAGAGTCAATAAAATCCATGGGTGACTTCTCGTGATATTTACACAGTTACATTGCAGACCAAATTCGTTCCATGACAAACCGTCAGAATATTTTTGACATCTAGTTCTTTCACGGTTGTGGTTTGGCCAAGCTCTCTTTGTTGTGTACTGTCATAAGTCAGGACTATGATGTGGTAAAAATAGAGAGACAGACCTACAGTGAACTGTACGTTGGAAGTTTAAAGTTATTATGAGATTTTTTTTTTGAATTGTATTATCAACAACAAGTGAAAGTGTGAGGTAATGTAATTTCTGCCATACTACAAAAGAGCTCAGAAGCACAATATTCTTCATATTACTACAAAATCATTTTCAGCAGAGAATCACCGTAAACACGTGATAATATCATGAAGTAAGGCTGTCTTTAATTTGTGCACATTGCCGCATGATATGGTAATACCGTAAATGTTAGACTCCAAAAATTACAGCCACACCTTTCTCCATGTAATAATGATTTTGTATCAACATCAAAAGTGCAATTCTTTTAACATTCCAATGAAAATTTGTTTACTTCACTTAATCAGTTGCATTGCATTTTTAGAAAAGTAAGATGTACAACAAAGTTGGATCATATCATTTGCAAAACAAATGGATGAAACAGATGCGGTTGCCAGCTGTTTTATCTGTAATAACAGACCTCTGGTGAAATGCACCAATCAACAAGCTTCTTTCAGAATTCTTTTGAAAAGATCATTCAAACTGACATTTTCACAAACATAACAGCGGCTGGCAAATAAATCCATGGTTAGTTCATGTTGGAAATGAATTATATAATCTAAGACCACAGCAGAACAAAAACTTTGTAATAAAAGAAGGGGATGAGGGAGAAAGAAAGGCATCAAATTGTACAAAGAAAACTCATTTCTTAACAAACCTACCCTATGTGTATCTAAAGTATGAATAAAATATAATAGAATTAGAAATATTTGTCTCTTCACATTCGTGGATTGTACACATAAATTCTGAAAAGCAAATATCATGTTCTTCAGCTACCTGTTTGTTCCAAAAATATTTATATTTCTATTGAGGCCACTTCAAAAATAGGTAGCCTCTTTTAATTCAATAAGCTATGAGTAAAATTATAATTGCCCCTGGATTAGAAAGATTGCTGTCAACATCTGAGAAATCTATGTTGACTTTGTTCTGCCAGATCCAGACTTGGCAACAATTAGTCTCTCCACCATGGCACGAGCGTAGTCCAAGCGATTTGACAATACTTTACAACAACCGTGTTTCTCAATGAGTGGAAGTCTGTACGTCCGGAAGTTCTTCTTTTCGTCGATGTACGTGACAGCGGACATCAGGGGGCATATGATTATCTTGGTGTGGTCCTGGAAAAAGTTGACCTGGAAAGTGGGAAAATTAGAGGGTAGTGGGTATGAGAAAATGCTACCCAAGTTTTGACAAACTTCTAAGAAGAAAATTTTTTGAAGAATTTTCACAAACATATCAATACAAACCAAAACTAATATTTCACTATTCATTTAAAGCATAACAGAGTACCGGGCAACTCACCTGAAGGGTTCCATTGCTCAGATGGATAACAATTGCACTGCGTGTACGGAACCAAGCGTTCAAGAACGGAAGGCGTATCATGTCATCGCCATCTCTGGGAGTCATTTGAGCACCAGCCTAGTCAACAAGAATGAATAAATAACAATGCTAAATTACATTCATGCTGCTGGTAATTAATAATATCTTATTTTGCCAATATTCAAAAAAGGTCATCTGATAAATCATTACCTGAAATTTAAGACATTCAAAACATTTGACAAAAATACAAGAAAATGACAAGAAAGCCCAAAACAAACTAAGAAATATTGGTAAATATCTTAGGGTCAAACTATGTTACTTATATCATTTATCCTCATGATACAAACAAAACTAATGAGTACAAAAAAATTTGGCGACAATTTGTCTTACCTTAGATAAGTTTTCATTCATGTAATTCCGGAAATATTTCAGTAGTGTCATTTTCTTGGTGAGATGTTCAGGAAAGTCTTTGAGTTTATAGAAACTCTCTGTGCCGTCTTTTTCAATGTATTGCAGAGTTCTATCAAAAGAGAGAGAATATGGTGTCAGTATAGGTTTGGTTATCAAATTGGTAGCCTTCCATGGATTTTCTGAATTATTCAATTCTCATTATTCCTCCAGGCTTAGAACATATAAATCATTTCTTGATTGTTCAAAGTTGAAAGAGTACAGTAAATATTCAGTGTACCGTTTGTTTGTTGCTTGTGCGGTTAAATGATTCTGGTTGCTTGAACAGCAGTAGTGTGAGATCATCCATAGGAGTGAAAGTAAGCGCCCTCTAGTGACAGATCTTTCAGTTTGTGGACAACGCTGCTCTTCACAACATAGTCAGGATGGAATTTTAATTGCTTGAGAGGGAAGTGTTGATGATGTACTTACTCTCCATTGCTGTAGAGAAGAAGTTTGGTGTTGTCGTTGTACCTGACACCGACACTGTCATCGCTGAGCATGTATCCGAGACCGTACTTGTCCGAGTAGTCCACCCACTTACTGACCCAGTAGACGGGAACAGCTGCAGGATCCTCTGCTTCATCTAAAACACAAATAATTCGAAGAAAAGTAGTGTAACAGCAAATATTGAGGCAAGAAATTTCACAAACACAACTGACTTCTCACAATACACCACAAAATATTTTTGCACTGACAGTCAAGATGGAGAGGAACAGTATATACTTGCTTGTTTTTCCGCAACATCAAAGCAGCAATGAACAGCCACAGACATTTCAATCTCTTTGAACTAAAAATACAGTGATTTTTCCTCAGAGTAGGCAAATCCCGGTCTATTTTATAATCAAAGTTGCCACTAAAACAAACACACACATGTGACTTGTCACCCATGTATTACAGAGAGTATTGATAGCAGTATTCTACAATGTGATTACAGACTATGATGTCAAATGACATAATTGATTTAATCCTTTATCTGTAGCTTTATCTGTAAAGTTGTATCAGCTTCCTATCTCCAGGAGGATGTGATAAAGACTGAAAGACTGTCGACTAGAGTTTGCCTGCAGATTACAAAACTGTGTTTGAATTTGAATGAAGTGTGAACAATTTGTGTAGGCTTCTAATTTACTGGATGAAAAAATAAAAAAAATAAAAAGGGACTGTCTTTTATTGATATTTGCTGTCACCCTCAGTCAGAACCAAATCCCCCCTGATTTAAAAGCAGATAGAGATACCTGGAGAAAATACTGAAAATGTCTGAGTGGTGACAGTTGGCTAATTTTTCCTTAAATGAAGCAGTGCAGCTGAAACATTTTGAAAGAAGCATGGTATTGGTGAGAGTTATCACTGCATAACACTCATTTTCCATCGGCTCTTGTTGTTGAGAAATGTTATACAGAGATAGCTACTTCTTAATTCCTTGACAATGTGGAGAGATTGCCATCTTGTCAGTTCCTTTCCAATATCCTGTGTTTACACATATATCTAATTCTTTCTGACGTGATTCATCTCTAATCAAAGCCAAATACACTTCTATTCTTTCCCGCCAAAACTGGCTATCACAGCCTGAATTAATCTCTTAACTTTAGTGAATGTGTGCATCGTGGCATGTGTGCATGTGCTCACAGGGCATCGCTCACCACTGGAGCTGGTCGTCACTTATCCTCCCACTGAAATGATATGTTATTGTAGCAGTAGTTCAATGTAGCTGTAGTAATAAAGTTTGAAGAAATAGAGCTACCGTCAGGTCTCCATCACCTGAACTTAAAAAGATACTGCTTCACAAATAATCCCACACACTTGTCATAGAAATGGTATTTAGGCTTATTTGTAACAAGGAGAATGCACAGTTAGCGGTGGCTTACCTTGGTCAATGTTAGGCTTGGCTGATGGGTTTGAACCGTTCACAGAGTTCAACTGAGATAGTAAATCTGATAGATAACAATCGGATGGTTCACCACCTGTTAAATTAATGAAATGTGAAACAAGGTTATGATTACGGTTACATTTAATCATGAGCTACACCTGTTCATTCTTGTTTACTACAGAAATCATTGCAGTTTGCAATTTACAGGGCAGGTACGATTTAAAATTTTTCTTGAAATTGCTTCACTGGACAGGTATATATATATTAAAAATATTATTTTTTGAAAGTTACTTCCTCTGAACTATGTGTGATATAAAAACAAACTAAGTAATGCACTGAAACGTCACATTGACTAGTTTTTTAGTCAAGAATAGTCTTACATGCAAATAAATTTCAAAGACTGGACCGCATGTGACATGACACGGGTATAACCTTATACATTCATTTACCTTCTTCTGAAGGGAGGATTCCTCTTCCACCATCTGTTTTACAATTCTCTTCTTGCTTTCCTTGAGTATTGGCTATTTTCCTCAAAGCCTCAGTCTCTTTTTTGAATCCATTTGAAGACACTGTATCTGTTTGCATTAGACATGGAAAAAAGTGACCATGTTTATTTGACAAACCTCTCCATTTTTTGATCACTTGATTAGAATGTTCTGATGTCAAAAAAGGCATTTCTATCATGGGGGCAGTAAGCAATAACTTTTAGAGGCTTTCCACCATTTTTGTCTGTAATGTCATCTACAGAATCTCGTTTGTCTAAAAAGCATGTTGAGGTAGCCAGTGTTCAGCGTGTCACCTCCGCCTGTACATGTCATGTGTAGACTGCATCATTATTGTTGACGTATGAATTCTTGTCTGGACTGGAACCATGTAATCGCATTCTGCACATGTAGAAGCTGTGTTGACAAGCTAAGTAGTGGGTGTTGAACATGCTTTGGGAACTAGAACAAGAACTTGCTATCGACATACAAGACAAAAACTGTGAAAAATTCATTAAAAGTTACGGCTACTGACCCTTCAAATTGTCAACATGGGTATCACACTTCCATAACTTTATTGAGAAATCATAATTTTCTGGATCGGTTTATTTTCTCCCATCAAAAAATGTTATTCAAGATATTAATTATGACCATTCCTTGAAGAGGTGGAAGATCTTTTAGAACATTTAATAAACAATATCTTGTCAGAAGATCACTATTGATCAAATGTATTGTGATACATAACACTTGGAAATGTCTCAGATATGGTAGTGCAGGAATTTTGATTTTTGGTTTCAACGAAGCGATAACGCACCTTCTTTTCCATTTTTCTCCAGTAATGGTTTCCTAACTGATGACACTGGTGCTGCTATACTGAATCTTGGAGCAGTAGTGAGACAGGACGTGGGCAACCTTGATGGAAGTGGCCCGCACTTGAAGAATTCGTCATCGAGGATGCCTTGTATTGTGGGCCTTTCAGACGGATCACTACGTAACAATTTTTGTATCAGGAATCTGGCCTGTGGTGATATCCTTGAGGGGATGTAATATTCATTCTTTTTAATGCGAGCGTACGTGTCTTTAAGACACGTTGTCTCAAATGGTGGCTTACCAACCAATAATGTGTATCTGTAAAAAAAATGAAAATGAAACAATTATTGTCATGTTTGGGTGGCATTGTCAAAATCTTAGAAAAAAACACAAAAAACATTTAACATAATGATTATGAAATTGCAGGTCTTTTTCTGAAAGTAGCCTAACATAATGTGTCAAAGGGCAGAACTGCTCTTTTTTGACAGTTGGGACACTTGCATAAAGTCAACTGGGGTACATACAGTGCTTAACTGCAAAAGTGTCAAAAATTACCCCATTGCCGAATGCTAACAGATGATTTTGTCCATGAACTCCAGACAAAATAGAATTTTTTCTCTTTCTGAGGTGTTTTCCTGTGACAAATAAACATTATCAAAATGTAAGGAAAGCTGTTTAATCATATGAATATGACTGTTGATGTTGGTTTAGCATAAATCTGTTTGGAAAAATAACCACTTTTCACAAAATTGTGAAATAGGCAGTAAATTGGTTTAAAACAATTAAACTGTTAAATATTTTACACAAGTTGGGCTTTCGGTATTGAAAATGACTTACAAGATGCATCCTATTGACCACGTATCTACTTCATAACTGTGACCTTTTTTGTAAAGCACCTCTGGAGCTATATAGTTTGGTGTTCCACACAACGTTCTGCCAGGAAAAAAAAACCATTGAAGCAATAAGTAATCAATGTTGTGATGCTTGTTTAACAACTTTGTCAGCTATTGGTTTCAAAGAAGCTGGCCATAATGGTGCAGTCAAAATTCCATTAACTTCCTGGATAATCTTTGATAAATTTCAGAAAATGAATTGCAGAAATTACACATTAACAAACTGTATGAAATTCAAACAGATGTCATATCTTCAGAGTAATATTGAAAATACAGTCTCATATAAACTGAGCATTCTTTGATTTCACAAGAATAGAAATTCAATCTTGGTTGAAGCATTCAGCATAGAACTTTAAGTGATTTAACAAAGGGAAGTCAGACTCACTTTTTCCTCTCTCCGTCATAATCAACCCGAGTTGCAAGACCAAAGTCCCCGATTTTTATATCCATCTGGTCATTCAAAAACAGATTGCCAAGTTTCAAGTCCCTGTGGATCACTTTCTGTTTGTGAATGTAGACAGTAGCCAACAAGATCTGACGCATGAAGTACCGAGTTTCTGGCTCCGTCACTGCTTTTCTTCTCTTATGGAGTTCCATCAGCGACTGAAAATTGTGCCATAAGGAATCAAGTCATAGTTATTACCAGATTGACAGGTCATTCAACCCACAATGCTGGTGGAAACAATCCTCTCAAGATTAGTTAAGAATTACAGTTGAATTATTCTAGATAGCTGTAACTTTTGATGATTTTTTTTACTTCTTTTGCTTTTAATGTCAACTTCAGTTTCTCAGTCTACTCTCCAAAGCATGTTCATATACAGTATTCAGCTTGTTATTGTTGACAAGCAAATTCTGGTCTGAGTTGGAATTCAACTTTGAGGAAAAAAAAGAAAAAAAAAAGGCTTGATTCTGGTCATTGACATGTGGCAAAATTGATGCGGTGACGCAGTTTTTTTTATTTTTGGTGGAATTTGATACATTTTTCCCTTTTCTCCATTGGGGCAAATGAAAAACAGGAAAAACAGTTGACGCTCACACTTTGAAGTGATGCGAGCAGTGACCAGAAACAAATCAATTTTTTTTGCCTAAACACAAACAGTGCATTGTATCATGAATGATAGTGTTTCAAGAGAAATGTTAACATACCATCAATAGGTATCACCATAGACACTAAGATAGTAGAATGGGATTCTCCCTCTACTGTCTATGGTATAGCTGATCAAGCTAATGGCCCTTTGAAACTTAGAGAAGTTAAACTAATTATATAGAGAGTTATTATGAATAAAGAATCAAGTAACCCATATTTTTTGAAGGTTTCAAAGGGGTACATGTGTTCAAATTTAAAATGCAAAACTAATCAATATGCAAAACGCCACCTCATGTTTGTGGTACTAAGCAGTCTGACTTTGGGATACACAAAGCAACTCACAACACCATCTTTTGTGGAGGGACCGTGCTTGTGGTAAGTGTGACACCTGTGCTACATGCAGTGACCTAAAAGCACTGTGATGGCATTTAACGTTGCAAGAAATCATAGTCATTATCATGTTTATGACTGAGTGACAGTACTGAATTTGAACTTCTCTTGCCATATTTGATTGTCATCAGCACTAAGCAAAGGGAACCTCAGGATAGCATTGTCTTTAGTTTACACTAAAATTCTGTAAATTGTATTTAAAAAAAAATTATTACAAATGACTAATGATTGTCGAAAAAATAATTATAAACTACATAAACTACATACCCGTCGACGGCAAAGTTCCAGTAAAACAAATACAAAGTCTTTGTCCTCAAAGAATCCATGAAACCCAACAACATGTGGATGATTCAGACTGCGATGTATGGCTATTTCCATTGTCATCTGAAAGTTGGTTACGAAAAATATTATGTACACTTTAAGTCAACCTAACTTCAAACAATAATTACACAAGTAAATAGTAAACTTTCACATCCATGGTATACAGTTAACTTTTTTACCTTCATGGAAATGTGTATACAGTTAACTTTTTTACCTTCATGGAAATGTAATAATTTTGTTTACAAATTTCAGACTTTATAAAGTAACCAACCATACCTTGTCTTTTTGATGAGGTTTAACCAGTAGTGCTTTTGGTACTATTTTACATGCAAAGATTTGTTGTGTGTCCACATCTGTCATCTCGTAACATTTTGCAAATCCACCCTGCAATATCAAGCCAAAAAAAACGTTATTTCACGATCAACTGTTTGCTGATACCAGTTCTTGGCATCCTTCCCGATTTTTAAATTCCTAATGCTAATTGATGATACACCGCGTATACACCCATACTGACATTCACACTGGTGACGTATACACCGTTACACAGTATGCAGTATTTTCAAGCGAAGCCACATAAAAACCGATTACTGACAATGAAATACACAGAAATTGTTGGAATGTAGCAAATGCTGAAATCATTGCTCAGTATTTTGAGGTCCATTTAACTTTACGCATTTACCCAAGACAATGGGTCAGGCCGTAACGGTTTTAAAAAAAATGCGCATTCGACGAAAAAACCTTCAAATCAAACATAGCCTGTATCATTGCTATATTCCATAACATTTTTTTTCAGTTTAAATGGAAATATAGATAGATAGAGGACACTTGAAGTGGTACCGGCATACCAGCATTTTTAAAAGTCCCGGGTCGATCTCTTTCAATCAACGAAATCAAGACTCGACATGTACTTTATATGACAATAAAATATTGAAAACATTGCAATGTTTACCTTTTGAAAGACACATATTATTGCCAGGGTCGGTACATTGATAAACTAAACTGTGATAGGTAATACTGGTCGATATCCCATACCTGATAATAAACAAGAGAAATAAGGTACACAATATAAAAGATTACCTTTCCAAGGAATCGACCCTTCATGTACCGCTTGTTGTTAGTCGGGTCGACTACGATGTCCGGAATTTCCTTCAGTCTTGGGTCGTCTGGGCGATGTCGGCTCGACATTGTTGCTGATTAAACTAAGATTTTAACGCACGTAAGAATTATTATCGAAACTCTACTGTTTCGATGCCGAATTTCTCTGTGATTGCAAAATATTTGTTAAAATGTGGAGTTATCGCTACTACCTTATGTGCATTTCAAGAATGGACAGCGTTTGAAATGAGCGGTTCGTGTTCCACGACAAAGCTGATTGGGCAAGGGCTGATATGCATATATGCGTTGATTGGCCAGTCTTTGGATTTTTAAATTCCAAATTTCCAAATACGGACAAATCTCGCGAGAGAGTGATGAGAGTTTGACTTCCTGGGTCAAAGGGCGTACAGCCAGCAGCATGGCGATGTTGGCCGAATCGAAGAACCGGCAAAAGTGGTCTACGGACCCGAGAAACACACTTTGGGCAAATGGTAAGGGCTTATGGGTTTTCGTGAGTTTTTCCCGTCGATCAAGGAATGGTGATACCTCCCAAAGTGTGTTTATCATAGCTTATTGAACGCCGTCACCATTCAGGCACGGTCCCTCTGGCCGTGCGCCGCTCGCGCCGTGGATTGCTGCGAATCCGCGGCCTTTGCCACTCGGGTAGCTCATTCGAGTGGAACATGTCAAGGAGTGGCAGGGCTCGTTTTCGCAGCAAGCCGTGGACTGATAGTTATACTTTACACTTTATGTTACATGTATTGATCAACAACCCACTCATTTAGTGTGGTAAGGCAAAAAAATTACAAAAGCCAAAGATGCAGACTTCAACAAACACTGGATGAAGCTGCTGCTAGGAACTAAAGTACAAGAAATACATTTAGCAAGAGGTAGTTTATCTTTGTCAGTAAAGATAGACATGAACTTTTCTCTGTCTTTCCAAATCAAGAAAGCCAGGATTATTAAACTTGTGGATGAAAATAGAATGAGCATGTGCTTTGAGCATGTGCTTTATCACCAGAAAGTGAATTGGATATCCACCTAGCTCTCCAACAACACCATCAGATGGTGCATGTTTAGAGATTCCTAGGGTAAATCTATAATAAGATAAACTAACATCATTGAGAAAATTACACATGTCATTGATTTCATGTCCCCATATTTCGCAGCCATATGCCATAATAAGTACAATTAAGCTATCAAAGAGTGATAATGCAACTTTTACAGAAAGTGAACCATTTTGAAGGCCCTTAGGAAGGCTGAAAAGAGCTTTCATTGATACAGACAAACACATGATGAAGTAGTAACTGACTCAACTGCAACGTGCCATTGTAACCCTGCGTACCGTGCTGTGCGTTCCCGGCGTTATACGGCCTCCCACACCACATCTGAACACCGGGAACACACAGCACGGTACGCAGGGCCACGTGTTATTGATACTGATCAGCTAATCGAATCCTCCAGCTGGTTGTGTTCGGTTATTGGCGCATCAGTACCATGTATGGCACTATTATACTCCCATCCCATCATGTAGAACCGAGATCACAGAGGCCTTCAGTTACAATTTTAATAGTGTTTGAACATGTACACCAGCCGTGGCCCTGCAACCCTTGGCGCAACAGCCAACACGAAAGAAGCCAGATCAGAACGGCCCAGAGCTATCCACGGGCCGTGCTCCGTCATTTTCTGATGAGGATGTGTCTTTATGTAGCTGGCCTGGGCCGGCGCTACACAACCAACACGTCAGAAAAAGCTGACGCACAGCCCATGGGCTACAATTATTGCAGCTACAATTGTGGCTACCAGTATGGTACCTACAGCACTACTCACTCGTACGGCGTCGGTGGTCGCCCATCCCCACTACTCCCAATGCTTTCTCGTGTTTCACTGGAAAAAGAAAACAACTGAAATATTGTAGGTCTATTGGTGGCAGTAGTGTTCAACTTTGCCCTAAAATAGGCAAAGAACCAACGTGTTTAGTACACTGAAATACAGTGAGGCAAGAAAAATATCCACAAATAAGCCTGGTTATTAGGAGCAAAACATTGGAAAATTAAAAAGTAAATATTAAAAGTAAGTGGAACGTATACTTATTTTAATGTGAAACCTGATTATAAGGGACATGCCTCAGGGAAATTTTTCCCAACTGGACAGCTGTCCTAAACAGACAAGTCAAATACCCTTTAGATTTATCATTATACCATAACTGAAAAAAGTGTCCTTTTTAATAGAGATGTGGTCTGGTGACCTCGTAGTAGCTGTGTCGATAAGGGTTGCAAGACACTTGGTCCAACACCAAGTTGCACCAACCACCTTGTGTCATCCCATGCCGATTCACATCCCAAACCAGTTTGCACCAAAACTTCTTCGGCCCAAGTACCAGCTCATTCCATAACCACCTTAAAAAACCCGAAAAAACTCCACTTTCACCCCAAATTGTCATCAACCAGTAAAGGTTTATAACCACTATCAGAAGGGAGACGGAGTAATAGGTGTTATAACACATGACTTACTTAATCATAAAGTTCCATGTTATTGTTTTCAATACGTAATGTACACGCAGTGCAACTGCGAGGATACTCAGTAATAATTCAGCAGCAAAAATGACCATAGCATAGCAACCAATTGCTGTCTTAAGTTGCTGATGAAACTCTGTTCTTGATATGTTCTTCATGTTGTTGTGCTTGTAGAATCCAAATCTTTCTCTCTTTTGTTGGGGCTCCTTGCTCATTGAGCTGTGACCAAAGTTGCCAGTGACGTGTGCCACACATGGTCATGGTGAATGTTATCTGTGTTAAAGTGAGTGAAGTGCCATGTTGTATAAAAAGCTCAAATGACGTTTGTCACATTCATTCTTTTTTTGTGTGTTCTTGTAGATTCAGATAAGTTCGGACAGCGGATGCTGCAGAAGATGGGATGGAAACCGGGCAGAGGACTTGGTGCAAATCAACATGGAAGAACAGAACATGTCAAAATTGTTAAAAAGGATGATAATTTAGGTAAATCTTGAGACAACTTTTTTATTGATTGCAAATGTAAGCCGCTTTTATACTTTACATTGACAATGTCTTTCTACAGCTTTCAATCATAATGTGGGTACCGAATAGAGAAGCTGTGTAGTCAAGTTACTGTAAAAGCATTAATTATTCACTGGGATTTTTGCTGTTTTTGCTGAAACATAAAATCTGCTAAATTAAATCCCAGTGAAAGTGTTAAATAATAATATAATCTAGTTTTGCTGACAAAAACAATGAAATTAAATCCCCATGAAAATTAATGACTCTACAGTATCAAATCATCACACCATTTGGGCATTTAGATACTTATTCACTACATTTTGCCAAAGATGGAATTCTGGTAGATATTACCATGGTTTCCTGTCAATTTACCAGGATTTCCTCTTTGTATTTTTTATGACAGAGCAACCAAATTAGTTAACAGTATAAAAAAGTACTTGAGTTGGCAAAGCAGTCAGCTGTGCAGCCAAAACTTAACAAAACACTGTTTCTGTCCTCATTTATCTCATAATACAAGTACCAAGTAGTGATGGTTTCAGGAATGCATGATAAATAATTGACTTGCCTTATTAAAATTCATGGAGTTTGTATCTCTTTTAATTAATGTGAAAACTTGTATTCTATTATGCATTAAAGGTAACTCAATGGTTTTAACATGAGCAGTGTCGTGTGCATTTTAATTCCATGAAACTAGACGCGATTGAAAGAAGCATACTTGTGTACAAGTCATATCTGATGAATCCTCATTTTCATTCAGGTCTTGGAGCCAATCACAGATCGGAAGACAACTGGTTGGCAAATCAAGATGATTTCAATAGTCTCTTAGCTCAGCTGAATCAGACCTATGGTAACGATACCACTGAAAAGAAAGAATCCTCCAATGCCGACACTACAAGCCTTGAAGAAATATCCAAAAGGTCAAAAAAGAGAGTGCAGTAAGCATCAAAATCGTTTTGATTTTATATGGATTTACATATATAATACTACGTCTGGACAATAACAGGACATGATGTTATTTGTCTACAAATATATGAGAATTAATCAGAGTGATTAAAACAAGTGTCCATAAACAATGAAAAGCAAACAAAAACAGCCACTAAAACACAAGAAAATAGACTAGATTTAAAAAAAGGTAGTTTTTACAGATCTACTAAAGACATTAAAATGCTGAAAAATCTTAAACAGTATATTAGAGATCGCCGAAGATAATATAACCCAGAAAAACACATGACAGATGCGCATAACACTTGTAACAATTTCATAGCATTAAGGCCAGTTAAGAATACTATAAACAGCCTTTCTCCTTGAGTCTGAAAAATTGTTTACATTGATGAAAACATATGAAGATTAAACCCTAGCATGTCATGATGGGCCTGACAACTGGGGAGTGCAATACAAATGACAAATTTCTTTCACTACGTACATTTTCAACTTGAATAACATACTTGCTTTCAGTGAATGTAACACTTTTCAAGAAGACATCGGAGCTGTAAGAGAATATTGTAAAGCCGAAGAGTAATAAATCCTTAGTCGTCAGTGTGTAGACTAATGAAGTAAAGCTTATTAGATTTCTCATTTTCCTTCCGAACAAGATGGATCTTGCATTGGTCCATGAACAATTCACCAAGGATTCAATGCATCTGTGAATTAAATATTCATGCTCTGCATAACTTGACTTGACTGTGTTAACGCTACTCTGTTTCTTCATGATGACTTTATCAGCTACAAGAAGTTCACCAGAGGAAAAGATCTCAGTGTCTACAGTAAAAAAGACTTGGCTTGCATAATTGGCACAAAGACTGATAGTCCACCAGTGACGTTCTCAGCAGTGACAAACGGCCAGTCATCAACACCCATAACAGAGACAACAGATATAGCAGATAAAGATACTCAGGTTTGTTTTCCCATTGAACTTACCCAAAATGAACTGAATGGCAAGTTCACCCAACAAAGAACCAGCAAAATATCATAAGAACTTGATATTTACTTGTTTGCCAGCGAATCAACTGCACTGTGCATCAGTCACTTACAGATGAGAAAAGGAAATTAACAATTATATCACAGCTTTGTCAATAACAGTGAATTTAGTGACATCCTCCCCCTGATTATTACTGATATAGCCAATTATCCAATTATCCAGTACTGGTCAGTTCTGGCCAGTAATGTTTTCTACATCTACAAATTCACTAGCATTGCTATAATAGCATTAATATGTACCCTTCCTGGCCCATAATGGAGCCAAGCATACTTTGCACTCCGTACTGAGCTTTGTCTCATACATTTTGTTGTGCAAAGTTTGCTTGCATCCATTATGGGCTCAAATAAATCACAAAGAAGTTAGCTTTATGATTTTTAGCTCACATTTGGTTATACCAATGTGAGTTTATCGTATAAGCTGAAGTCGATGGCGTCTGTATGTATGTGTGTATGTATGTATGTATGTATGTATGTATGTATGTACAGTATGTCCGTCAACATCAAAACAGCAAACCGCTGCTCATTTCAGCTTGGTATTTGGTGTGTGGATGCATCCTGGGCTATAGATGGGATTTTGTTCAAATGAAGTCTGCATTGCCAAAATTATGCAAATGAGCTTACAAAATGTGAAAATGGTCAAGAATCAATATCTCGAGAACCGCTGTTTTGATTGCTTTGAAAATTTGTGTGCAAGTACCTTAGGTGAACCTTATACAGTTTTATGAATATTGTGAAGATATCCTTAATTTTGTATTTTACTGAATTTTTTGGTGATTTTTCTCATTTTCAGTAAAAATTCTTCTTCTCTGAAACCGCCAGCCCAATTGCTCTCAAATTTGGGTTGGATCTTTGCAAGGGTGTTACGCTTCTAATTTGTTGAAATTATGACAAAATTGGGAAAATTACTATTTTGGAGCAATTTTGTCATTTTTGGTCAAAAAATCTTAAACAGTACAGAGATGACAATAGTTAGATAAGTGGAAATTGTCCTGAAATATACAAATTTGTATTTTGAAGACAATATTGTCATTTTTGGTCAAGAAAACTTGTTCTCAAAATTACTTCTTTGATAGCTTTGTAATTTGGTATAAAGTCCCGAGGGATGTTATTAGATACATTTTCTGCTCAAAGTGTTGGGAAACCCCCAAATTTGTATATTTTAGGTAATTTTCTCAGTTTGTGACCTTAAATGACCTACACCAACCCAGGATATGTTGTGAGACAGTTTTGAAGGCTGTGAACATAATTTTGTCATATTTGGTATCAATTTGTAGGAAAATTTGATCCAGAAAACAAAGCTTAGGTGAATTTTTCATTGCGGACCAATTTTTGCAACTTTTCTATGTAAGACATACAAGAACTGATGAGAAATTTGGATCCAGGATAATTCCAGCTGTTGTAATCACCACCCACAGTGGAAGGCATTTCACCATCTGTAACTAACTTAAGTGCTGTTTACATTAGAATGATAACACTCATGGCATCAATCAAAAAATACCCAAGGTTGTAAATATATTTCCTGTCATCTAGCATTATGTAATACCAAGGGATGGAACATTTGATATTCTGGAGGGGGTAGGGTTTAGAAGATTGATGAGGTAGCATTACTTTTTTACCAGATCCCTTGTACATTTTTTTACCCACTCCCACCTTTTCTTCTTATCAAACCTTCTCTGTCTATTTTTTGTTGTTGACATTTGCTTATGCATGTAGGATCTGCTTGTCCCATTGCTATAGAAGTTGATATGCATGTTCCTAAAGATGACCTCCAGTACCTAAGTTGGAGACCTTATTTGCATTTGTTATTCTTGTTTTTCCTGGTTTAAATATTTCTCGAATGGACCGATTCAAACCGAATGTGAGCACACTGTCCTTGACGGTATTTTTTCATTATTTATGCTCTCTACCTTGGCAATATATGGACGCCGATAGCTTTAGAGATCATAACAATGATTGTTTTTTTCTCCAGGATGAAAGCTCAGGAAGTGGAAGTTCAACTCCAACCCATGGAATAGTAACCGTCACTAGTTCACAAAGTCTGCAAGAATATTTCTCGCAAAAGATGGCAGCTCTGAAAAGGAAACAGAATAGTTCAAGAAATGAGCCAGATATAAATTCATCAGTTGACCCAATTGATGGTAGGAATTCATCAGGTGAAATGAATGAGGATAATTCTGATGATTGTATATGGATGGGACAGAAAATCGACGAGCTTGAGAGATGCAGTGATGTAAAGAAAGAAAAGAAGAAGAAGAAAAAGAAGAAAAAGAAAGAGATAGTAGACACTGAAATGAGTAGCAAAGACCAGGACAAGTCAGATCCTGGTTACAAGAATGAAGATAAAAATGTTGAGAAAAAGAAGAAAAAATCAAGTAAAAGAAAACTTGATAATTCTAGTGATGACCTCAATAATGATAATATTACTGATACGAGTTCACAAAGTGTACAAGAAGATACCTCGCGAAAGAAACGCAAGAAGCAGAAACTTAGGACTTTAGAACTTGATAATAATTCATTGACTGAAACACATGATGTAATTTCCACTGACAAGGCATCTGCTAGAAAGAAGAACAGTGATGCTGACATTTGCATCAGTGTGAAGAAAGGAAAGAAGAAGAAAATTAAAGAAAACAAGAAAGAAATGAGTGACTGTGAGAAAATTCAAATCGATCAAGATAAATCAGATTCTGAAAAAACGTCTTCAGACATGAAGGAAGATAGTTTTCAAGGTGAAGTGCAGGGGATTTTGAAAAAGAAAAAGAAATCTAAAAAAAGAAAGCGCAGTAAAGATGAGGATCTAGAAAATGAGACTTGCATTGCAAAGAAACATGTGTCTGAGATAAAACACAAGATAAAAGATATCCGTGACTCTTCAGAGGGCAAAACCAAAACAAAGAAAAAGAAACACAAATCTTGACGACTGATTGTTCATTCGAATTATATTCCTAATGTAATGAACTTATGATAATGTAATAAATAATTGAATAAATAGTGTAATAATGAAATAAATAGTGTGGTAAAACTGAAATGTGATTTCTCAAGTCATCATTGTTTGTAAATGATAAGCTATTTATAGTATTATAGCAACATCTAGAATGGTTGCAGAGCAACAGCAAACAAAAGATGTTTAGTTCTAACTACGGTTTAATCTAGCTGTGATCCCATCATTTTATGGTTTTATGTATATGATAGTATTAGCAACAGTGTAAGATAGCTGTGATCCCGATTTCAATTGGTGTTATATGAAGCTTCCGTACAAGTTATCATTGTGTCTGTAATGTTCTCACTGCTGGCACTATTTGTTTACCTCAAGTGGATTTGTTTAAACCATGACAAAGTGGTGATGGTGTTATTTTCAGGATATCACTTTTGGTCAAGACGTAAGTCGTCTGCAAACCGTCTTCAGACACACATAAATGTTTTGCAACTGTCTGCTTACTCTTCCATGTTTTGGAACATGGTAACAGATATGGTCCTCTGTGTTAATGGATGTAAAGAGTTTGTTATTAGTTTATTGTGTAAATAGCTGATGTTTCAGCATGCTTTAGGGAGTAGATCAAGAGCGTGTAATTGACATAAAAACAAAAATAGCAAAAAATCAATAAATAAACTGCTAATTTCCCTTCACATTGTAGCAACAGCAGCAGTACAACTTCTTACAGTCGGTGCTTTTTATTTCCTCCATTTTGACGAACTTGACGTTACACTAATTCAAAAACGACACATAAAATATCACTGAGAAAATATTGAATTTGCATGGTACATAAATTTTATAATACATTTTACTGCGTTACGTTCAGTTTGAGTAAATGAACTACCCTAACGAAAGTTGCCAGTACGGGGGCCTAAATTCTTTCGTTTTTACTCTAAAGGAAAACAAGTGAAGGAGCGCCCTCAATCGCCAATTAACTCGCTCCTGGGCAATATAGCGCTGTGCAATATCACAAATCAATTGGCAAATCACGTTTTTCGTCGGTATTGACAACAAGCTTTACATAGAAAAGGCTCAACTTGAACAAAAATAATGCATCAAGGGTGTGTTGTGTGCAGTTTGGCATGCTACAAACCTTCACACCAAATATCCATAATATAGTTCATAAAAACTGGCCCTAAAATTATGTTTCCTGCCCAGGAAATCGCCTTTGTATTATATAAATGATTTACAATGTACAATTATAGGAACGCCTTGATATTGCACAGGAAGACGAAGCCTGCATCAGGCGAAATTCTAGTGCCAAAATATCTCTAAATTATTTCGCTTTCTTCAAAACGAAACTTAGGTCAAGAAAAATAAAAAGTTTGTTTCTCATCCTAGACATATTGCAAAAGTGATGCGGTGACGCGGGTTTTATTTTTCCTTCTCAATTTTTTTTATTCTTCAACCAACAAGAACGCGCAAAAAGACATGAAAACAACATAGAAATGCACGCTGAGATAAATGCACAGCAGTGTTGCTTTAGTATTTTTGTATAGCAACAGTTCTGTGGTTTGACTTTTAGTGCAGTAATGCAGTTTTGGCATATGTGTACAGTTCTGAATGGAATGTTAGTGTCAGTTATTTTGTTTACAATTCCGTTTTATACAGTACTGTGTTATGCACTATTGTCGCGTACTTTTGCGGTTTTTTTTTTAAATTTTATTTCCACATGAGCAGATCTGAATTTACGCGCGCAAGGACGAGAAACAAACTTTTTATTTTTCTTGGCCTTATTGAGTGTGGGAATTAGAGTCTCGAGAGTGTCAGCCCTGCCTTCTAGATAGGTTGAACAGTTCACCCTTGTGTGTATCACTGTGTTTTCTTGTAACCTTCAGATGCAACGCCAAAAGTTCAATGTCGGATAAACAATCTTAATTATTACAAAATAATACAAAATCTTTGCTGCTTCACGGACATTTATCTGTTTACACAATTCTTGTGATAATGTTGATGTCAATCCAAATGTGATCGGTTTTGGCAGATTGCACATGTATGTG
Organism: Ptychodera flava; assembly: GCF_041260155.1. Classification (NCBI taxonomy): domain Eukaryota; kingdom Metazoa; phylum Hemichordata; class Enteropneusta; family Ptychoderidae; genus Ptychodera; species Ptychodera flava. The sequence continues at coordinate 33,711,140 of NC_091936.1, read as the reverse complement.
TGGGGAGAAGGGGGCAAACTTCTTTACCGGTAAATTTACCAAAATGAAGTATTTTTAACAGACTTCAAATTTACAGCAAAAGTGAAAGCTGTTTACACAGTTGCCCTCCGCTACGATTTGATAATTTTACGCACCTTTCCATCACTTTCCCTCCTCGTTCGCCTTGAAAATTTGCTGGAATAGATTACAAAGACCTAGATACCCATCGAACAATTGCCCAAAACACTATAAAATAGCAACAAATTTAGGACATCTTAGCAACTTGTTGTTGTTATTATTGTTCCTGTACATCCGTTGATTAACAAAAATGTGATTAATTTTAATGAGATGTGTATGACTAAGAGAAATGTAGTAAGCTTATTTGCAATTCAACTGGCAATTGCCTTTCTTTAGTACAATGGACATGTAATATTACTATTAGGCCTACCACCGGCGCTCCTCAGCTGGGTAGTCTGCTAAATAGATCGATTTTCAGCTCGATCTATCGATCCCGTAGTCGATATGCCCGCCACTGCACTGTTAGGTTGCAGTGGCGGGCATATCGACTACGGGATCGACAGATCAAGCCGAAATTCGATCAATTTAGCAGACTACCCAGCGCCCGTGACTACTGTGTGAACGTGAGACCCTGGCCATGGACATGGGCCATAATGGCCATACAGACTCCCGGCAACAAACGTACGCCCTCACCAGGCGAGCGCCAGTAGTATGTTCCTCGGCACCCCCAGGCCGCATACGACTTCCGGATCCGTTGTCAGCTTGTACGTGTGTTGTTGTGGAATATGTACAGTACTAGTCTGGTTCCCTGACCCATTTCCCCGGTAGAGGGCGTGGGGAAATATAGGGTCAGGTACCGGCTATTGTAAACATGGACGCTATTGGGTTAAAAAAAACAAGCTGTGATTGGATGAAAGTAACACTTGTAACTTTTTCTCATGTTTCTTGGGTTTTGCACTTTCAGGCTCACTTGACACCAACTTCTTGTTTGTACCACAAAGCCGTGGAGGTAGAAAGAAAGACTTTTTACCTCCATGATTTAGCCACTATGATTTAGCACACCTCTTGATACTTTCAGAACGTCGACATGATGCCTGGCATTTTTCATGAAATTCGGACACCATTCTATCCATCGAAATCAATCGTCGTTCACAGTTCCAACAAAGTTTGCTTTCAATTAGCTGTGATATCGCAGCAGTACTTGTGGCGTGTATCGAACGTGCTCTGGTCATTGGGTCACGCCACAGTCCGCGATGACCTCAATGACCCTAGCGCGTTCGATACACGCCACAAGTACTGCTGCGATATCACAGCCAGCCTTCAATCACCTCTATTTCCCCGTACTTCTGGATTATCCTTTCAGTTTATGTTTCCCGTCTCGTGTGCCAATGTTTTTGGTTCGGATACCAGTGTTCGAACATAATTCTGATCCAGTCGAATTTTGACCGGCGTTTTCATGGTAGCAGCCATATTTGTTGTAGCATGTTCTGTCAGGTGACTAACCTCCGCCATCTTGAACAAAATTCTGTTCAAGATGGCTACCCGGTACCTGACCCTATATTTCCCCACGCCCTCTACCGGGGAAATGGGTCAGGGAACCAGACTACATGAATGCGAGTTCGGAGGTCGTAGTGACGTAGATAACCTTGGTAGTTATTTTTTTTCCTGGTTTACAACAAACTTGATTCACCCCGCAAGGAATTCAACAGGTACGTAACATAAGCTTGAATTTGATACGCCGTTGCGGACAAACGCGTTTCGCGTCCGAAAAACGGTGACAAAACCCAAAAGTAGGGAGGAGCATGGTACAGATGCCACTCTGTTCAGTTGTCCGAGCTTGTACGTGAATTGGCGCTCCAATACACATTTGTAAACGTTTGTACGTGTCATCATAATGTGACAGCGTGTCATCAGAGTTCTGCTGACTAAAATTGTGCCCCCCTGAAAAGTGTAGGACAGCTGTCTCATCGTTGCAAGCCATAAAAATACGCGCATTGCTCATTTTGTCAGAATTTCTTCATTCAAAGCAAACCGGACAAGGGCGAGCATCAGGATAATAATTCACTTGTTACTCTTGTTGAAGTTTTTAATGTAATATGTTATGGCTCGACAAGGACTTGAAAAAAATCGATTGTGTTGCGATGAGACCAAAGTTACATGAACTATTTTCGTGCTAATGCACCCTCTACCCATATCACACACATAGACGTAAAAATACGCCCATGATCACAACTACGAAATGTGGTAGCATATTGTATCATATGAATTTATGCATCCAGTAAGCAAGATTCCCCGAGTAGCTAGCTCATTACGTCATCATCGGTACACGTGTTAATTTTTTAAAATGATTATAATACACAGTGCCTTTATGATGGAGCATGGATGTAAAAAATCTATTTTTTACATCCATGGATGGAGACACAAGGGTTATTATAGGTCCCGAAACAGCGATAGGCATAGTGGCATGTAATATCATGGACTTGGTGGTAATATCAACACAAGGGTGCCAAAACATTAATCGCCCGAGTCACACATATTTTGTCGGATCTGATCTCGTTCTACATCCGTGAATAAGAACATGTTTTTGATTTGAGAAGTAACCTCCCCTGCCCTCTACGATGGAGCTAATCAGCTCTGTGCTTGTTCCTAATAAACAGCGTGGAGATGGTTATTACATGGAGGTACCATGGTTATTGCAACACTGAATGCAACATGCATAATTAATACTCAACAGTTTGCGATAATGGAACGTGGAGTGTTTATAAACAACACTCACAGCTGTTGATGCAATCTCGATGAGGTTTTCATCAAGAAAATGAATGTGTGTGGCAAGGACTATCGAATTTGAAATGAACAAAATGCAAAGTGTATATGAATATATAGTGTAGGTCTACAGTGATGAATTTTTAACAAAGACTGAAGTGTTTAGTAAGTTTTAACATACATTGATTCCCAGAAATTAAAGAAATCTTAAAAAATGTAGCTCACAAAGACTGCTATGGAATTTTGCGCCGATTATTTTTTGCGCCGATTATACGAGGCAGAATTTATCCAGAACCTTATCAAGCAGAAAAAGGTCTCTGTAGCTCGTACTTTCAACCTAACATTTAGATACATAGACGATGTTATTTCATTGAATAACTCTGAATTCAGTAAATATCTCGCTATGATTTATCCTCCAGAATTGGAGATTAAAGAAACTACAGAAACGGCCTCTTCTGCTTCATATCTGGACATTTTACTTGAATTTGACTCCAATGGTCACCTTTCTACTAGGCTATATGACAAGAGAGATGATTTCAACTTTAGTATAATTAATTTTCCACACCTCATCAGTAATATTCCACTCTCACCTGCTTATGGGGTATACATTTCCCAGCTTATACGATATGCAAGAGCATGCAGTTCATATGGTGATTTTGTAGAGAGACATGGCCATCTCTCTTTTAAACTGTTAAATCAAGGTTACACCAGAGCAAGACTTGTCTCTACATTCAAACGCTTTTTTGGCAGGTATCGCAAGCTGGTAGATAAATACAATATCTCTCTTCGACAAATGATCACTGATGGCATCGGTGACATTGGGCCTTAGTTAGTGACCACTACCTATCTGACTTACAGATTGATATATGGCGGGTGCCACATGTGGGGCAGGATGCGCTTACTATTTTCGAAACACCTGACATCACTTCTTGGTCTTTTGGCCAGAGGTCCATATATCTTTCTTTCATGAATTTGACTTTGTTTGTACCGTCTATTTACTGTCTGTTCTGTGCTGTTTTGTGTCTATGTTTACAACTATTGTCTTACAAATTTTGACCTAGTGTTATTGGATTATGGATTGGTATGATTGCGATTATTTGACAGGGATCAAGCAGACCAGCCCATAGAAGACCATCATCATGAGTAGAGGTCGTCCAGGAAACGATTATGATGATGAAGATGTCCTGTATGAACAGAACTCTGAAAGAGCTGATCAAAGGACGCTGTTGGGGAATAAAGTTAAAACCAGTCCATCAAACACAGATGCAAAGGTTCCTCGTCGGTTTCTGAAAACATGTCTTCTTTGTGCTGGATTTTTGGGATTGGTAAGTAGTCTCTCTTTTAGCAGCTCCCATTTGCTACACATACACATACAAACACAGGCAGTCAAATAATTGCTAAGTCATTGTAGATTGATATACACTTTCATACTCAATAAACATACATATTAAAATTAGAAAGGTTGGTTTACGATGCTAAAATGGAGGAATTGGATCACTGGGCTAGAGCAATGCTTGCTTGGTTTGATCACCCAAAATACAAATTCATTGCTTCTGAGTTCACACAGTTCAAATATAATTATACCCAGTAAGCATACAAATGGAAATCATAAGGTCAATTTGCTGTGGTAATGATGAAGTAATGAATGGGACAGGCGTACCTCTCATACCTTTATTTAACATTGTAAACTGACCTTTACAATTTCAGTTTGTATATTAATTGAGTATAAACACATTCAAACCATGGGCTTAGCAATAATTCAAGGGCCTGTGATACAGATAGAACCATCAGGATTGGTAGATGCCACTGTGTAAATACATATGCAGACAGAGGTAGATAGATGGATAATGACAGTTTTGTAGTTTGTAGCATCCATCATAAATACTTGGTGGCACTTCTCAAAGTTAGTCACAAAATCCTTTTTGAAAGAGGCTAGTCTGAATCAAAATTTATTAAATATTTCAATTTTTTGTGCCAAAAAAATTGTATATGTCTGTTTCACACAAAACTCAAACAACTTTACCAGCTATCTCCTCAGTATTTGTGGTTAAGATGTACAATTGGTTATAAATGGAATTTCACTGTATTGGACATAGTGGTCAAATAAACATGAATCAAAAATTTTGAAAAATTGTCAAAAACAAAATACTTAGGAACTGCTGGTGCAATAGCTTTGATATTTATTGATAATTGGCCACAAATATGATAAAGAGTGCTGTTATGATTATTATAGACGCTATTATGGTGTATAACAAGCTGTGTATATATTGGCTTCAAAGGGCATGTTTCTGATTGGCATAGGATTGAAATGTGAAGTTGCTGTGATCCATTGATCAGTCTCTGCAGAAGTATGACCAGTATTGATTGCTGTCACTTCTCTAGAAACAAAGTGAAAGTGAAAACAAAATGCACTGGTTGTAAAATTTTGTCGATGTTTGTAATGAAACTCTTGTGAGATCAAATGTGAAAAAAAGTGAAAATAGCAATTTGTTATGCTCTAGGTGCAGATTCCATCATAAAAAGTCTAAAATATTATGCATCAACCACAGTTATTGGAAATTTTTCTTTGAAGTGTGAACTAACTGACTCTTGTTCTTGCAGCGATTTATTAGTGTTTACTTGTGTCTTTGGTCTTCCATGCATGAAGTTTGTTTAGATATTATAAAATCAATAAATTAAACCAGTCATAGCAATTGCAACTTTTGATTATTTTTTCACTGTATTTGTTGACAATGCCAACTGACAGTTTCTTCCTCTACTCCCCAAAACATGTTGAAACACCAATGATGCAGTTTACGCATGGGCATGTTTAGGCTTAGTGGACAAGCTTAATACAGAGGTCATGTATTTTAGTATACTTTTGCAAGTAGAACAAGAAACTGTAGTTGACATTACAAACAAAAATTGCCAACAAAATCATATAATATTACAATTGTTGCCCCTCTTATATGATAGATTAGTATCTATTCTAATTATTGTGAGAAAAGTTGGGCAACGTTTCAAGATTTCATATCTCATGGAAATTATACAGTTCCTTTCATTGCAACTGTACATATTTAAATGCTTATCAAAATAGAATATGTTTATCAGTTAGAAATGTAGGAATACAAACATCGTAAAAAAATTCAATATGGTACTTGTAATTTATTCCACTTCTGAATTTTAGAAATTCTTGAAATAGAACGCCCCTCTGGGACAGATATACTAGATATTTGGAATCTCAAACTGTTACAATTCTATTCTGATCTGCCTGGGCTTACTGGGGATTCATTTTAAAGATTTTCTTTGAGAACAATTTTCACCGAGTCATTGTTTTTGAAAATCAAAAATTTTATTTCCTCATAGAGTTAATACAGGGATTAGACCATTTTGAATTGCAAATATTGATAAAATTTATATTAAATAATTTATTTCCCCATTACCAAATTTTACACTTTGGCCCATTATTTTTATTCTTGATTTGGTAAGGGAATAGTCGAAAGTTTCCATTAGGAAAGTTTGAGCAAAATTTTCAGAGTGCTTACTACCCTTAGTATAGAATGTAATCCAAGCATATATCTTTATACAAATTCGGAAAATAGATTTTTACAAAAATACTGTTAAACATTTATTTTAGCTAGCATCCTTTTTTTAGCAAAGTTAGCTAAGTCTGTCACTGCACTAATTTAAGATGCCACTATGTTTCACGTATTTGCTATGGTTAGGATGTCTTTGTAGCAGAATTAAAATGTGCTAATTGCAATGAACATCTGAAATCGCTAAAAAAGCATGCGGCTCATTCAAAGTGTTTTACAGTATTACATACCATGGGTAGTAGTTTGTCTCTGCAAAACGCTGTCAATGGGAAATGAAATTTTTATTATTGTAATGTTGGTTTAAGCTTCAATTGGTATTGCTGTTACTATATAAAAATATCACAGTCTCCAAGAAATAGAAGTATTTGTTTGAATGATACAACTTGAAAATTATTTCTTTAAAATCCAATACAATCATGATGCCCATTCCTTTGAAAGCACTTCAATAGTTAGATCTGAAACTGGTAACCCATACCAGTGTTAGATATCTTTGGTCTTCAGCTGGTGCAATATGCAACAAATTTTGATGGGACAAATATTTGTAATATTGAGGGATTGTACCATATTTCCTTTTCGTTATTTCAGTCCCCGTTGTTTACAGGTCATATGTTAAAAAAAAAGCTTTCTCATGGTACCTAACAATTGATTGTTTGCTCACACCACTGAGTAATGGATGAGTTCACACAATGAAATGTCACAGATGTCTGGATATTAATTTAGCATGATAGCATTCAGTGAATGGCAACAGGTCTTATTCCTGGTAGCATCATAATTCTATAATTAAAATGCAAAAATAAATAACGCAGAAATTTTTGAAGAGAATTTTGGATCACAATGAGCAGTACATATCTTGTGTAGTCATAGGATGTTATGATATGCATTCATGATTATTACAAATCTGATATTACAAATCTGAAGGTGTGTTATTAACCCTTTGAGCACTGTAATTTTTTCCTGCCAAAAATTTGGTGCGACATTTTACCAATTTTATGAAGTTTTATGTAATTTTTTTATAATTTTGGACCAAATGGACATCACATTACACTGACTACAGATTTTTAGCAAAATTTTAGCAAAAATTAGGAAAAAATTGACTGGTGTACATATGATAAAGGCATCAAAATTTGACTTTGATGCTCAAAGGGTTAGGTATTATTAAGTTTACTTTGACAAATTCTCTACCAACAGAAGAAATTCTAAGCAAACTCTGCCGTTTCTATTTCTCAAACCTGTTCTCATCCGAGTCCATTCTCAGCTTGCAGGTATAGCTGCTACTGATTGTAACGCAGGGTCAGGCCAAATTTAACCTCTCTAAACTTCTATGTCTGTGGCTCTAAAAAACACACTACATGAAGCAGATCAAATGCTTTACAAGATCGGGGGCATTCTTATTCAGCTTGAGAGAGACTAGTGAAGAATTGATTGATCATACAACTTTTTACTGTGGTTTTAGAGAAGTAGCTTTTTTTTAGGGTTGTCTGTGTCTGATGGTAAAATTCTGTCCAAACACAAGGTTCAAGAATTTGACTAGCTTACATATTAACAAATCAACAGATATGTACTGACAAACATTAATGACTGCTGCTAGCAGAATCTAAAGGAGATAACTGATCTTCATGTTATGATATTGTAATGCGATAATGCACTTTCAAAGTTTTACTAGAGATTGCATTTCTTGTGCTCTGTCAATGCCCATACAGGTACGTGAACGTATATGTTCCAAATCGTTAATTAACCCTTTGAGAGCAAAGACAATTTTTGTTACCTTTATAAAATATAATGCAGACAATTTTTTCTTCAGATCCATGCAGTTTTTTCAGGTTTGTTCCAAAATTTTGATCAAAAACTGTAGCTGATGAAAATTTATGGCCATTTGGTTCAAAATTATCAAAAATTAAAGAACATTCACAAAACTTGGTAAAATTTTGCACTAAGATTTGAGAGGGGGGATAATTACTGCACTCAAAGGGTTAATATGTGACAGTGGGGAGATGATTTGTTTGCCACAAGACACTCTCCTCAAGGTCACAAACTATGAATATAAACACTTCACACAGCTGCCTTATAGCTTATTTCAGCACATCCAATTTCTTCTCTCCAATGGAAATAGTTTACAATAATTAGAGAAAGTTTACTATTGAAAGTACACTTGATTTTCATCAAACTCCCAGTACAGTCCAAACTTATCTGATATTTTCCTTTCGATTACATTTCAATCTCACCAATAGTTTGATCATGAATGCAACACCAAAATTACACTCACCATTGTTTGTTATTTTGAACTTAAATCCCTGTAGGAGATGCTATGAATAGATTTCAGATATTATACTACAAAAATTCAACCCCCAAATGAAAAAAAAAACATTAATGAAAACGAACAGCAATGTCTACAACTTTTGACATTAATTCACTGTTATCTTTGCAGGGTCTGTGCACAGCTATCCTTGGAACATCCTTACTAGACCTGCGGAGCAAAGCCAACGGAACATTACAACAGATGTTTTACGTTGTTACAGCCCGTAACGTTGGCGTTCTGATAGGATCACTGGTGTCAGGCCACTGCTTTGATCGATTCGATCACAATTTCTTGATGGCGTCATCGTTGCTTGGTCTGGCTGCATTTGGTGCCATGGTCCCGTGGTGTAACACCATGATCTTACTGTTCACAGCTGTGGCTCTCTGGGGTATAGCCATTGGATTTTTAAATGCCGGTCAGTTTGTAGCAAAAATTTCTGTAACTTTTTCAGTGATGAATTTAGAATGTGGCATAGCGTCATTGATGTGAAATGTCCTCAAATGATGCATAAAAAATACATAAGGTGGCCTGAATGGTTCCTGTAAAAAATGTGAGAGTGTAAAGTGTTGGTGACGTGGTTCTACAATCCTGGATTGAATGCTGGTTTTTTTCCTCTTAGGACGTTTTAAAAGAAAGCGCTACACCTAACAAAGTGAGAATTTTAGAAATGGGGAAGGAGACTAAAATTTGAGGAGGGTATGGTATTTACATCGGTAAAAATGTATGTGAAGATTTTGAATTTACAATGCTGAAGCTTGGGAAAATGAAAAGAGTGATTCTTTAAAATTTTCTTTTTCTTGCTTATTGTGAAATTTTTTGAATGCCCAAAGTCATATTTAATGTACAGATATTGCAATGTGTGCTATTTTGAATAAGTGGATTGGTCCTTCTGTTTCATTAACCCGTTACCTGCCAGGCAGCATCACTTCTCCATCAGCCAAGTCAGTGAAAAGCAGTATTGAGCCAAACCATACATATTTCAACCCATTTGGCTTGGTCTGTTCCAACGGCTTTAATCCATAAAAATCATGTTTACAGTATCTGTGATTTCAGGGCCTTTCAAATGTTCAGATTTTTTGTTAAAATGCACCAAAAGTGACATATTGTGCTTCACTAGTTTTAATGAACTTGACCTGATGATGAAATATGAATTCGGTAGGTAAAAGGGTTAAGAACTGGTAAATTGTTGAAAAGATATCAAATACTTGTTTCAATCCCATCGTTTTTTGTAACAACTTAGCATTAGATGTCAAATCATACGCGCAATTCAGTCGTTCTGGAAAAATAATTAAAGACATGAAAGACTGTTGTTCTCATGTAGGAAATGCTATGAGCTTAACCTGAATGCATATAAAGAATGTAACATTTATCAAAAGTTTGTACATTCCTTGCCTCCGTGTATTCTCCAATGACAATACTTTGGATTTAAATATATTTCTTATGAACCCTTTTACCACCATTTTTTTGCCCAAACCTATTATTGTCAATGGTAAGACTCAGAGAGTGTGGACCTGTTTACAGGGAATTTGGAAGAACAGGTTAACATCTAAACTGTCATTCTTTGACAAGTCATGATTTAAGCAATAATGTACCCCCTTCCAGGCCATAATGGACAAAAGCAAACGTGACATAATGTATGAGGCAAAGTCAAGTTTATCAAGGAGTGCAAAGTTTGCTTGAGTCCATTATGGATCAGGAGGGGTTACATTATTGCTATTATTTTATAGTTTTGGTGACGCCAGTGAATTTGTAGTTGTACAAAACACCTACGGCCACAATGCTGGATAATTGGATACATTATCAGTAATAATGTGGCGGGAAGACATCACAAATTCACTGGTATTGACAAAGCTATAATATAGTCTTTGATAAGCTTAGAGTAATATCTTACATACTGTATGTTTTTTGTTTCAGGTGGTAACATATTTTGTGTCAACCTTTGGGGAAAGAAGACCGGTCCATTTGTACAGGCGCTTCATTTTAGCCTTGGTGTTGGTGCATTAATCGCACCATTTATAGCAGAACCATTCGTTGCCTACAACCAGTTGCAGTCGAACGGCACCAACGTCACAGACAACCACTTGCACAGACCGCATCTTCCGTGCTGGGTGAACACAACGGTTCTGGCCATGTCAGAGAAGACCCACAGCAAACGGTCGGTCTTTGAGGACGTCGGTTGGATGATTGACACCTATCACCTTGACGAAGACGACGTCAAGAACCTGAACATGTTGAACAGTGATGTGGACAGTGGCTACCATGCACGTCATTTAATGGAAGATAAAACAGGTGGATCTGGGGAGGAGCAGGAGTCGGACGATGCAACAGTTGTTACAGGCACTATGGGCAGTACGAGTACTGAGATAGTAACAGAGAAGCCTGGCACAACTATACAGAGTACAGAGACACAAACCACACAAAGAGCGAAGACCAGTGCAAAAGATGACAAGGCAACAACACCAGGGAAACCAGAAATTACGGAGGAACTCTCAACAACGCAAAGCAATGATAATTCAAGTGAAAGTGATTCTTCAGACACGATGACCAGCAAGATCAAAGGTCTGCTGAACACTGTGACCAAGTATATTCCACACGCCTCACAGATTCAAAAAGCCTACATGATCATAGCTATGTACAATGTTGCCGTATCGATACCATTTTTTGGTTTTTCTGTTCTGGTCCTCGGTTCCTAATCTTCGCAAAAAGAGCCGCGATAAGCACTGGTACAGATGGATCGTCAGAGGACGGGAAGAAAGTTTTCCGTTTCATTTTGCTGATAGCATTGTTTCTTTTCTTCTTCCTGTACAAAGGCATTGAGGAATCATTTGGGGCGTACATCTACACATTTGCTAAATGTATCCAGCTTGAGTTCTCATCACTAAACGCTGTACACTTAAATGCTGTATTTTGGGGTACCTTTGCACTGGGAAGATTGCTGGCAATATGCATAGCTACGTTCTTACATCCTAAAGTTATGTTAATACCCAGTATGGTTGGAATGGTTGTCTCTCTGATATTGCTGGCAGTGCTTGGGAACACTAACAGTGGTGCATTATGGTCAGGCACAGTCTTGCTTGGATTATCAATGTCCTCAGTCTTCCCAGCAGCCATTGCATGGGCAGAGAGGTATATACTGCTGACAGGAAAGGCAGTGGCATCTTTCTTTATCTCATCGTCTGTTGCCGGGATACTAATTCCATGGTTACTAGGAATGCTGTTCCGGTTGGAGGGTATCACAGTATTAATGAAGCTTCTAATGGCCCTCGCTGTAGCGCTCTTTCTACTCTATATCATTATGCAAATTTTAGCTTCGAGAAAGGGTGAACGACCTAGTTCTTCATTGCCAGATGATAGTACAAAACAGCTTTTGAGTGCATTAGAGGAGGAAGTAGTGGAATTGGAAAACATGGCGGCAAACAACAATCCTCTTAGAAAAAACCGCCGAGGAGGTGATAAACATAAACTGTCACAGGCTATTAGAGAATTAAACAAAGATTCTAAAAATGATTAATATTCCTATGTTGGTTAGGTTTTGTCACCGAGTAGAAACTATGGATACAAAATGATTTTTTTGTACAGCATTTGTGACATTGAGTGACAAGGGACAGGGCAGATTGTCAGCATTGCATGTTGGGGTGATTCTGTGATTCTTCATGTATATATTAATTGCTATTGTTCCCTGTCAAACTATCTATTGTTTGTCAAATATGGCTTTTTAATTGTAAGACCTCTTTTTTTTCTGTCATTATCACCATCTCAAGTATTTGACATACAGTATGCCTCTGTAGTCACGTGATCATGCTTTTGCCATTTTCACCGAGCTGAATATACATTTTGGTGTAGTTTTGGGGTTGGACATACTTTTTCTGTTGTTTCCAGGGTTGGACAAACGGGTTTGCCACCGTCACTCGTGCACACATTTTGCTTCTTGTGCCACACTCAACAAAGTTTTTGCCATTTTCACCAGCTTCTGACCATAGTCTATGATTGTATCGTCAGTTCAAAATACAGTTTAACCGTTTGCACCTTTTTGAACAGTTTTGCCATGGCCATTTGCAATTGCCAAGGATGGCACTGCCTTGTAAAAGTCATCTTTCCATCCCATCAGGCTTTAACCCTTTCACCCCAGTTCCCTGTGTACAGGTCCAACTTTACCATAGAAAACAATGGATTTGGGACAAACCATGGTGGTGAAAGGGTTAAAGATCAGTGAAATGTAGTATTCAGTACACCCCCTGTAATTGTTGAAGATTTCTGAGCAATATGAATTTATTTTAAAGTGTTTGCCATGCAGCAGCTCCATGCACTCGCACGTGTGATGGTGTGAAAGGTTTTTTCTAGAGTCGCAAATGACTCAGTGCGATAGTGGCATGTCATTTCAGCCTAGACACTGCGGAGATTCTTAGTAAGCATCTAATGCATGGTTATCAAAGCATGAAAAATAGCATTGCTAGTATACTAGACTTAAATGAATAAAGCAAACATTTGCTTTCACTGTCAATTTAGATTAAGTACAGAATGTGTTGTAACATGTAGTTCATATATGTTGTCGAGGTTGACAAAATTTTACTCGTGTGAAAGAGTATTAATCACAGCAAATATAATTTTAATTGTCTTTAATCAAGTTGTTCACCATAGGTAATCAATTAGAGGGGCCAGTTGTGGTAGCTTTCGATGATTTTTCCCCTGTTTTTGTTTTTAATGTCAACTACAATTTCTTGTTCTACTTCCAAAGCATGTTGAAATACACAGTATTTAGCTTGTCAACTCAGTCTGTACAAATGTAGACTGCATTGTTATTGCTGATAAGTGACTTCTCGTCTGGACTAGAATTCAAATGTAAACAATAACATGCATTTTACATCTATAGATCTATGTTGACAAGCCAAATGGTGGGTGTTTCAACATGCTATGGGGATTAGAACAAGAATGGCGATTGACATACAAAATAAAATTAGTGGAAAAAATCATTTAAAATTATAGCCTGGCCCTTCAATTTTGTTGTTTGTTCAATGAAGCAGTAAGACAAGCAATTGCGAAAGACAACTTGACAAAATTTATGACGTTCCATGCCATACTTTCACTTATACCTGAATGAAACCTTTATTTATTACGCAAAATGAATACATATATTTGTATACCAATAAAGTGTCAAAATTTTTTCCCCAAATCAAGCATTACAAAATATAGTATGGTATTACAGTTGTGTAGGAAAAAATTAGTACCGGTAGTATTCACAAAAGGCAAACTTTTGATAATTGACCATCAGTTTTCAATATTTGTTACACTGAAAAAACTAAACATCGCATGGATATTTATGAAGCTAAATTGAACATTCTTTGGCCATATTAAGAAAGTATGCTGTCACTAGTGTTTTTGTCAAGTTCTTAGATAGATGCATTTTAGAGTAGCAAAGATAGTGGCATTGTAAAATCCTCCCCTGGTTCAATTTATGATCAGGACATGGCAGTAAAAAAGAACTTAGTAACGGCTGTAGCACAATAATTAGCTCACTGTTTATGGTAAAAGCAGAGAATATCCGTGCCTTCTAACACATCCACAAAAAACAATTTCTTTTTTCCACAGTGGAAGAAACCACACATGGAGTGACAGACAGGCAAAACATTTCAAAGACAACAATTAATGGCACGGCAGAAGATGTAATGACGGCACAGAGTAACCAGAGTTCAAATGCAAGTGATTCTTCAGACACGATGACGAGCAAGATCAAAGGTCTGCTGAACACTGTGACTTATTACATTCATCACACATCACAGATTCAAAAAGCCTACATGATCATAGCAATGTACAATGTTGTCATAGCGATACCATTTTTCTGGTTCTTCTATTCTGGTCCTGGGTTCTTCATCTTTGCGAAAAGAGCCGCAATAAGCACAGGGACAGAGGGAGCAGCTGACGAGGGGAGGAAAGTCTTCCGTCTCATTCTGCTGATAGCATTATTTCTTTTCTTTTTCCTGTACAAAGGCATCGAGGAATCATTTGGGGCTTACATCTACACTTTTGCTAAATGTATCCAGCTTGAGTTCTCATCGCTAAACGCTGTACACTTAAATGCTGTATTTTGGGGTACCTTTGCACTTGGAAGATTGCTGGCAATATGCATTGCTGCGTTCTTACATCCTAAAGTGATGTTAATACCCAGTATGTTTGGAATGGTTGTCTCTCTGATATTGCTGGCAGTGCTTGGGAACACTAACAGTGGTGCATTATGGTCAGGCACAGTCTTGCTTGGATTATCAATGTCCTCAGTCTTCCCAGCAGCCATTGCATGGGCAGAGAGGTATATATTGCTGACAGGAAAGGCAGTGGCATCTTTCTTTATCTCATCATCTGTTGCCGGGATACTAATTCCATGGTTACTGGGAATCCTGTTTCAGTTGCAGGGTATCACAGTATTAATGAAGCTCCTAGTGGCCCTCGGTGTAGCGCTCTTTCTGCTGTACATCATTATGCAAATTTTAGCCTCAAGGCAAGGTGAACGACCTAGTTCCAAAGGTCAGAATGATAACGCAAAACAGCTGTTGAGTGCATTGGAGGAAGAAGTAGTTGAATTAGAAAGCATTGCTGCAAATAACAATCCTTCAAAAGGTAAACAGAATGAAGGTGATAAACATAAGTTGTCACAGGCTATCAGACGATTGCACAAAGATTTAAAACATGATTAACTTTGTTTTCCTCATTTGACTTAATTTGAGCATCCAGTGTTGACCATTGATAAATGTACACTTAGGCCCCTGTGAGGGGAAGGCACACTGTTGGAGGCAAGGTTTGACAAGGATTGGAGACATAGATGGTATTTCTGTGGTAGTAGTGGTATGGTACACACTTAATCAATGGCTCTTTCCCACTGCTTGAAAGCGTAAACAGTGGAATGGAAGACTCTCCACTGTCTATGATCAAGGTTACATGTGGCGTACCAAATAAATGTATGGCTTTTGAACCACTATGCGGAAATTAAACTTTTGTTTAAGTTGCAGCTGTCACCAGCTTGAACATACAGTTTTATGTTTCTTATTGTAGTTGGCATGCTGTAGTGTTCTTTTTTGCCCTCTTCACCAGCTTGAATTGCATCTGTTGCCAGCTTCAGTTTTTACTCACTGTGTCAACATCCATACTGTAGCTTTTTTATTGGCTTTTCTTTTGCCATTGCCCTTGGCCTCTACCATGTACCAAGGATGACACTGCAGATGCTGAACAGTGCCTTCCATGAAGGATAACTTTCATGCTGTCCTTGCCATTACAGTCTAGTGTTTTATGTGTCTCTGTTTTTATGTGTGTGTTCCATAATTTAAACATAAAGTGCAGTGCATCCTCTATCATGTATGGATCTTGAGCGATGTTGGTCAAATAGTTTGAGACTGCTTTGAAATTTCTGTGAGTACGTATTATAGCAACGCATTTAATATGTGAACTCATTCTGTCATGGATAATCACCTTGAGTGTTAGGCATATCATTTTAGTGTAGGGGCTGCCTATCTTCCAGTTGTAGCTGTCAGATGTGGGATCAAGCCCGTGCCTGATATTTTATGGATGCAATATAAAAAACAGCCTTGTCTAAATTGCTCAAACATCCCCTGTTTTTCAGGGACATTTATGTATATACAATATAATTAGAAAACATTAACCAATCAGATTGGCTTACTGTTTTGTGAGCATATGCCCTCTATGATGTCATTGCATCTCATGAATATTTAATATCAATAGAAGTGTCCAATGGACCGGTCTGTTGTATGTATATGCACACACTGACTGGTTCAGAAATGTAATCTGTAAGTTATTACCGCAGCTGGGTCAGTCTAGAGCAGGGTGTACACTTTTAAAAAGTTTTCTAATACCTAGCCATGCATGCTACAAATGTGATTACGCCAGACTGAAATTGCAAAATGTTTAGTTCAAGTCCACTCCTATGGCAGTCATTGTCATCTTAACAAAAATATAGAATGTGTTTAATTAAGTGTGAAATGCAATGTATGCTACGCTGCCAAACTAAGATTCAACATTTACTCATGGGAGTAAAAGTTGAAATCTGTATTATTTGATTAACTGTATGTACTAGTTAATTCACTGTATTGAAATGATTAATATAGTTCTTTGTTCATGGAAGAGTAGTGTCAGGTATTTGTGATGTATATCAAGAAGTCAAGATTGCTCACGATGTGCAACCATGGTATCAGTACCATACTTTTCACCTTACGCCAATGAAGTATTAAAATGTTGATGTTGTATGAATGAGTATTCTATGTATGACTGCATTGCTAAGAAAAATTTGTCAAACCAAGTATTACACAGTATAGTAGTCACAACGACTCAATGTATCCTCTTCGCACAAGATAAACTTGTCTTTCAGTCATCAGTTTTCTCGGCAGCAAGAAAGCTATCACACTAGCATACAGATGGTTTCATGAACACAGTAATTTTCCTGTACAAAAAATCCACGATGTACTAGGTTTTTTCAGGTTTGTAGTTTTGCTTAGTCATAAAACTTTATGTAAACAGTGAGTACATGTATGCTATAAACAGCATTTTTGCTGAGGTCTATGGACATAAGCATCTTGATCAGTCAATCTTATAAATATTGCTTTGTTGCATTGATATACTGGGGCATTCAGGTACAAATGTGGTGTACGTGACACCAGCTGTTTCACAACCAACAATTGGCTCACTTTCTGTACTAAAATAGAAAATTTTGTTCTTTCGTGACATATCCACAAAAACAATTGTCCCAAAAATACTCAAGAATGTTTAAAATTTCAGATTTGATGTAAAAGTGTGATGTTCCATTATTCTTGAAAGAATATAATAAGACAATTGTCAATGATTTACTTGGTAAACACGACAGGATCAAGAAAGCTGTGATTTTATCCTAATAGGTTTATTTAGATGAAATCAAAAATTTGTTTTTGAAGGAGATCTACTTCTTTTGTGACCGTCACTGTAAAAAGACGGTATATATCGTCAGAAAAAATTCATGTCTTTTTTATAAAGTCCTAAAATGTTGGACTTGTTATAATCATCATCATATTCAGTCGCATTATCGGTACATATTCATGATTTTTGACAGTATATATTTCCTGGTAGTTTGTTGTCCTTGAGATTTTTTTATCAAGGAACTGCAGACTGTTTTTAGTCGCGTATGGATACTTTATTGGACAATTCTACTTTTCACAGTCAAATAGCAAAGTCAATTTTAAAAAATAATGAACTAGGGGGACTTCAGGATGCCCCCTAACTCACAACATCTGAATTCTTTGAAACAGTTTGGGAATTTCTGGGCATTTTTTGCCCTATACCTGTAATATGTAACATGTAAAATCTTTTACATCAAAGAGACTTTCTTGAATCATTTATGTTTCAGTTTAGCTTAGAGGACCTACCATTGAACTGGAACTATTAGATTTGCTTATCCTAGGTCTTTTTCTGGTCAACTTTACACTTTTTTCTTGTTTATTCTCACTTTGTTGACAAATCCTGTAATTAATTTAGATTCTGTACTTTAAATCTACTGTAGTGTACAAGGTATTTTCAGGTCGAAATATTGCTTTAATTTTTCTGTCATTTTGTATCTCTGTATCTTTTACCTTTTTTCAATATAACCTGTTCACCCCAAATTTCCTGTGAACAGATCCATGTTCACCATTGTGAACAATTCGTTTGGGCAAAACCATATGGTGGTGAAAAGGGTTGAGCAAAGCTATGGATTACAAACATTTCAGAATTTATTTGAGATAAAAATGTGCATCATGACCATGAATCTTTGTTGCTTGCCTGCTTCTGATCAATTGAAGGATTGTTTTGAATTCAATGAGGTATTGCTTTACACTCAAAGTTGTTTTATACTGACGGAGTTTAAGATTGTTGAACTGTCTTTCACTGTTAATGTTAATCAGAGTCCCCTGAAAAGTCTTCCAAAGAGTAACAATGTAGTGTGCTTTATGAGAATATTTAATTTATCATTAAGAGAAAAAATTCTAATATGTAATCAAGTAAAAAAATCACAGTCACTCTACAAAAGTGCAGTTGTAAACATATTAGTATTCTTGTTCCATTGACATTTTCGATTGTTTCCGCGGAATCACTATTACTTCTGTTTTTGAAGAAAATAAAACTTTCCAGTGCTCATTAAACAGACCTGGATTGGCTTAGGTCTGTTGGTGGTTTTTCAGTTTTTGTAAAGATAGAGTACACATATAGTGGATGTAGAACTTAATTATCACAAGTCGCATATGACAGTGAGGTTTGAACTTTTCCAAATTTGAAGTTTGAAATTCTTGCCGGGGAATATCTTGAAACTTTTCTACTCCAAGATGTATGATTCTGTCCAATGTATCTGGAAGAAATATTGATTTGCATTGTAATTTTTTTGTCTTTTGCAGTACTTTTGTCTACACGGAAAATGTGTTTGAGTATATTTTTATGCATACTCTTGAAGGGGCAATAAAAGTGTTTATACTGACCTTTGATTTCAATGTCTGATTGTAATTTCCCTCCTCCAGTAAATTCTAGCATGGAAGTTTTAATTTCATGGATATTGTTTTTAGTCCTAATGGATAAAGTCCAGGGGACTTTAATTTGGTTGTGTCTGTTCACGCAAATTTCTAAGAGATGCCTGGAGCAATTTCTTTCAAACCTGGTACAAGGATTGCTCCCTATGCCATTCATATGCACATCTATTTGTTTTGTGACACAATCCAATATGACCATCATTTTCCTAAATGCTTTCCATATTCATTACCCAGGGGGGACTATGTCATTGACAGTGACATGTGTTTAATGTTAACACTGTTGCTTAGTGATAATGGTGTGTCCTGCACATCATGAATTTAGCAGTTACTCTGAAATGGCTTTGAATGCAGATTGAAATTCATGGAGAACAGCAGCCACTCACCTGGGCATGTCACTTCAAAAACATGCTGCCTGCCCAAGCAAAATAGTACGTACTTATTATCACTATGTCTTGCATACTATACAGCCAGTATACCAGGCCTTACATCCCAGTACACCAAAGATATTTCCACCTGTCCATCGGGCAGGTACTGGTTTTAAAGTGAACATTTTCAACAGCCTGGTGGAAAATTTACCCTCCCCAGGCTAGCAGTTTAATTCTTTCTGAAACTGCTTTGAGTGGAGTGATGATTTTTGATTCACATACACAGTAAAGAAACATAATGACAAAAACTAACTATATATGTCTGCTGTATTCATCTACAGATGTTGGGAAAAATAGTGAAAATTGAAACTGCCAGATGGGTAAATGTTTGTTTCCATCTTGTATATCAAATGCCACCTGACAATGACATCAAGCCATCGAGTTTTGTAATAAAACACTATTGAATGTTGACAGTCACTCCACAAGGCTGTAGGAAGCCAATTACTAGTACTATGATATCTTTGTTTTGTTTGAACATTTTTCAATTCACTCTTAGTTTGGATCATACACTTCACTGGGTAGCCACTTATTATAAAACCTGTATCAGTCCGAAACCATACATTAACCCATTTCAGGTCAAGTCATTTACTATCAGTATGCAAATCAAGGTACCCAGGACATGACTTGTATGTGTTAATTGCTGCAACACTACCAGTATCATTCGGGTCACTGGGTTAAACACAGAATTCAAATGGACCATGGTACAACGAAGCCATGAGCACAAAGGCGCATAGAAATATGTTCCCATATGCATTTGTACATGTCCGTTTGTTGGTACCAGCATCACCTGATCTCACTGACGAACGTAATGTCATTTTGCGTCCTGTTTATTGCAGTGTAGTTATTGATGAAGCATGTCTGCGCATGTCCAGCAATTACAAATCTGTATAAATCTCTATAAAATTTTACAGGATTCTGTGTAAAATGATAACATTTTGGTTTCAACCTTTGACATGATATTGACAGATGAACCAGATACAAAAGGGTTAGATAAAGTAACTGCACAAAATGCACTTCATTCAGTGAAGCTTGATTCAAAATAGGAATGATAAATATACATCTGTAATAGTCTGTGCACAGAATGACATCTGCCCCCCCCCCCAACAGTATGCAAATTATATGCAAATAAGCATCATATGTGGCTTAATTGGCATCAGCTTGTGAATATTATGTGATTTCAATGGCAACCAACTGGTTGACGTCAGCTATAATTACATATTGACACGCCAGAATTATTTTGGTAGCACAGCTTTTCCTGGTAATCACATCAATGTGGTTGCTTTGTGTACAATTCACTTTCTATGGGGTGTCATTTTGAATATGCATGGAAAATTTACCTATCCTACATTCTACACATTCAATAGTTTCTATTCTATGGTCTTACATTTGTATTAGAGCTGTAGTTTTTGTCTAGCTAATCATCTGAAGAAATTTACATGGAACAACAAATGGAATCTACCTTTGTGCAGCAGAGCCATAATCATCCAATTGGGGATAAGAAACAGGCCCCAATGATCTACCAACGTCCTATGGGGACTATCTCACAATGAATTACCAGCAATTCTGTTTGATTTGTACCATTGAAGGTTACTTTTCTTATAACTTTTTAACCTTCTGCATATCAGCAATAATGTAAAGCATCTAAATAATTGTTTAAATATATCTAGTACATTTAGATATTTCAGTAAAAAGTTAAAAATAACTGTTAAATAACCAAAAGATCACATTCTGCAGGTACTGCAAATGCCATTTTGGGTATCAAGTTATGATAAATTGAAGCTGTCATTCTCTGAAAAAAGTTAGCATAATTTTTTTGTCATTTCCATCGGGAAAATATATCTTTCTATTCAAGAAACAGGTACAACCAGTCTGCCTACTTTCCAACACATTCTGTATGGCTGAAGACACAATCAGTGGAAAATTTTTACAAAACCGCTATGTCCTCTCTCAATCATGCATATTTTCCAAATTGTTTAAAATAAAATTTAGAAGAATGGTGTGCTTAAAAGTATGTTTTCAGAATTTCAAAAAATAGTCTATAAATTTGTCTACACAGGGGAGCCATGTTAGACTTCACTGAGGAAACTTCAATGGTATAAATTACAATGACTCATGGTATACATCTAGTACTGTGTATCTGTACAGGAAATTGTGACAAATATCACAACCAGACATCTGGTAGGTAACATTGAAAAGTCACCTCTCCAAGAACTGGTAGTATCTGCCAAATAATTACCGGTATTTCTAAGACTTTGTATCCTATAACCTGCTTTGTTAAACATTTTCTTGCCCAGTATTTCTGCAACTACGTTTGGAGATATCACAGATCAAAAACTTACAGTGGGTGTGGGGATCCCACACATCCAAAGTCCACAAAAGGACTAGGCTGGCTTGTGTTGAGTGTGAGCTCTGAATGGATGATATGAAAATATTTTAATACACTGAACTATTGAGAGCTCAGATCCTTGCATATAATTGATATAATTTATGGATGACAATATAAGAAGTAAATATTATTTTTACTTCTTATATTGTCGTCCATAAATTATATCAATTATGTGCAAGGAACTGAGATCTCAATAGTTCAGTGTATTAAAATGGGCCCTGAACTCCTGCCTATCTGCAGTCTTACAAATTGCAGTAAATGTTGAACTGCGACATGGAAGTCTCACCAAGATAGGGGTGCCAGCACGGAGAGTGCAGTCAACGATTTCGCACGACTTGTCATTGAGAATGTATTTCATGTGTCAATTTGTAACAAACTGAAGATGAACTTGATGTTTTAAAGGAAAGATGAAGTGCATTTTGTCTCAAAGATTCTAATTTAAACATTCCCTTCACTCTTAAAATTGAAAGGTCTTGCTATTCTTAGGGATGGTATCAGATTGTTGCAGAAGTTCAAAAGTGAAATTAGTTCGTTTTACAGGGTAGGGGGTTTGACCTCCATTCAATTGAACTTTGCTTTCACACTTTTTTGTGATTACAAGTTCTCTTTACATTGTGTGTAAAAATAAACAAACACTGCACACTCAGTACCAACAAATTTTGCCGTCCAACTCGTTGGTGTCATGCTGACAGCAATTACTACTCAAATTTGATTGATTACTTGACGATGTAATGTGGTCAGGGGATACATATTCTTCAGTAGCTATAACAATATGCTACATTGTACTCTCAGGCAGACATCAACATTTCGCACTTTTGAACTTTCATTTAGGGGGAGGGGGTTTTGATGTAAATGAAGGAATTTTGTTTCTTGAACTTATGCAACAATCTGAGACAGTCCCTTACATTTTATTATTTTTTCCTTTCAGTAAGAACAATGAAGCACTTCATATTTCGATGTTTCAATTCTTATGAGAACATCCAACACTGGTGGAAGGCTTGGAATGATGAAGTGAACACTTATATCTGGAATTCTGCATCAAATGCAAATGTATTTTATTTTCCATAAAAATCTGTTCAGTCTTCTCGCATCATAGACAAAATAGTACAAATATATTTCAGTTTGTCTGGTTACTGACATTGAAAACAGATTTCTTCAAGACATATTACATAGATGAAAGTAAGAAAACTTTACAAAAGATAAGTAATATGGTATTCCAATATTATTAAAGGATGTAGAAATTTAAGTACATGAACAATGATAACATTATATTGTTCCCAGACTGGTCATCTCAATTAGTGGTACTACAGTCCTATGTTTGGCATACTGAGATATATTTTTCAGATTGTTTCAAAATCAATGATCACCACTGATCCATTCTCAGATTGACTTTAAGAACAATTATCACCATTTATCATCACTGACTCACTTTCACACTGGTTGAGAATCAATGACGACCTTTGACCCATTCTCAGATTTCTTTAAAGAGAACGGTCTCCATCAGATATTGATGTATTCCACCATCCAATGCCAAATTGTACAACAAACAGATGACATACTCTGACGATGGCGGAGGTATGTAGCAGTACACAAGCACCAGAAGTACAGTTATGAATCATTTTGCAAAAGGAACAAAGTAACGGTCATTCTAAATTATTTGAGTCTGTTTGTTTCATGTGGTTTTGTAAACTGACTGCATGCAAAATGATCAGCCATTTGTCATCATCAACTGTCATCCTGCTTGTTAGTGTAGATACAACTACTCTGATGATGAAATATACCAGAAATTAATATCTTAAAGTGTTTACGTCTTATGGCTGTGACAGTGGTGTACGCTGACATTTGACAGTCAAATGCTAATCACAAATTGCTGTTCATAATATAAATAATTTTACAGTAACCAAAACAAATACAAACGCTGGCAGTTCCCTTCATACTATCCACAATAGCAAGCATGTCTCAATCTATATTTCCTTTTTCTCTCTCTCTATATATATCTAGCAGTCAGTTTGGCTCTTACCTGGCCAACCATTGCTAGGAATTCATTGTATGATCAGTGCACTCATCTAGATCACATGGTAACAATTACCATAATTTACTGGTAATAGGTTATGAGTGACAGGTGCTTTTACTGATGATCTCTGTCATGAATGACACTATGGTAAGCTCTTCAAAGGCGAAAATGTTACAAATGTTGGCATCGGCATTTAAATTGAACTCGGGCATCAAAATGACGGAATGGAAAGTTATGTATATGATACCAGAGATGACAAAATGCTGCATCGATGTCATTGCCAGGGTAGGTAAGTCTAATTTGGAATATATACACATACACACTTGACTATGATGCTCTAGCTTCAGGTTTGAGCCTTCATTTCTTGTGACAAGTTTGAGAGAATCTGAGTGAGACAAAATGGAGTACAGTAACAGAAAGACAGGCCTTGGTGTGACTCAAACTTGAAGTTTTTGCTTCACCAGGATAAACAGAGAAGACGGCAAAATCTCACACGGTATATTACACAAATAACCAACAATTTTTTTATCCTGTTAACATGTGATCATATAGTAGACAATGATTCCTGATAACTCTGATGCACGTGACTGCGTTCAGCTGAAGTAGCAAGCACCTCAGTCAGGGGCTACAAATGTCAACGTTTGATAGGCCGTGTCCTGATCACATGATCCAAACAGCATTCTTTGATTGGCTGACCAATTAATGCATGGGTTACTGTGACATCATTTGCTTTGCTCTTTTCCTACTGATATCTTCCATGTCTCTTGAAACTCGTTCGGCAGTGCTCAAGTATGATTTCAACTTATCGTTCAAATCATGATACAGCTGTTGGTGAGGAGCAAACAAAAAAGAAAAAAATTTGAAAAACTTAGAAATTTTTTGACCAAAAATCTCTGAATTCATGTTATGAGCTCATTTTCACTGAACAACTCTCACTGCATGACAAAATCCTTGCAGCATTAACCTACTGAAGGTAAATATTACAGTGCACACGTGACCTTTCAAAAATGTGTGAATCAAAATGTGATCGCTATGAAGCTTTTGCAATTTTAGCTTTAGTCAATGGATAAATTTATCTGTCTTTCTATTCTTTTACTTCAGTCAAGAAAACATATCACATTTCCTATTTACCAATTTCAGCACATTTGACCCATTCATCCCTGAGATGTAATTATGTGCACACAGACACAAGGTAAACTCAAAGTACCTATACAGGTCATGTGACTAAAATGGCCCTAAATAACATCACTATGATATAAGTAATTTTATGGAATTTGAGAAAAATAAGACAATGAAAGTTCTATGGTAAGTTTTCGAACATCACAGAAAGTAATCAACAGAGGGTGGACCAAGCCTTTACATCAGAAATCTCACCTCTTGAAACAGTGACTCTGTCTTGGATTCTTTGATTGCGTGTAATAATTGATCCAACGCTGTGTACGGTAACCACACACTGTCAGGTGTCGTCCCATGCAGACAACTCTGTAATGACAAACAACCCAACATTTTCTATCAGCGACTAAGTATCAATGTAATAGTGTTTTGAAGTCACATTAGTGAAACAGTATGTCCTCGCTAAAAAATTCACACTTCTCAACACAAACAAAAGGTTGCCAACAAATGACAAATTTTGATCACAAGAGGGCAGTGTACTCTAATCATGTCATGTCAGTGACATGGCTGTTCCATAGTTGAATCTTGAGCGAAAAGGCTTATCTTGGAAATGAGAGTTATTGTGTATAAAGTTTTACAAGGTCAGTAATTCTGTGCCAAGGATATTTTAGGAAATGTATATGTATCATCAAAAATGCACAAAGCATGTGTTATTGAAACTGGCATGAAACAAAATTAAGTATACTTACTGTGAGTCCAAAGTATTCCTTTCCTTTTCCAAGCACTGCATCGATGTACTCCATTGCTAGGTAGGCAGCTTCTTCCAGCATGTCAAAATTGATGTACAGTCTCAACAACTCAGCTGCATTGACTCTCTGTCAAGTTTAAAGGTCAAAGTTGAAGAATGATTCAAAAGGTCAAAGTTGAAAAACTATCTCGAGAAAGCTTCACTTGCGCCTAATTGTATATGAAGGGCAAAACTGACATACAGAATGTGTTCGCTGGCCATGCTTTGGTAAATATTTAGTAAATATGAAGGTGGGGATTTAGCCGAGCAGTTTTGACTGCTGACTTATTTTCTACGTGAATAGGTACTGTAGGTGTGTGAGTTCAAATCTGATCAAGAAATTCCAGAATTACCTTGTTGATCCAGCTTACCTTGTGTGAATGTATCAACCAAGCTGGTAACGGAACACCCAATGACAATAATTTACTTGCAATCACTTTATGGTAACCACTTTTACCATCACTGTCTAGCCGCCTCAGGTATGACTCAAGCAATCGCCATGACAACTCTGACGCTCTGAAAGACAGGCAAATTGTAAAGCCTCAACATCCTTTATAAAATAACTGAATAGCATGAAGTTATTACCAAATTTGTCCTCCTTAGATGCATCAAAAATACCGCAATTATACGGTGTCGCTCAATTTGATCAGAATTGGTACATACCAAAGATCAACAATAGTGTTATTTCTATCTGTTCAGAGCAGGAAAATTATGCATTGATTTTATGACAATTTCTGCACAGTACAACCAGAAAAACAACAAGAAATACAACCAGAAAAACAACAAGAAATATTAAACCAGAAAATTAAGAATGACAAAAGTAAATAAGGTCTGAAACTTTAGGTACTGAAGGTCAACTTTAGCAACATGCATAGCAGAGAATCTTTCTACCATGGATGTACAAAAATAGAAATCCATATGGTTTCAGCAGATCTGTTAATATGTCACAGTTCATAAACAATGACAGGAAATGACAAATTAGCTGTTTCAGTTACTGCTATCACTCCCAAACATAATAGGTACCCTGCATACAAATACGTTAAAGGTCAAAATCCTCTTATTCAGATGTGTGGGCTGATTCAGTTCACTCCCACCACTCCTGTACACTTGCAGTATTTCCCTTTTTCTTACCTCATTTGCACATTTTTCACACTGATGTGTTAATTTGAACAAATTCACATCTCAACCCCTACATCTACCTGTACACCAATACTGAGATGGTAGCTTTGGCGGTATGGGAGCCTTTGTGTGTGACGGACATACATCCGCACATACCCACAAATATACAGACATCAGACTCATCATATAAGCTCTTTTTGGTATTTATATATAAAACCAAATATGAGCTAACAAAAACTAGTCAAAACAAACCCACAATAGTGAACCAAACAGGGTTAACTTTCATTTCCTTTTTCTTTTAATTTTCTTAATTCACTGTATGTATACTTTGTATAGTGCCGGTATATCGTTTCTAGATATTGCAATCAACTGCTTCAATTCTAGTGATCATATCTGCCATCAAGCCACTGATAAAACCTACCTGATTTCTGTCGTTGTACGTAAGTGACTCGTGTCATTAGCAGATAACCATGTCCAAGCATCGCTATCGTTTCCACTACTTGATAGTTTAAGGATGATAAATACCTTTTAGACACTTTCAGATTTTTATTTTTTTCTCATTGAACATGTCCCAAACCCCAATAAAGTATACATTTTCTGAAAGCCCTCATATAGAGCTATCCGACAAGCACAGTGCACGGTCATTATTTGCATAAGAGTCACGTGACAAGCATTTTGCTGAACCTTCCAAAACCGGTTTTCCCGGCCTTATGCGAACACGCTGCAAGATTTCCGGTTGGAATTTCTTCATTGACAAGCCTTGACAATATCCTTCAAAACCGTGTCTGCGATTTTTTCTCGGAGGCTCCATTCAAATTATATGACGTGATAATTAAAATTCCTTGAAAAGCACCTTCGTCCAACACCTTTAAGAGCGCATTAAAAAATAACAAAGGCATATAAAGGAAATCCCAGACACGGATTTTGAGTTCATTATGTTTCCAATGGACGGTGTGAATTTCAAGCAGCTAGTGTTTGTGAGCGCGAATTGACGAGGTGCCAAAGAAGGGTACTTCATTCACACATTGAATTCGAGAAAAACGCAAAAAACATGTTTTGATACTTCTACGCTACGGCATTTGATAATTAGACGTGCACGAGCCTCAACACGGGCATACTTTGTTACCAAGTGATGATGTCGGCCGGGAATGACAGTTGTTCAGAGAAAAAGTCCCAGGAAAATAAAATAAATCGCGGAAAACTACCAATTTTTGGAGCCTTGCGTGTCGACACATCGCCACAGCGAATGGCTTCAGTGGGAAAAACAATGACGTCAGCAGTCATTACTGATAGCGGGCGTGTCCTAAATTCATATGCAGATAAGCTTGTTTGCGTTCCCCAGATCACACTCTCCCTTCCACGCTATATAGACATTGCAGAACCGTAGACTTGATAGCGTACTATCGCACTAATTGCAAAGTTAATTCTAGGACGCGCCATTGCGCAATAAAATCTCGAATGGCCCTCATTTCTACGTTTGACGCGCCACTAAGGGTGCAACATTATATGAATGGGTCGATCACGCAGAGTTCACGTAGTTCATACATTCACGTAGCTCCCCGAAGGTCATTACCTCAGTCATAGTGTGACATGTAAACACGATTCAGTTACCTATCAACCATTGCAATTAAATACCCACTACAGCATATATGGTGGTACATAGGAAGCTGGGTAGAAAGGACTGATGTAGGGGCAACGGTGTTTTGGAGCCGTACGCATGTGGCATGGCCGATGAATATAGAACAACGGCACTGGCCGCTGCGTAAAGGTGGAAAGCTAGTCGACACTCGGATTTTAAACACCAGTACTAATAGTTGATGAACCCAGGATGATCGGGCAGTCCCTTAAATTGAAGCGTTTGCAACGTCTACCGTCCATACAAACGAAACGTTGAACACTGCAAGGAAAACATCCATGATCGTTTTGAAGAGCAACACATTTTAGGTCGGACACATCTCGTTTTCCAGAGTAGCCAGGTCTTTGCATAGAACAACACCGCTGTGTAAAACCCTTTGGCCAGAACCAATGATCGTAAATTTGCTAATACATACGAGTTATGTTTAAAAGTTGATGTATCGATCACTTTATTTAGGTCGTACGGGTTACAGTCAGTCAGTGTATGAGTAGCCTAATTGTCGATGCGTGCTAATCGAGGGCCACTCTCGGAGAAATTCTACCGGTGCGCTAACCTTTGATCACGATCGTTTCCACATGCAGTCAAAATCACAGTCCTTAGCAATTTGTACAGTTGTTCAAGTCCGACATATCAATAATTCATCACATAAGTTACGTAAACAATTGAATCAAACCACACAGTTTGCTGTTGCCATTATTGGGCCTGTTGCGTACGTACTACAAGGGACAACTTTGCAGTAGGCTTGGTTGGTTACGGGGGGCCCGATCTCCAGTATTCTCCTTTTCTTGACTTGATAGACTATAGTATTTTCTGCAGAAAATTCAAGGTTTTTACATGTGTGATGATGATGGCCCCCGATTTTCTCAAAATGGCCCCCTTGGGACAGGAGTTGGGGCCAACAGTGGCCCGTTGTTTTTTAATCCTAGAATGAACACTGTGTAATTGTTTATCTAGCATTGCGAAAAAGACAATTGAATCAAACCACGGTAAAGCGGCGTGTGCAGGACCAACCCTAAGCAACGAGTGATAAAACGTCGCACCGCTGAGAAATCGTCGTTGACACTATGTCTTGACCACACTAAGAAAAATGACTTGCTCTCTGGTGTAGACTATGTCTGGAACTGTACGAATACTTGTTTATTGGACTAGGCTTCGACAAACATTTAATTACGGTTTATTGTTTACAGACGGAAGTAATCCTGGTGTTTGGAGAAGTCACAGCACGTCATTATGTAAATTAGCTAGTGCAACGCAACGTTGTGTCACTCAAGATGGATTATGGAAATAGCAATGCAAATGTGTCCACAATGTTTACAAAAGCTCCCCGATTTAACCGGGATAGCCACGTGCATTTGTTTTGATTTTTAAAAATCGTGAATTACACGGAAACCATTCCTTATCTTGAACTGGCGACACATCTCAATTCTGGGTCTTACTTCAAGGCGTATTCTCAGAGAATTTTGAAAATTTGACAGAAAAATGAACATTTGGTATTTATCATCCTTAATACACCTAAATGTAATACAAATACACATATGATTACGGACACTCTCATAGTATAGATGAATAGAAGTGTTATAATCCTTGTGACCACCAAATCTTTTGTAAAATCCAATTACTTTTCAGTTTGCAAAACTCTATAGTTTTCATGGGAAATGGAAAATATTTTTGAAGAGAAACTGCTAAACACTTGTTGAGATATTATTTAGGCCAAAGAAAAATATCGGTGCAGTTTGATGAACTACTGGGTATGTTTGTAGTGGATTGGAGAGAAATTGATTTTGAAATCATATACAGAGACTGTCATGACGATGATTCACTGTTTTTCATTCAACCCTATTGTATCAACCAATCATGTATTGGGTGTCATGGTGAAAAATCGCGACAGCATTACCCAATCAGTGTTAACCCAATGACAAAAGCTGAGAACTGATTGGATATTTTACCTTGATGTCAGGCTTTCAAAGACAGCAGTGTATGGTAGTTTAAATTTACTGCAAATGGATATGGCAGTGTCAAACAGACCAGCTTGCACAAGAAGAGAAACGGTTTCTGGTGCTGAAAGAAATGGGCCTGTAAAAAATTGGGAAGAATAAAAATTTTGTGTTACTCTGATAGCTTTTTGTTGGATTAATGTGAAAAATAATACCCATGTTCTGTCTTCATATAGGATTCAGTATTTCTTTCCAAAGACATGTATATAATGTGAGAACCTTTGTCTTTTATGGAAATATAAAGTCTGTCTTTTTGGGAGGCGTTTGCGACTTGATGATAAAAGTTTCAGGAATACACGTTGAGAAGTCACAAATATTAGATCATTTTTCTGGCTGCTGGTACGTCGACATGTCCTAGTTTACAAAAACAAACTTCAGTTTCGTATTCGCCATGAAACACTGTTTAGTAAGTACTACAAAACTGCAGGAATCATGCCACACAAATAAATCAGTAAAATAGGACTCTTCACATGGACGAACAAATCAGGGGTTTTTTGGATAAATTTTTTCCTCAGATTTTGGTCCCCTTCACATGCAAGTAGATGCAATGTGAGTCTGCACATGATTATGAAAGATGATCAAGAACGCTATATTGTGTATCTTATAAATTCCTTACCAGTTATGAGAGCAGCATCTGGGTCTACTTGTATCAATTTCAATCTGGCTGAGACAAGCATGTATTCTTTTTGTAAATCCATCAATGTTACAACTTCTACGTGTTTCCTAACTGTAAAATAGCCAGAAAATGGTTCACATCAGATAAAATAACATTGATTTGTGCGGGACATGAGAAGTATCTCTTCATAACACTTCACTGAAATCACTCTGACAGATAACTAGAAATGTAAACTATACTTCAATTATATTACCATGGTTCACATTAAACATCAAAAGACTTGACAGAAATAGTGGACATACCGGTACACATAAATTAATAGCTTCTAAGATGTTGTTGTGGTTGAGAACATTAATATTTATCACATTATCGATACGTACACTGTGTTGCTTCTAAGATATCACCATCATGATTTCTCTTCGGAGACATTCCGGGAAGTTCTCTTCTTTCCTGCAGAGATACAAACAAAAGCACACCTAAGTGTAAAGGATTTTGGCTGCATATGATCTTGTTAGCTAAGAATTAATATAAAATTACGAATCAGAATCAATGGCTAACTTTAAGGTGTCCTTTTTGGGTGCCCCTCTATCAAACTAGCTTTCATGTTGAGTAGCACCAGTACCAGGCATGAAATACAATCAATTGGAATTCTAATATCACAACGATATATTTGATACAATTTCTTCATCAGTAAAAGAGTTGCTATGAATCGTTAGATGCTGTGTCTAATAGGAATTTGATGGTAGTAAAATCATCAAAAAATATTCATCACATAGGTACCAAATCAAACTATAATCTACAGTACCCATACAAATCAAAAAGCATACAACGTGATTATGTATTAGGGTATAGCATGTGTCACTTGCCTGGTCAATGTTAACAGGTACTGGCTTGACGATCCAGGCATAATTCGGATCAACAAGGTGGAGTGAATTGATTGCGGATAGATAACATTTAGCCTGCTTCTGTAATCCTTTGATTCCGGAAAGTTCTCGGCCAGCTCTCAAACCAAATTCATACATCACACTGCCAGCTAGAGAGTCAGAAAGGGAAGAAATATAGAAATTGAAACAGATATCCACTACATACCACCAGTGACTTGTTTTCTTACGGGACAAATAATGAAATTGTAGGTTTTATTCAAAGAATAAGATAATAATCATGATTTACACCATTTGCTCCTGTCACTGTGAAAATGGTGTCGTACATGAAATTGGGGAGGATTGTAGGAAGACACAATCTATATACATTGTAACACACATCAGGCATGATAACATTACTGTAGATTGTAAAGACAGATGAAAGGCCCTCACTGCTTTCCACTACGAGGGCTGTTGACAGGGACTTGACAAAACCATTCTCCTTCATGGTTGGTCAAGTACATTATTCTCAGTGTTTTAAAGTGCCTTTCAAAGTGATTGAACAGAAATATCCCCTAAGATACCTGTATGATCAATTGTAACAAAACCTGGCTTAAAATTTGCTGGGTGTTCAGAATTTTGTCCTAGAGGTGGCAAAGTGTGAATGACGGGCAGCCAGGGAAAGGGGACTTTACAAGAGGCGTATCCTCCATCACAGATGTGACAAGATGTGAGGGATAAACAGCCAACCAATCACAGATGTGACAAGATGTGACGGATAAACAGCCAACCAAACTTACAAAACAGCCTGTAAATTTTGTCTATGGCCAGCTTTAATGAATATTGGTGTTGCTTACCTTTCCTGTAATTTCCTCTGTAAACATGGAATGCATACAAAAATTCATAATAGTTCTGAGTTGACAAATCTATGGACCTTGCCCTTGATTCCACTATGCTTACAACCTGCAACGATCAAGGTGTTACATTCAGAAAGATTAGAAAGACTTTTTTTCAAATTTCATGATGAAAACATGCCATCAGAGTTTAAGACATGGACATTTGGCAAGAAATACTGAGCTGCTTGTCACGAAAACAGCATAACGCTTTTGAGATATTAGCATAGCTGTTTTTCACTCTCAGGAAATTTATTGTTTATAACAAAGAACAAAGAACACATGTTAATTGACAAATATCTTTATAAGAGAATAACTGCAAGTTTCTGGACAATACTCATGATAAAATTATTGACAAAGTTCAAGACTAACCTCATCTTCAAGGTCAATGTAAGGAAATTCACACAGCTGCTGTAGCTGAGATCTTTCAAACAACACAACAATAAACTGACGGAGACAGTCTTTACGTCTGCAGGAAAATAAGACAGTGATGATCTAAATGTTGACTGTAGTATGATAGAAATTGTCTTTTTTACATGTTTTCGGTATCAATGCGTTTCACAGAAAACACAGGAAAAGTTCATGTTTAAATTCAGTAAGCATATCACATGAAAAATTCGGTAGTTACAAAACAAAAGTTTGAAATTTATTTGTGAGAAGGAGGTGAAAAAAAATGTGAGTATACACAATGGTAGAAAATGGTATGATAACACCTGGAGTTACAATAACTAACTATTCTCATCAGATTTGTTCTGTGACATTTGACACAAAAATTTAATTTTTAGAAAGAAAGAAATAAAGTGCATACAGAAATTATTTGTCGTTAAAGATATGTATATTTGAAGTAAGTTCACTCTGATAAACTGATACCTCTGTAAGATAAATCATCATCAAAGAATCACAGATGACTGAAAGTAGGACAAGGCTAACATTCCTTAACACAAAAACCTTACCTCACAGAGTCTGGATTTGCCGTCATGGCAACGTATGCCTCTTGATTGTGTCCTAGTTCTAAATGGTGTTTAAATATTTTGGACCACAGTGTTGGCTGGCAACAAATGAAAATAATGCATTGTTAGTCATAAGCACACCCTACAGTGTACAACAGGATCGGTATGTCCAAAATCACTCAGACTCCAAAGAGTTTGAAGTACTTTTTTGGCAGTTTTCAAGGACTCTTCAGGTCCAAAGTACAATTTTCCAGATATCATTATTTTGGACAATATATTATTTCTATAAATCATTTCACATATCATTTTCATGATATCATGACTGATAATCTTGCCATTTTTGAAAATTGTGGATGGATTATCAATTTTTAGGACTCTTGACTCTGCTTCATTTTCTAGGACTTTTCCAGGCTTTCCCTGACGATTTAAAACTTTCAAGGAGGAACTGGGGAATATCAAATGTTTATGCCAAACAACGTGAGGGTAAAAAAAGAATAAATTTGAAAACCTGTGCTGTTAATGTGCCGGTTTTTATTGAAGGACTTTCAGGAGTGTATGGACCCTGTTACTAATTTCATCTATGTTTCAACAGTTTTCAACAGAAAACGGGGGAATATCAAATGTTTATGCCAAACACATAGAAAAAGAATAAATTTGAACGCCTGTAGTATGCGAACAAAGCATGGCCATTGTCAGAAGAAACAAGTCAACAAAAACCAGTACACTATTTACAGCACAGACAAAAACAACTTTAACCCTTTCACCCCCAGTTCCCTGTATACAGGTCCAACATTACCATAGAAAACAATGGATTTGGGACAAACCATGGTGATGAAAGGGTTAAGAGATGACACACTAAGTGGTGTACTTCTCATGGAACTTGGGATTGTGGTAAAACATCTTTCATTCATATTTCAAAATATCAAAAAGTCGATGTACACTTACAATATTTGGATCTTTAACATTGGCTATACTGAGTGCAGTCTTGGCTAGAGATATGACTAAGTTTGGTACACAGAACTGTTCTAGGAGTCTCAATACCTGTGAAGTGATGAAAATGATCATTAATGTTTGCTTAGGTATTGTAAATGACAATAACAGAGAAATATTCTTAGTGTACAGATGATAACAATTCATCTTTCTTTGGGACATTGATTTCAGTCAGATAAATATAATTTTTGAAAGCGTTTAAAGAATTGATTAGATATGGTCTCTATGGCTGAATATTGAGGTGGAACGACCGACACTGGTAGGGGTGTCTATTTTTTATATAATTATTCAAAGTATTTTTGTTGCTGACATATCTGCCAGAATTACTGGGAAACACTGTTTAACTGTTTATGATCTGTAGAAGTA
This sequence comes from Ptychodera flava, assembly GCF_041260155.1. NCBI lineage: Eukaryota > Metazoa > Hemichordata > Enteropneusta > Ptychoderidae > Ptychodera > Ptychodera flava. Next base: position 33,675,837 of record NC_091936.1, on the reverse strand, counting down.
CCACTTGTCGGCAACTACAAGCCCTTGGATTTTGTATAAACTGAAGATTGAGCCTGCCTCTTTAATCATTTACCAATTCCTTAAATTAACATATTCCGGCATACAAATATAATGTTCTCTAGGATGATCTTGTTACTTTTCAATTTACTTTGAACTCAGTCACACTCACAAGTTGACACTGTCAATATTGTTTTTATCAATTTGCAAGAGTAGTTTCCATATCCACAGATTGTACACATCGTTAAAGTAGCCATACTAAAATGTAAAAGAACCAATCCACTTTACAATTCATTACCTTGAGATAATAAATAACCTGCAACGTCTTAGTGTCTCCTTCATCTGTCTGTACCAATTTGTTCAACAAAAATTCCTCATTTGCAACGCCGTGCGACGCCAGCTGAAAACAGTCCACGGCTTTGTAGGGTTCATCAGCATTGAGGTAACACTGACCCAGAACAAACTGACGAGACGACGTGTTCCACTCACACCATCCACTTAATAATCGACAGTATTCCTGTGAAATAACGATATTATATCATATCATATCATATCATATATCATACTGGTATATTGATGGTGCAAATGCAGTGATCTGATTGGTTGAGATGTGAAAATAACCATGCTATATTCACAATATAGCACGGTTAGAACAGACATGAGCTTTCAGCTTGAGAAAAATTCCCTTTATGACGTTTCACGCCAGAATTTCAATTTAATATTACCATACACCACCTCAGCAATGGGTGTACCACTCGATTTTGACCAGTGCACATGCACTTGCTATCGCTCATGCACATACGTCACGGACTGGTCAAAATCTTATGCTATACTGTCACTAGATGCAATTTATCGCTTAATAAGCTCACTAATTTTACACTTGCTCACTCAACGAGACATGCAATGAAAAATTTGGATACAGTGTGTGTAGATTTCTTCCGAAATTTCTACAGGTAATTGAAACCTAACCCACCACAGGCAATAAATGTCTCATTCTGAATATTTTAAGCTAGAGACATGCTGGACATAGGTTTATGAAATTTAGAAAGATGACCTCTGTATATTTTGTCTAAACTTATGGCTTCAGGATTTCAAAAACCTTGTACTGTAAAATGTTTCCAATGTTCAACGTAGTAGAAATTACCTGAAGTTGGAATACTGACATTTTCCCAGGAGAAACTCACAAAATAGAAAGCTGCTCGTGATAGGCCAGCTTTGTTATTCTTGTTAAGGAATAAAGATACCAGTAGTTGAACAACAAAGTATGAGACGCAAGCATAGGTGTTGGCTTAGTGTATAAAATATACTTAAGCTGAGATCATGGTAAATATCAAGTTCTATGTAGATAGGTGTGAACTTTGATACACAAAATGTCAAAGTTTTGAAGGAATTCAAATGTCTGTGTAGTGGCAATTCAAGGCCCTGAATACAGTGTACATGCTGAGGATGGAGATCTCTTAGGTGTACTGAGTCTGCAGAACACCACCTGTCCTTCCTGTTAAATTACATTAAAACATTGTGCAATGAGATAGATCACACAAGACGTTTATTTTTTTTCATGTGAGTGGATGTTTTCTAAAACTCAGTTGTGCAAAGAGAGTGCGTAGTTTGTGAAATATAATTTATTCAAGATCAAGTGATGGTAGGAAGTTTTCCCCTGCACGCTTTCTCCTTTCTTGTATTGTCAGCTGCATTCATCATCAAATCTGCACGTCACACTTAACTCTGAACTGAGCTGCAGAGAAACTGTACTAGGAAGACTGAAATCTTAATAACAAAATTGACGTCAAAGGATACACAAGTCTTGCCAGTGAGCTGATAGCTGGTAATAGCATGGCACTCCAGCTATCGCTGCTCTGTTGGCTGATGTGTCCGGAGTTTGCCAGCGACTTCCTGACTTGATCGCCGCCAATGCCGCAGACAAAGAGCTGAATCAAACTGCCGCCACTGCTTTCCAAGTGATGTCCAGCATTGATTCCGGAAGATTCCGTGATTTCCAGAGCCACAAACTGCCTTAAGCTGGACTCGCTGTCGGGACAAAGAATGAATCAGTCACTGGGGCATGACTCTGCGTAATATCCCATGGACACTTTACGGAATGCTAAATGGAAATTCTGTTCCTCATAAAGGCAACATCACACTGTAATGTGGGGAAGATTCTGCATTGGACACTGATAAAATTTCAAAATTTTCTTTCTAAGAAATGTCTTGCTGGTTTGATTGTGAACATAAATCAAGTCCTTGATGAAATATAAAATTTCCATCAGTGTATTGATAATCCTATTTCTCCCAAATGTATTTATTTCTATGATTTATCTATGGAGCCTGGTAGAAAGAGGATTAAACAGTACCAACACATAACAATGGTTTTCTTGTATGTACACTTACAAAAACGTTTCCCAATTTGTATGTTGTTTTACTTATACATGTGACAGGACCATGCTTCATCACAGGATATCATAATTTCATGATTAACTAACTTTCTATGATTCAAAATCTTGACCTCTGACCGTAAGACTTACACTGTATTAGTTTCTGGTTGAGAAGCTTGAGCACCACACAGCCAATACATGCTGTGATAGGCTTGTAAATACATGGCAGTCTTCGGAATCAGCTCGACTTGAAGTCTGACAAGACACTCTTGACTAAGTGATACCTGCAGAAAACAAAAGTTGAAGAAACTGGTCAAGACTAAACAGTGACTTGTGACCTGGATGTATTATGGCAGTATTACAGTCCACATTGACAGGTCCTCTCCTGTGAAATGCCTTCACTGATAACCAACAAAATTGATACTGTACACTAAACCGACATCAAAGCTATTAGATACTACCTTTCAATCAATATTTGAGACGAGATACTGTAATTGTCTATCTGAATTATAAAATAAGCATTGGTTCAGCATTCATGATTTATGCATGGTTTACACTTACCCTCAATATCTTCAATAAACATATTCATCTATGCAAAGTATAGTGGTTGGCATTGTCCCATATGCAAATCAACTTATAATCAGTCATTATCAATAGAGAATATTCATTCGCCTGAAAATGAGCTTTATGAAGCAATGATGACCAAAAAAAAAAAATGGCATATGAAAATGACGTTGTATCATGCCTCTGAAGTACAATATTCATATACCTTATGTCCAATTCTTTGAATGATGTAGAGCAGCACCAGCAGATCTCTACAAAGTTGAAATCTCAATAAGCTCATCTGTTGGAGTATTTCTGACAGGATCACAGTGGAATGTTCACTAGCGAAGAGATGGTTACAAATCATCTGGAGGCCTGTGTCCATCACTGAAAGGAAAATAGAAAGTCAATCGAATAAATAATCTGAAAATGTGATTTACGGTGATGTCTTCAGATGTTTTCATGTACAGGTTGTCATATTTGCATGATCTGCTTAGCATATGAGCACAACATCATTGGGTTTCCAGGCCCGAGTGAATCTATTTACCCTAGCTAATATTCTTGAACATTTTCTTAGCAAAGTTCAACAAAGGAGTTTGGCTTTTAAGAAAATATTACCCAGTACATAGGAGGAAAACTGTCCCTGAGAGTCACTGAGACTTTTGATACCAAGCCTATGGGCTACTTGAATTTGGTCCTTGTTACAATCAGTGTAACTTTTTTTAATGTAGTACATGCTTTGAAATTGAAAGACCTAAATTTTTGCTCAAACTTTCATCAAGGAAACTTTTACCATTGTTTCATAACCAAGAATAAAATAAAGGGTCACTGTGTAAATTGTGATAGTACAGAAACAAAGTACCTAAAATTTTCCTGACGCTTGAAATTCAAAATGGCCGCTATCCCTGTGTTAACTTGATGGGAGAAAATTTCAGTTTCAATATTCACAAAAACTTGACAGTGAGAACTTCATTTACTTTCATTTACTCTGCAAGCTTGCAAAATGAGCCAAGCAGTGGATGACTGGATCTCATAAGTATTGTAAAAATTTGTCCGACCAAATATCTGTCCCAAAGGGCATTCTACATCAATACAGATGACATCAAACTTGTGGTATTGAAAAAGTTGGGAAAAAAGACACTGTGTATGTAAGACTGATTTTACAGTGGGGAGGAGGTTGTTGATGAGGACGTGGAGTCAGTGTCAAGACAGAGAGTTGAAACTTAGGGGTACAGTCAGTGTGGGGTTGGGAAGGGAATACAATACGATACTCTCGGGGATTGGGGTGAGGAAAGATGTAATGAAATGTACATACTTGATTCTTCCATGGACAATGCCTCCGGCTGGCCCTCTGAAATGTCGATACTTCCCAGCAATGTTTCCAGAGCTCGAGCTGGTTCTATTAAACTCTGAATGTGACTTTGCAAATCACGCAGCAAACTGGACGCTGTGCTCTGGACTGAATTTGTTTTTGAAGATCCACTGTAAAAAGTGAAACATTTCAAGATTGCGTTAGAGGATGGTATATTGTAACTTTACAGAATTCTTTGCACTCAAGCTATGTTTGAATTGATATGTAAACCACAACTTTGAGACTTTGTACCAGGTCAATCTGTTCAACTTCTGAATTCTCAAAAAAATTCAGAATTCTGTCATTTTAAATACTTGTTTTCCACCATAGTGGAATTGCAGCATGTCTATGTGTGTGTCTGTGAGTGTGGGTAAAAAAACTTCCTGAAATCACACCCTAGCTTCTGATACAACTTAACAGTACTTCTTTCAGGTTACCAAACCCAATGATCAAAGTAAGCTAATCTAATTGCAGACATTCCACGAACATACTGTCGTTACACATCAGTTATACAGACCTGAAAGCTTACCAAACAGTACACCATGTACAGACCAACTTTTGACAATTTTCCACCACTTACTTGAGTTTCAGTCAATTGGATATTCCACTATTTCTCTGAGCGCGGATATTCTTTACTGTTTCTGGTAATGACCTATGTGTCTATAAATTTTGATTTCATGCACTATAAAAGCTCTCTAAAATTTGATGCTACGGAGTATTGACGATGTGCCAGACACAGATTAAAAATACCAGCATAGATTTCTTGTCAGACGTGATCTATGAGCAGTCTTTGAGCAGTCTGGCTTACCTTGACTCAATGAACAAAGTATTGGCTATCTGTTGTGCAATATTTTCCGGTGGTTCTGATTGGTAGATGTCGTAATAAAGACCAACTTTCATCTCTTTGCTGACACTTTCCTTGATAAGTCTGATGCACTCCCCCAGTGTCAGAAGGTCCTTGCTGAGCTGCCGATCTGCAATCAAGGATAGAACCTTTGTTTAACTATAATGACATCAGCGAGAATATCCAGCGGTCAGATGTCATGGACAACAAAATGTTGTGCTTTGGAGTGGTGTGAACTTGCCGTTCCAAAGGTCATAGAATAATAATGCACTTGTATGACAATGAAAGTATGAAGAACTACCAGACTAGACTATAGGAATGATGTACTTGCATTGAAACTGGCTACAGAATGACAAAATATAAAACAGATCTGCTTATCCTGAGCTGATCATAGCAAATTAAAGCCCATCAGCTGTATCATTTTGTATTTTGTTCAATAAGACTATTTGAAATTCAATGTAACTTATGGAAAATGCTTACTGAGGTGTAACTACTGAACGCTACAGTAATACCCTAAACACGATGCACAGCGTTATGATACCTTTTGTGAGACGTATCACCTTGATCAGTTTTTACAAATCTGACATGATAGTGACCGATAAACGTGCGAGGATAAGGATTGACTTGAACTGACAAGACTTACCATCACAGTAGAGTGGTGATAGCGTTAAATCGATGGCCTCACATCTGTCGCTTGATAGGTACAAATGTTCCACTGAATCATTGGGTCTCAAGACTGACACACCGATCTGAAACATATGGAATTAATTCTATAGAATTCTTTGAAGTTATAGAAATCTGTCTAACTTTGTATAAATTTCTTCTACAGCAACAAACTTGAAATTGCCCTTTCCAGGTCACTTTGACAAAATATAACGATTTAATACTATTTGTAAACTTGAAAGTAAAATTTAAAAATTCAAATGTCATATTTTTTTAAACCTTCTGACTCCGTAACTGAATTTTCTGAATATGCTCTTTTCAATAAGCTCTCGTGAAAAACAGACACAGCACAGCCAAAAACTTTAGGCGCACGAAATTTTAAAGGAAGATTGTTAGCAAGCTATAGTCATCAATGTCAAAGTTTTTCTGTTGGATGGTCATTCTGCACAAAATGCATACGTCAGAGTTGTACTGTACTCACCCTTTTGATGTATCCCACCAAGCCTGTGTTGTGATCCACCAATAAACCAACAGGTTTACCTACAACCTGAATTCAATAAGTGACATATATTCAGAAGTGAATTGAGAGTTCGCTTGTGACAGGTTTCTGTCTATTCAGCAACTTGTGCAAGATCCCATTTCATCACTCAATTCCATCTGCAAACTATCGAGTCAAATGTAGAGCAAGAGTTTTTCTCGTATCACTCTAATTGCTAAAATTCATATCATACACAAATTAGTAATTAATTGACATGATACTGCTAAATGTCTTTGCACACTATTACAGCTCTGGTATATCAACATCTGTACCAAGTTTCATCAAATTTTAGTCAGTATTTCTTGACATATCACTTGAATTATGAAAAGTCATATAAATATGCACATTAGCAATTTATTGATACAAATACTGCCACATGTCTTTATGCACTGTTAGAGCTCTGTGAGACCCAACATATGTACAAAGTTCCATCAAATTTGCAGGTCTCTCCGAAAACAGAACTTTTTTTCCAAAAATTACTGATTATGCAAATTAGCACTAAATATGTGTGCCACACCTAAAACAATAAGCGTGCTTATGTATGCCACAGTTTATTATCCTTGTAATACTTGTATCAAGTTTGAAAGGAAGTGGTTCTGGCATGTCTGAGATATCTGTGTGGGTGGACAGATGGATGGAGTCCAATCCATACCTTTCCACCATAACTTTCCAGGACTTTGTCCGTGGGGACTAAAAAGACTCACTTATCTCGTACAGTCTGAATAACAAAAGTATCGGAGACATGAAACTAACCTCTTGGTATTGACTACAATTCGAACAGAATTTCTTCCAACACTGCAACTGAAGTTGATAAAATTCATCCAGCGGTAATTCGTAACCAGTAGCAGCGGCATGAACCTCTGTTTCTATGGCAGCAATCACTTCCTGTTTCAAAACGCTGGGCCCTAACCTGGCATCCACTCCTTGCTTTAATATCTGAAAACCAAAGGGATAAAGATTAAACAGAAAGTCACCTAAAAAGACTTTGCAAAGCAAAATTGCTTTCTTTAGGTATGTTTTTTTTTTGTATGATGTCTCTGTTTAAGTCATTTATGTTGGTCAGAGATTAGAAGCATACTATTAAACAGAGTGGTGAGAAAAATATTTATCTTTCCCGAATTTCAACCAGTATGCTATAGAAAGTGGAGATTGTACGCAAAAACAGTAAACTGACCAGTCAAATTTTGCTGAAAAACTATTCTTTCTTTTACGTCACTTCATATATCAGGACCAACACCACACAACATAATAACCGATACAAAAGTCTGATTTCAAGACTATCATCAAAACAAATGCAATGTACATTTAAAAAGAAACGTATATTGAATGCAGCACAACTTACGTTACTGACTGTCTTAGCAATGGCATGGAGTGAGAAACCACTTTGCTGGAATATATACTGTACATAAGCCTCCTGCAGCAGAAATATTGTCAGAGTGTGAGACAAGAAGTATTTGCATAGAAAAACTCAACTTGATCAAAAAATTGAACAGGTATCAGAATTTGCAGCAACATATTCAGGAAGTATATAGGTATGGTTTGCCTTTTCTATGGCACTATAATTAAATTGCATTCTTCACTGAAATTTGGTCAAACACACCTGACAAACAAAAACGCAAAAAATACAATTCCTTAGAAATTACACATGACAAATAATGATGTTGGGGAAAAAAATTGAAATTGATTTGTTAAGACTTCCTATGATCCACCTTGTTAGTTCCTCCCAGATTTTGATATGACGACAAAACATGTTATTTCCTTACCCTTGGATCCTGTAAAGGTGGTACCGGAATGTCAGATACATCCATGTGATGAAGGAAAACTGGCTTCCATCCATTGTCTGAACACCCACCACTGCAAGTAATGATAGGAAATCATAATTTTTCTGATTTGGTTGCATTGATGGATACACAGACGCAATTTGCGTCATATTATCTTGGCCGGAATGGCAAATACTAAAATTGGGCAACAACTTTGGTAGTTCAGCATTTATAATGAGGTGCAACTGTGCAAGACATTGGATGCATTGTAAACAGACTACAGCTTATATGAAATCACAGATTTGCTCTTTAGATTGATTGTTACTATCGGACATCAGAAAGAAAAGTTACATGATAGCAAAGTGGATTGACAGTGACTGAAGACAATGAAAGTGTTACACTTACTCCTCAATTGATGTGTATTTGATAGCTGTCTCCCCTTCACTTGTAGTGAACACAGCCCAGATTTGATTATTGCTGTAACTGAAGTCAACCAGGGTATCCTGTAGGACAAAGTTATTGTCAGTGAATAGATAGATGTATAGGGTAGAATAGACCTGGGGGCAGATTTTCAGACTCCAACATTTTAAAAATACTTTCCTGGTCTTCACCTGAACTTCTTTCCATTATGTTTGTTTGATCATACATTCCAAAGGTACATGCATTTGTTATTCCAGAATGATTCAAGGTCAACAACACACAGATTGATCAAGATAAGAGTCTAGCATATGCTAGTCCTAGTCTGAAACTTGATGAGATTAATTTAAATACAACTTACATTCTTAGGGAAGACAGATGCCACGGACAGAAGTTTGTATTGTCCATCCTGTAAGACTGGTTGTAGAACACAAAACTGCAAACAAGCAGAAATACTATTTAGGAAGTATCAACTTGAACTTGAGTCATTTCAAAACATGTCAGATATGATAACTCTTTCAGAAATTTGATATGCTTACACCTTGATTCTGCTCTGGAATTCAAAATTACAGTGTTCTAACACTGTATCTGCAGAAACTTGCTTAGTTTGGTGACACACCAGGCAAACTGAGGGTACATCTCATACAATCTTTGCATACTATCCATACAGTGTAGGTCAGATTTAATCTGTTCAATCCCGATTCCATGTAAACAGATCCACGCTTATCACTGATAACAATAGGTTTGGACCAGACCATGGTGGTAAAAAGGGTAATATTTCCAGATTCACATGAACATGAACCAGAACTCACCTGGGACCTATCTTCAAAGCCAAGGTAGACGGCGAACAATAGTGAATTGGCATCACTGTCGGAGGATTTCTGCATCATGTGATTTCTGGCCGGTGCGTTCTGTAAGTCTTCACTGTTTGGAACACTTTCCAAGGCATCATGAACCAGAACACATTCATAGTTCTGTAAAAGAAGGTTTTCTATTTACTTCCTGTTAATTCCTTTAACACCTAACATTGTTGATATGTGATCAGGTTCTGCCTCTTCTATTTTGCCTTTTTGTGACAATAAACAATTTCTTTGCACCTGAATTTTGAACATTCTCTGAGATGAAAACAGAAAACAGACTTTGCAGAAAACAGATTTTCGACAAAAGTACAGGAAAATCTTTCCTACCTTGCATGACCAAACCCTGACTTTGTGATCTCTGCAAATTGTGAATATTAACAGATCTTGTCCAAGAGGATGAATAAATAAACTTAGTACTGCATCTGATGCTTCATGGTCTCCTCTGAAAGAATTAAAAAAACATAATAAGATTAATAATAATGTTAAGCAAAATACATGTTGAATTTATTTTCTCAATAGCTGTATTGCACATCGTGTAAAATTTGGAACGTGTGCAAATTTGTACAACAATAAAGTACTGCACTTTCTTAAGAAAGTAATATCATTTGTTCATTGGATTAGACGGATTTTTAAGCAAATTCTGCTTTCACACTCATATCGTTGACAAACTGACTTTTATGTAGGACTGCAAATTGGAGATAACATCCAAATTTAAACACATTTAACTCTTGGAAAAGCTCAAAACTATAAGAGGCATAAATTCAACCACAACTCAAATTGCTGCACCACTGTCAGCCATCAACACTTTCTACAACTGAACTTTCTCTTTCTGTTTGGAGGAAATTTACATCTGGCCAACATAATGTATTACAATTAAATCACAGCACTATTATCTTTTATTATACTTCTGTGACAAACGCTGGAACTTGTGGACCAGAAGTGGTTAGAAAAGATATAATGAAAAATATCCTTTGCTTGCATGTCACTGAGGTGTGAAGCTATAGTGAAACTTCTCAAAGTGCTTTTTGGGCAACAAGCTCAGCACAACCTGTCCTAGTTATATTCATAAATATTTTTGCACTTCTCACTGTATAATTTGTGTAACAGCGTAAATAATGTGGCTGAATTGCTCTGTGCTACGACACTAACCTGTGCCCAATACTGACTTTGCACTGCCATATTATAGAGGCAAAATGCCAAGTTTCTTTAAGTTTGTTTAATACTGACCTGATGACTGAAGGAACGAGGCCTGTCCATATTCTCTGCATCATGGTTGCTTGTCGGAGTTCATGTACAGTTGGAATGCCTTTAAAATGACAGATACAATACCTAGTTAGCATGAAAACTTCTTCATTCATAATTTATCATATCATAGACAGTGAAGTGGACCGTCTATGATTACATGTATATACATTGATTATCCCTTTGAACCCGGCTCGGACAGAAATGTCCGATGACGTCATAGAGTACCAGGGGGTCAGGGTGCAAAGGGTTATTCAAATGCATTAAGGTAGAATGCGCCCTAGGGACAGATATTTGGACTCTCACTTTTTTAATATACTTTTCTGGTAAGAAAAATTTTCGCCATCTTAGTTTTTTGAAATTAGAAAATTTTAATTTTCTCCATAGAGTTAACACAGGGATGGCAGCCATTTTGAATTTCAAATATTGGTAAATGTTGGGTAATTTGTTTCTCTACTTCTAAACTTTGCACATTGACCCTTGATTATCATGATTTGGGAAGAGAATGGTTCAAAATTTTCATTTAGGAAAGTTTGAGCAAAAGTTTATGTCTTTCACTTTCAAGGTGCATACTACCTTAAGAACGTTCCTATATGCAGTTGTAAAACTTGACCTAATTTCTTTGAATAGATGAGTATTTGTATGTGAATTAAATTATGTCTTCTGCTGATTGGCATGAATGTGTAGTGATAACATTGCAAGTTTATCAAGCATATAAAAGACATCAAACAGTATGCTACAGAGATTCAAGCTATGGGTGTTTTCTCATTTTTCATCCTAATCTAGTTTAGGTTTCGCATTGTCAATTGCATATCTATCTAGTTTATCAATTCATGTCAGTAAAACTTTATATGTTACTGTAAATTCAAATCTAGTGATGCTGGAAACACTGATATGTGACTTTCCACCATCAACTCAGCCATGTGGAGGATTTCTGACTGAGGTTATTTGAATAAACAGGTGCTGGAGGAATACTGCATGCAAATCATCACCTTGTATTCCCTGCGGAGGCAGCTTCACCACTAAAATACTGCCAACGTTAGTGGCTAATGCGAATACAGCTTCCCCTTCATTGGTGACCCAAGATGCACTGGTGTACGGTTCGTGAACTTGGCCACCTCCCTGAGATAGGAACTGTCTGTTGCTATGGTCCTGTATCATGGCAACAGAGATATCAGCAAAGATAGAGGGCATAGTCACAGGAGTTGTCAATGGAACCTGGAAGAGAACAAAACAAACCAATGAAATACATGTAGTTGTTACCAACAGATTTCTCATAAAATCAGTGATCAAAAAAATTGAATTTGTCAGCGAAAGACTTAAATTTTGCTCAAACTTTCCCCAACAAAATTTTGAACCATTCTCTTTCAAAATCAACGATAAACATTGGATGTCACCATGCAAATGTTGATACTATGGAAACACATGTGTCTACACTATCTTTGAAGAGTGAGTATGCATGTACACTGATTACTAGTATATAGCATTCTTTTGTGATATCGAAAGTTGATATTGGTGTCACAAAAAATTATTTTGCTACCAGTCTAAGTTTCAAAATGTGCTTGATTTGGGGTTTAGTTTCAGCTTTGCATTCAAAAGTGTTGGCAAATTACGAGAGTAAAATTTAAGTTTTCATTTTGTCATTTAAAGTGCAACACTCAATGTTTTGTTTGGGCATTTTTTATTTGTTAACACGAACTGATAATGGATATTTAAACGGGAAATGTAGAGATAGTGAAATGCCAAATTAGGTAATAGTGAAATGTAGAAACGGTCAAATGCCTGATTGATTTTGGTCATACTCACCGATCTCTGTAGTTTGTTTGGATGTGCAAATACCAACCGATGCACACTTGTCAGCGTCGATATCAATATGACGACGTTGGTACGACTTTCATGGATGTGAATGCCTGGCAAGACTGGGGCATCAGGGAAGTGAAGTCGTACAGTATTCCCAGATAAGTTATGATCCAAGGACAACTCAACTAACTCCACCACATCTTGATTTGTGTGCCTACAATACAAAGTTGACATGTCAGTTGCAGTTTCTCTTCTGAACAATGCTCAAAGTGACTGCCTGACAGAAAATAAAATCAGTATTCCTGATAAAAATTCAGATAACCTCTTTCATTGATACTTCCTTGTCCCTTCATAATCAATACACAAAAGCAGTCATTGATTTATGTATAAGGTATCTCCATCTTGTCTATGTGTATCGTTTTTACTTACCAGTAAATAAAGCGATTACTGGAGGGAGTATTCATCTTGCAGCTGTCCTTATATCCATATCCTCCGGCACTTTCTGTTACTTTACTGTCTTTTAGCACACTCTGAGGAGCTTCTACAAAACAAGAGCAGAGAATCTTTGACATGTTTTGACCACAGACACAGATACCAGCACACACTTGAATAATATCACTTGTGGTTTGGGTATGAATAAACTTTGACATGTTTTGACTGCACAGACTGGGCCACACTTGAGTAATATCACTTATCATTTTGGTATGAATAAACTGCCAATAACTGGACTCTTGGGCTCTTCTAAAGAAAAATATAATGACTCAGAAATTATTTCGCAAAATGCATTGTCAAACCGATAATTAAAAATAATTCCATATATATATATTATATATATATATATATATATATATATATATATATATATATATATATATATATATATATATATATATATATATATATATATATATATATATATATATGTATTTTTACTGTTAATGGCACATCATGGATTTTTGTCTCTGGTCACTTATCATCACGAAATCATTAAAATGTGGTATCTTTTCAATGAATAAGCACTGTGCTATCGGACAAATTTAAGTTATAAATTTGTGACTATGAAATATTGAAACTACACAGAAAATAATTTCTGGCATTGATTATCTGTCAATCATGACAAAGGTAACTGGCTGGAAGAGGAATTCACACTTGTAATAATACCGAGGGGCCGATGAACATCATCCACACTTGGGGAAAAACGTGGTTCAAATATCCACGTAAAGTCATTTGGCATCGTAATCATCGTATTATTTCTGATTTACTACTGATTACTAGCACCTGAGGCAGCCGCCTGAACACACTGTCCTCGTAGTCGTACCACTACGAGTACGAACAGCCAACTGCACCTGGCAAATCGAGCTAGTAAGTATAGCGAAAGTACAGTTCTAATTCTCAGTGCAGTGGATGTTTACGCATTTAAAGCCCCGACTTTCATTTCTAACAGACACTAAATCACAGTAATTGTCTGAGTTGCTCAGCATGTTTCACCATCCGGGTCATGCCCACACTCTGACATACAGTGCAGTATACACATGTTGGCACATTGTCACCGACCACACACGGTCTTGAAGTTGAGATACACAACGTGCACCGGGCATGTTTTTTTAGTGTCGCGTACTGGCGTCTCTGAAGTATCGAGATCCACATCAACGAGTATAGGTGTAATGAGAGCTTTTCCTGGAGTAATGACGTTACCTGTGTTTACGGTAAGCTCTTTCCATCGTAGAATTTCAAGATTATTCAGAGGCACTTCCATGTAACTGCTGGGCTCCGCCATTTTGAATGATATCTCCCGCCAATGATTGACCGACTGGGGGCGCTAGTGTAAAAGGTAAAAACACACATTCCGTGTTCCGTGGACAGCTCGACAGTTACTGTTGCAGTGTGTGCTGTTAATAGTCTTCGTGCTGACTGCAATGTGTCAATCGTGCTGCATCTAGCTCACTATCATGACTGAAAGTAGTAGGCAACGGTTGGAACGTGACGCTTTACCTGAGTTGCATGGTATATTTTTGGGAGAGGTGAGAGATGCATACGTTATCGAGATTGGGTATGATGGGGCCACATACAAAATTTCAACACTGTACGAAACCGAATGCCAGGGAATTTCTAAGTATTGGTAGCACTTGGTTTACAGTAAAATACAGCAGTCCAGTGGGAACTTTAATGGACGGTACTTATTCATGTTAATGTAATTTATCCGTCTTTGTGCAAATGCTCTAAAAGTTCACTCAATTAATTTAATAATTTCATGAAAATTTCAAAATAAATTTCAGTCCATTGCAGCCAGCTGACCAATGTTCCAAGTCAAGCCTCCTCAATGACGGAGTCTGGGATCGGTACCTATCAGGAGTTTCTTTGCGAAAGGGAAAATGTAGATTCATGCCCGTTAATACACATTTGTGGAGCGACCGTAATGCTGGAGATGAAGACTAGTTCAGTTCAGTTCAGTTCAGTTCAGTTCGTTCAGTCCAGTTAGGGAACTATCCCATCAGTCTTGAGCAGGTACACGGAAGTGTATGTCTATACCGCTTGAAGGTGTTTACATCTTTGGATAAAATGACTTCATCAGGCAAAGTATTCCATTCATTGGCGACACGAAGTGGAAATGAATATATACGAATGTCAAGTCTGGCTGTTATCTGTAACTTGGGCTGTGACCTCTAGTAGCTTTATAAATTCATTTGTGTAAATTCACAGAGCAGCTGTCAATGGCATATTGAATTTTGTATACTTGCAGAATATCTCCTGTAACTCTGCGTGTTTCCAAGGTAGTAAGCTCCAGTATTGCTAGTCTGTTGGAATATGATTTGCCTTTACATTCCTCAATGATTTTTAGTAACTCTCCCCTGGGCCTTCTCTAGTGCAATAATGTCTTTTTGAAACCATGGTGACCAAGCCTGAGATGCATATTCAAGATGAGATCTGACAAACTGCTTGTACAGCCGAAGGATAATGTCCGATGAATGATAGTGAAATGTCCTATGTATAATTCTGTTTGCTTTCTTGATTGCTGACGAGCACTGATGACTTGGTTTCAAACTATGGTGTACAATTACTCCCACGTCCTTTTTCTCTTCCACTTCAGTAAGCACTGTTCTGTTCATAGTATACTACCATTTGGGGTTTTTTGGTCCAATGTGAAGTATTTTACATTTGTTTTCATAAATTTCATTAGCCACTTGTCAGTCCAACTAGCGAGCTGATCCAAGTCACACTGTAAGAAGGCATGATCACTATTGGAATCAGGATCTTAGAGTTTCCTGTAGACTTCAGTGTCATGGCAAATTTCTTAACCGTAGCTTGCATATTTAGATCAATGTCGTTGATAAAATCTTGGGAGAAAGATGATTAAAAAAAAAATGGACCCAAAACTGATCCTTGAGGCGAACCACTTATAACAGGTTCCCATGACGAGCAATTTTTCCATACACCACTACACTACAAGCCATATAGTCAATAATTCAAGTGTAGACTGCCTATGATTCAAGATGATGGTCTGTATTTGCAAAAAACTTTACGAAAGATAGTTTGACTTTAACTTAGGTAGTTCACGCCTCGAAATTGATAGACTTAAAACTTATACTCAAAATTATCGTAGGGAAACTTTAAGCTATTCTCTTTCAAAATCAAGAACAAAATCAGCGGCAGGGCCACGGAAAATCAGTACCACAGAAACAAATAACCTAATGTTTACCGGCATTTGAAATTCAAAATGGCCGCCGTCACTGTGGTAACTCAATGGGAAAAAATGAAGTTTTTGATTTTCTCAACGTTTACGCCAATGAAAACTTCATTTACACCATGTTTCAAAATGAGATCCAAAAAGTGAGGTAGACCAAAAAAGTATTGTAAATGTTTGATAGTCTGAATTTCTGTTCCTGAGACGCACTCTACCTAAATGTTGCCCTGGCCATGGAGGCAGGAAGCTTGCCCCCATGCCCTAGCTAACCACAGTCCCTCCACTTGCTTTCAGATTGCCTCAATTCAGAACTACGGAGCCTTTGTGAAAATACCAAACTGCCGAAAAAATGGTTTGTACTTTTCTCAATGCTAGATTTTAATTTGTTTCAGTCTACAGTGACCATGATTTTGGGCCTGCATTGGTGAGATAGAAATTTAGATGAAATTTATCGTGTATTGAGATTCAGTGTATTTAGTCAAACCTGGAATATTATTTGCTCACTGTTCATATACATTTTTGTAGGCCAATAATTTATATTCTTCCTTGCTCACGAACTGCAGAGCCTTTGTTTTGCATATGTTCGCCTTAATAATTCATATTGCAAGAATGAAGGCTGTTGTTTTATAAATACAATTGTAAATTAAATAAATAAATAAATTAATAAAGAAAACAAGCGGTAGACTGATTAATCCACTATTTCCACCGATTTAATCTGAATACGAAAATATGACGAAAATCTGCCTTTTGTATGATTTGTTATTACACTTACTGTAGACAAAAACCTTGCATTTGTATCATATTCCCAGGTTTGATTCACAAGACTCAGATTTCAAGCAGCCGAGTGAATGAAGTATCTGAAGTGTTAGAGGTCAAGGACAAAGTTTACTGCAAAGTGATATCACTTGGGGTAAGTCATACAGGAAAAAGCTTTGGAGGCTAGACGTGGCTTAGATCAGTCTCTCCACTGGTTGAGGGACTGTGCTTTGGTGACTGAAGTTGTACAGCAGAAAGGGCCCAACGTTTGCAGAACCCACCAGCTGTAGTACCAAAGGTCCACAAAATTTGTCCAGTTTGTAAAGGTTTTCTAACATGAATCGTGCACATTTG
Source organism: Ptychodera flava (assembly GCF_041260155.1). Lineage (NCBI taxonomy): Eukaryota > Metazoa > Hemichordata > Enteropneusta > Ptychoderidae > Ptychodera > Ptychodera flava. The sequence continues at coordinate 33,658,658 of NC_091936.1, read as the reverse complement.
ATATCGTGCAAAAATCAGTTTAATGCTCTTTTAGAGAAAATCTGAAGAGAACTGAAATTCTTCTGTAATGATATTCAAAACAGTCAAAGCAGAGCCACTGTACCAATTAACAAACGCACTCAAGCTGTTTATCTGTCACATGTATGATGTAGTGTTTTTCTTTTTGACTAATTTCAATAGATTAGTTTTGAAGTTTTATACCAACAAATATCAAACATTCCATGATTATCTGTTGTTTACAGGAAGAAGATGAACAGAAGATATCCCTGTCAATGAAATATGTGAACCAAGACACTGGCAAAGATTTGGATCCCAACCACGTACATCTGATGTAAGTAACTGTTTCCATGGCTACTGTTGATGTAAAGTAGCCATAGCTTTTTCCATAGTCATGGTTGATGTATGTACCATTTTCAAGGTTCGAACTGATAAAATCCATTCCCTCGATTTACACGTAGGTCATTAGTTGCCATTTTGTATTTACAAACACTAGTCATATTTATTGCTCTGTTTTTACCAGTATATTCATGCAATCTTTGATCAGGCACAAAGTAAAATTCACAATTAGATGCGTTTATTCAAAATTGTTTAGATTTTTTATGTGCAGTGTGAGTAGAAATCAGTATTTTTATCAAACCCACTTTAATTAAGACAATTTAAAATGTCAGTCATGAAGATTTTGTAAGATGGTTAGGGAATATGGCATTTTACATTTGATTGGTGGAATTTTGACAGAAGCTTCACCATCGGAAAGTGCCCCCATGTCTTTGAGAACATGGTAGTGGTAAGTGAGACTTCAGATTAACTGAATTAAATTTTTGATCGCAATATTGCAAAAAATATGAGTGTTGGTATAAAATTCAATGCTGAGATTTTAATTCTTACAGTCATTTTCCCTCAGTTTTGTCACAGTAGCTGGTAAAGAGTGGTATATGTCTTTCATGGGTGGCATTCACCACTAAATAACATGTACATTTGTTTCAGTGTTTTTGATAACACTCACACAGTAGCTATAAAGACAAGTCAGTGCCGCTGAAGGGTGATTTGAAAAGTAGACAAGGAATCCTAGGATACACAGAAGAGAAATAATGAGGAAATAAGCACACAAAAGAACATTTGACAGTCGTCTATGTGTGGTGAAGGAGGGCTTGCACTGCACTCTTTTCAATTATGTATCTTTTTACCCTTTCATCAGCATGGTTTTGGCCAAACCCATTGTTGTCAATGGTGAGTGTAGGATTATTCACAGGGAATTAGGGATGAACGGGCTAAACCCCTTCATCCCATTTGCCTGTGAATAGGATGTACCAAGGCATGAGGCTTGAAAGGTTAATTCTTTCACAATATTAACCTTTCACCCCCCCCCACCCCCCCCCCCCCCCCCCCCACCCCCCCCCCCCCCCCCCCCCCCCCCCCACCCCAATGACTTGTTCCGAAGTTATTGTTATCAATGGTTAGTATGGACTTGTGTACAGGAAATCAGGGGATGAACAGATTAATAAGTGTGTTCTTTTATCCTTCAAGGCAAGATGAAAAGAGGAGAAAACAAGGAAAGACTTACATTCCTGAAAAGATTGAACTCGGTGCCGTATTTAATACAGTGTGTAAGAAGTGTGGATGCAGAGGTAATTATTATCAGATATCATTCAGAGTTTGAATTCATAACACAGGTCTGTCATCATTTCAATGAATCAATGTGACCAGATTGTAGTTTAATATCTAGCAAGTACAATGACATTAATTGACACAATCAGAGAAGTGAAAACTTATCAGAAGGTAGATGATGTAATGTTATGACTGAAGTGATGTTTCAGTGGTAGGATCTAGTGTTGTTCCCATAGCAATGGTTACTATGACAATGGTAACTGTTCTCTAGGTCACAAGTCACGAAATTGACCAATAATTACTTTAATTGGGCATCAGTTATTTTACAGTTAGTGCCATTATTCTTCGGTGGGGCAAGTTGGTAATTACCTACCAATTTAGCTAGGGATATTGCAATATACCAAGGGAACTTCCTAAGCCAAACTCTGTTTTCCTATCTGGAGCAGCAAGATGAAATCTAAACAAACACAGCGGGTAACAAATTTTACAGCCACCAATGGTGATCTGATACCAGGATGAACCAAAATGTACCCCACTGTCCGCTTTATGTTTCAGTAATTTAGCTGGTCAGAAGGAACTTTGGTAGTGATTTTGTATGTGTGGCTCAGTTCATTGTGTATTATGTTGAACACTGTTCTGATTGCCCGCTGGTCTTTTACAGTACAAATATTCTAAAAAAAGTATTTTGTCAATATTTTACTGGCTGCTATCATAGGTTTCTTCACCCACAAAAAATTAAGCAACTAGTTGTGCAGGTCATGTCAAACTTTTTGATTGTGGCCTTCCAGGATGTTTTGGGCAATGGTACTGAGAATGAGATGGGCTATGACATGCTGAAGTGCCATCTGTGGTGTATTTATTCTCTGAGCGATATTTATCATAGTGTCAACTTCATGTAGCTTTGTACAATTTTGTCATCTTGTCTAAAATTTCGATGGAGCTTTCAAGGCAGACTGTAAAGTTGACTTTTATGAGTCGCTGAGTGCTTTTGAATTAGACTCCTGTGAACCACACAGTAAAGACCGGCTTTTGAAAGACATGGGGTGATCTCAAACTTTTCACAAAATACCATGTTCTGTAATTATGTTACTTCATACAGCTTTTTCAAACCTAGTTATGTGTAATATTTATCAAAAAGAAGAAAGGCACGATATGATCTCTTAAGATTGTGTTTTATTCCTTGCAGTTTTCATTCCCCAATCCAGTCCCCTTTTAACAAACCTACTTGAAAATGGTTTATCCCAGTTATCAGATCCCCATTGCTGGCTGTAAAATCTCATTACCCGCTGTGTTTGTTTAGATCTCATCTTGCCGCTCCAGATAGGAAAACAGAGTTTGGCTTAGGAAGTTCCCTTGGTATATTGCAATATCCCTAGCTAAATTGGTAGGTAATTACCAACTTGCCCCACCGAAGAATAATGGCACTGACTGTAAAATAATTTTTTTCTTGGCAAGGACACTTGGCACAAGACTGTTTCAAGTCTCCTGATGGGAAAAGTTATGAACTGCTACCGGAAGATGACAGCTTTCTGATGGGACTTACACATCAACAGACTTCACCTGACAAAGAAAAACACAAAAAGAAACACACGGTAAAATAATTAAAACAATGTTCTACAACATGTTGAATGCTATCATTATACTGGTATCCTAATTTCTGTTGTGTTTTAATTTTTTGCTACTGAAAGACTTTGAAACATAAAATTTGTTCCTGATCTTATTCTTGTACAGTCAGAACTTGAGTGAAACAGCCTCAGACTTGAGTAAAATTTTCTTGGCATACTGCCCGGTTGACACAGTCATACAAAAGTGTGAATTTACATGATTTCATGGTAGCTCTCTCATGCTGCAGACTTTAGATAGTCTCTCATTGCATTTTTGGTTTGTGAAGAATAGTGTTGACGCATGTCACAGTGTTTTGCAAGTTCTAAAGGAGATTGGTCAGCCAGCCATCTCAACTTTTTAAAGCTTGTAACCAGATCAGCTAAATGCAGGCCAAAACAGCAAAAGTACCTGGACACCCGTATCTTCATTCCATCATGTTTTCATGTCATGTTAACTTCACAGGAGAAGAAACACAAGAAGAAGAAGAAGAAGAAACATAAAGAAAGACAGGAGTCAAGCTCTAGTGACTCGGAATCAGAACCGGAAAAAAAGAAGAAAAAGAAATCAAAAAGAACAACGGATGAATCAGATAGAAGAAGTGATGAAAAACTGAAAGTGAAAAAACAAAAAACAGATTTTGATGATGGGAAGATGAAAGATATTGAAAGAAGAGGACAGCGTCACAGCAGTGATGATAGATACAGCACTGGTGATGGAGACAGCAGTGATGAGGAGTACAGGTCACATGACAGATACATAACTAGTGATAGAAGCAGATCAGATGATAGGAACAGATCAGATACAGGAAATAGATCACATGACAGACGTAGATCAGATGAAAACCGTAGACGGGATAGACACCATTTGGAGGATAGCAGCAGATCTGATGATAGAGACAGAAGATCTAATGATCGACGCAGATCAGATGATGGACACAGATTTGATGATAGACACAGATCAGATCAAAGAAACAGATCAGATGACAGACAGAGATATGATAGACACCAATCTGACGATAAACACAGATATGACGACAGACTCAGATCTGATGATAGACACAGATCAGATGATGGACACAGATCTGACGATAGACACAGATCTGACGATAGACACAGATCAGATGATAGACACAGATCTGACGATAGACACAGATCAGACGACAGACACAGATCTGATGATAGACACAGATCTGATGACAGACGCAGATCTGATCATAGACGCAGATCCGATAATAGATAACCGATATGATGACAAAACAAGAAAATCCTAAGATAAACCAATCACATGTCAAGAGATGTGGACGTGGTTAGAAAGAAAGACAACACTGTTACACTGGGGTCATGAACTCCCTGCAATTTGGAAAACACTTCAAGATCATGTCAATGGTGCATTCTGGGAAATGTGGTTACATCCACCTCACTCGCCAATTTTAATGAAACATTACAGTGCCTGTTTGTACTGTATTCATGCAAACAGTATTAGTGTTCTATATTTCTGCAGCAGTGCATGTGTACTACATACACGCAGCAGTGCCACAGTACTATATTCATGCAAAGTACAAGTGTACTCACGCAACTGTATCCTCTCTAATCAGAGGTGGCCCATGAGGTAAGGCTTAACACAGGATTGCCACATCTTGCCACAAAATCAGGTGATTTTTAACCCACTTTCAAAAAGAAGCAAGACTGAGAGGGTATGATCATTCAACATACATGATTACTGTGCTCGTTGATGAAATTAAAGAATAATGCAGCAAATTGATGTTTCACAAAGTACGCGTGATGCTTTGACAAGATTTGTTTTTTCTAATGTTGCCGAATCAAAATGTTTTTTTGTGAAAGCTGTAATGGTTTGGTTTTATGAAAGTTCTCATTCCTTTGATCCTAGTACAGCCAAAATAAGGAGGGTCTGGGTTCATAGTGGTGACAGATGACCTAAGGCAGGAAAAAGGATATACTTGAATACTAATCAATATCATTGAACCGAACTGACCTGACCTGATATGACCTCTGAGTGCTGACATCATTCATGCACCGGTGTCGAGCCAAATTACCTGTGGCAGTGGTGTAGAACACCTTTCTGTAGAGTGTTATAGCCATTCCTTGGAATGTGCTAACTGTGGTGGCTTCCATAGCTGTGCCATTGATGTTTAATTCTCTAGGTAGTAAAGTGAACTACTTGAGTACCAGCTGCACCCTGTCATTTCAAGTTTCCAAATCGTATATTTCTTCAAATCATGCGACTTTTAATTATGACAATTTCGCAAAAAAGTAATATGCTTTCCAACCTCTTTTTTTTGCACATTAAACTGCCTGTGCTGAGGACTTTCTTTATACTGCTAAATTTTGGATGTTATTATGTTTGTTTCATGCCAATTATGACCTCTTACCTAAGACTTGAAGATCCGCCTCATGAGGGCGCTCTACCCCACACATCCTCTCAAGGGCAGGAGTGCCTCTACTCCTATGATTGATCTGTCTACTTTTACCAGTAACACAATAGTTGTCATCTTACTTCCCTGCACTGTTATTATCTTACTTTGTCCAGTGTGAAAAGACATGCACATATACTTTAATGCTTTTTCAAATAAAAATTTCTCTCTTTCGCTTCTGAATGTTTATATACTTACATGCAAAGTGTACAGAAATTAGCTTTCCATATAGACCTTTTAAGGGATTGTTCAGAGTGTATTATCAACCAAAACCGCGCAAGAAATATACTCAGAAAGATGACTACACAAAATTTTGGAACTCTAGGTGCAATTTGCTCATTTTTATAGCTTTCCAAACAACAGTTATAAACAGAAATTGGCTAAAATGTCTTCCATTTCTGAAAAGTATGTTGAGTGTCCCTTTACACCATTCATCACTTCCATATGTCATCACCGATTACTGCTTGTGGAATGCCCTCATGAGATACTGCTTGTGGAATGCCCTCATGAGATACGTTCTCATTTCCAGCCCAGTACTGCGCAGCTGCAGTCATTACACTGACAAAACTCTGCTTCTCAGCTACTATTTGGCGGTATGCGGCAGCTTATCTTTGTGATCTTAACTGCATGCCGTACAGTGGTTGATGCAAGTATAGCAAATCTCAATATGCAATCATATGCTACTTGCTTTCTTTCTAAAAATATACCATTCAACTTAAGAACAGTTTATTGCAAGTGTAGTTCCAAAACTAAGCATCCATATTCAAGACCATTGATAGGCAATGAACCAAAGGGAATTTGTGAAAGTGTAGTATGTAGTCATCAAACTAATTATATTAAGATCAGAAATAGAGATAGTTACTTGTCCTCTGCCTGTTCTTTGTTATTCTTCCAAGCTATTGGTAGGAAGGCATATGCTATCTCTACATCTGATTTTAATCGGATTGGATAGTTTCAAGGGTCAAGTACAATGTGATATAAGTTTTATTGCCATGGAAATAAATACTAGTAACGCACTGTCTTTGGTAAAGATTGTTTTTATTACCTGGCTGGGCTCACCTGAAGGACAGTTGGCCACATCCTCCACATGTCAGAAATTAGCAGGGTTCCCAACAAAGAGATCTCAGTGGTGGACCACCTGTTATGTGAGCAATCTATTTTACGTTGTAATAACCACAAAAAAGTTACATTTTCACAACAAAGAAAAACGTAAGTTATGTGGGTTTACGTAAATTGGTCAACCCTCTTTTTTCCAAATTGCGGAGAACACTGCATTGGTTCTTGTCTGTGGGTGCTTTCAATAATGAATAAATACAAACAAAGCAGAGTATGAGCCAAGTATTCTTCAGTCTAGCTAAATTGATCTCTTGATGATGGCCGTTTAACCTTTTGAGTGCTGTAAATTTTCCCGCAAAATTTTAGTGCAAACTTTTAAAAATACCGTCAATGACGCTGTACCTTCTCTAATGTGTGGCCAGGTCAGGTAATTGGTTGTTGGCATGGAGTTGTTGGTAAATAGTTGATGTACGTAGGGGCATGAGGTGGGATATGGACCCAAAGAACCCAAAAGATGATTAAATACATCAATCAAACAATTCTAAGCTACAGTATAAACTGCCCAAAGATAGTTCAAAGTGTAAAAAGTTAAACAATTCAGAAATAAGAATTAACAGTCCAAATAGTAATGACGCACTTCCTTACTGACCTGAGTGCATGTGAAATACATAACCTGGCATCTGTAAATTAAATGTATACCAAGTGATCATTTCCAGTCACTTTTAACTGTTTTTAATGGATTTTCCAAAGAGTCCTGTGGAAATGATGAAAAACGCTTATCTGGTCTTGTGTTTGTATAACCTCATGGCTGATAATTGTCATAGTATTGAAAAAAAATTGAAAGTGAAGAAATTAATGTTTTTAATAGGCATATTTTCCTTGAAATACATGACCGTGTAAAGAATATATGCTAAAAGTGTTTAAGAGTAAATTTCTTTTCAAAAAATAATTTAATTTGTGACCAAAGGATTTTTATTCTTTGAGTTTACAAATTCAAACATTGCAATTTGTTCAATCATCTTGTGCAGTGCAAAATTTATAAAATGACTGAAAAACAAAAAAAATTGGCAGAATTACAGTCTTTGTGATGTAAAATTATGGGTTGACATCACGATAACTGTTAATCTGTTTGAAGTACTAATATACTATAATTTAAAAAAGAAAAATTCATGCAGAAACGGTAAAATATATTGTCAGCAATGTAATGCCTTTGCTGGATACCAAATATATAGAGCGAAATATCAGCCATGTTCAGCAAAATCCACACAACAGCATTGATCCTTTTCTAATTTGATTTGATTTGCTTATGTTATCCTTGTATGACAGTCAGTACAATATGGAACTTGAACACAACACAGTGAATAAGTATGCTGTAAATAAAATGGTGTGGCTGCATCCACATGCAGCAATAGGAGGGCCTTTGTCTCTCACCCCTCATTTCCAACCTGTCCCATCCCTGAAAAAATAGTTTGGTCTTATATTTATAATGTTAATAATTTCTGTATTTGTTAAAATGTGCGCATCTCAAAAACTTTTGATCATAAACATTTTCATTGTTTTTTATAGCTGACCAATCAGTTAACCTGTTTATTTTGAATATTTGCGCATTTTTCCTCAGTATTTGACATTTTCTGAATACCTTCTTAATATTCAGTTTGTCATTTTCTAAAAGTTTAAATGCTCCATTGTGTGGTCAAGCTTTCCACAAGCATCAAATGTGGTACTTCATATAGGAGGGTCTGCCTCTAGAGGGCGGGCATCATGAACACTCCTGTGTTTGTTGGTTAATTCCTCCACGTAAACTTCTGATTGTACTGTAAACATTGAACATGGCCGACGTCCGATTTTCCTGTCTAAAACTTTCACTCATTTTCGTTCATATGACTCTGAAACTCCAGGAAACGATTGGGAAGAAAGGGTTATCTTGAAATATTGAGGTACTCGCCGATATTTTGCAAAATTAAATTAGAAAAAATGCAAGGAAAATGCCGACAGGCTTACACAATGACAGTTTTCAGACTCGGAGGCAATTATGATCATCTCTGCAGATTATGCAACAGGCCAAGATCACGTGAGGCCATGAGGGAATATCCACACAACTCAGTACCAAACACTAGCGCTCACAGAGTGAGCAAACACAAAGTGAGTACCCCTAACGTCAGCTCAGTAGTCTGTAATAGATTGTAGTCAACTAAGAAACCTTGGAGAAAGGCTTAACACTGTGCTATGCCGCTAAGTCCCTTTTGATTTTTGTCATAGCTCAAATCGTTCTCCTACACCTCAACCTGAGCCATGAACACCCCCACCATTTTATGATATGACCCATCACAATGGCATGACGTCCACGGATCTTGACAGACGGAAGTCTTGACAGACGGAAGTTCTTGACAGCAGCATATTGGTTTTCAACTCTAATACCTTCTCTGTCTATAAATAGACACGAGAAGGTAAAAATCTTCATAATTCTTTTGTGATTTTTTTGACAATTTTGGACCAAATGGGTATCACTTTACATTGCTACCGTTTTTGATCAAAATTTTGGAAAAAATCTGAAAAAATTGTCTGGCTTCCATTCATAATGGCAGCAAAAATTGAATTTGGTGCTCAAAGGGTTAAGTTGGTTAACAACAACCATTTCAAACACTGTGATGTGAAATTACAAATGGAATCTGAGTTATCACCAAACTCATAACACTGTTGGTAACCATGGAAACCATTTCTGTTCAAAATGCTGTTGGGTTTGTTGCTCCAAGTCATTTGGTATATGGTTTCCATCAGTGAAGGAATCCTGATCAGAGTTGTTACCATAGAGACAGCACTTTGTTGAATGCAGAATGTTTTGTAGCAGCTTCTCAGGAAGATTGAGTTCTTCCAATTTGTCTGATACCTGAAAATAAATAAGTAAATGTTTACTGCAATGGTAGCTTGATTAAAACAAATAGTCAAATAACCTGTGCAAAAAAGTCAGAATGATTTAACGATCGATATTAAGCCATCATGGACAAAAATTTGTGATTTACGGGTATTGTCAACTTCATGTTATAATTGTTTGGTCCATCATGTCGAAATTACAAACTCATTATCACATACATGTGTTCAGAATTAGGTAAAAAGATGATGTTGAAATCGTTTCTCATGGCAGATTATTTCATAGTCCCTCGTTTGCTAAGCAGTATGGCCTTTTTTGTGCCCTGATTTTAAGCTTGATGCAGCCAAACTGGCAAAGCCAGGGATGTTTTGCCTTGGGCTGGCTTTAACTCACCTTTGAGGGCTTATCAGTGTAGGGCAGAGATTCAAAGCTGTGTTGCGAGGCAGGGTTGGGGAGTTTTCTCATGGTGACTTTCAGCTTTATTATAGTTGTTAGCTGTGGTTTTCTCTGGTGTAGAGTAACATCAGTTTTTCTCAGAATGAATTTGTCTTGATATGCTCATATTTACCTCTTTGCTCAGCTGTTTGTGTTTCACCTTTGAAAACGAGACCACAGTGTTTTGTATGTGAAAGAGCAGCAACCTATTGGGAGGAAAGAGAGAAAATGCAAGTTATGGTGTGACTGCATGTGATTTGTAGAGGGTACAGAGAGAGAGAGAGAGAGAGAGAGAGAGAGAAGAGTGAGAGAGAGAGCATCCACACGTTCCGTCTTTGAATCTGACAGACTTTAAGAATGGTTCTACTGAAGATAAAATCACAGATGCAATTATTTTAAAACAACCAAAGCCTTCAGCAGTAGATTCTGAAGGAACCTTAAAACTAACTAAACTTATTTACTGAAGCGTTTGCTTCATAGCTGCTCAACGCCTCTGAACTATAGATGAATAGGATACAGGCCGTATATAAATTATTTGACTGATTTATTGATTTATGGATCTCATAAATTCTTATTACTATTAGATATATACAGAACTCAATAAGATTGACAACACACATTATCCATGTCAATACTTGTGTAAAAGGTTGTGTATGTCTTACATCTTGCAAAATCATCACCTAGTGGTATTGTGCATGTGAATGAAGCTCGCACACAGAAAATTAATCGGCTCAGGTCTTGTACAAGAAGCTTCATATCAACTTTTTTATCTAGGGCTTGTGGTTGATATTGAGAATTAAGTTTGTAAGCCATGCTTTATCGTACCCCAGGAAGGTGGGTCTCATGAATTGTAAAGATTCATCAATAACAAAAAAACCTAGATGTACAATCTCTTTGTTGGATGCATATTAAAACTGGCCCCCACTGAGAGTATCCATTCTAGGATTACAATCACAACCTAAACTCTGAATATAGCGCTGTTCTTATGAAATACACACCTTGATTTAATGATATTTCTACAGGGCCTTATGTTCTTGAGGTTTCCCAGTGTGTGCATGTCAAACTTAAAGGCCTGTGTTGGCACCAGACTGTCTCATCAGAAAATTTACTCATCAGATTACAATTCAATGGAAAACAAAAGGCTATCACACCTTCATAACCCTCTTGCAGACTAGAACAAAGGTGATCCCAGGGATCCCTAAAAAGGCCTTTAGAGGCATTGCTCGTGATCCCTGGGATCGCCTGTAAGAGGATTACAGAGGTGTGATAGCTTTTGTTTTCAATTGAAATTGTAATCAGGTTGGTAAATTTTCTGATGAGACAATCTGGTGCCAAGACATGCCTTAAAGGGCATGTAGCTATAACTTTGATGATTTGCACTATTTTTTACTGTCAACTACAGTATTTGTTCTGCATTTGTTCCACTAGAAAAACGTTGAAATATACAGTATTCAGCTTGCTAACTAGACCTGTACACATATAGACTACATTGTTATTGCTGACAAGTGAATTCTCGTCTGAACTAGAATTCAAATGTAAATAACAACAGTGCATTTCATATGTAACGACACAGTGTTGAAAACTTAAATAGTTTGTGTTTCGGCATGCTTTGGGGAGTACAGAAAGAAGTTGCAATCAGCACACAACATAAATAGTGTGAACCAATCATCAAATGCGACAGCAACTGGCCCTTTAATAGCTAGCATTTGACTCAATACGGTAGTTGAGTTCTATCCATTGTCTTGTTGACACAGCTACAGGTATTATTCGCAACAAGATCTGAGGAGATTGGTGAACAGTGAATGCGTTCAAGATGGTTTCCTTACCTTGTCATCAACAGACATCCCACACAACAAAGCCTATCATGTACAGTGTCCTCCCTTTGTTCAGAAATCCAGAGTTCAAGTAAATCTTCTTGCAAGCACTCACTGGTCAGTCTCTCATTGTTGTCACTATTCACTTGGCCAGTGTCTGCATCATTGCAGCTGACAGTGCAAGTACCATGCTCCCCAGTTGAGTCATTTTGACCAGATGTTTTGGCATCAAAGTTCCCCTCGTGCTCTTTACAACCATTTGTGCGTGATGCTACAGGTACACGGGCGCACCTGGCAGGGCTTTCTGTGTCTTTCCTGTGGTATTGATGTTTTCCAAGATCCTTGGAATTACTTTTCATATTCTGTCCTACCGTGCGTGGAACACTAGCGCTCTGTTTAAAGTTCATCTTATCAAATGTGTCCGCAACCTGAGTCTCATCACTGTCGTTTCTCCATCCTTTCTGTCTGGCCAGCACAAAGTATGTATTTGCCAGTTTCATCCACAACACAGCATTGCTGGATTGTAAGCTGATTAATTGTTGCACAGCCTTTTGCTCCTCTGGTGATAATGAGAAATAAAGTGTCAATGTAAAAAAAATCAGTCTTCAAAAAAATGATATCTTTGAGTGTATGTGAGGTAAAGATTAATGTGCAAAGGCTTCTTAGAATCTGACACACAAATTTCTGTTACTGATTACTGGCAATGGTCAGCCCTCTTTCACCTCAGTGGTTTTTGTCTGATTCTTTTGTTTACAAAGGCAAAGTGGGCCTCTGTATGGTGGGAACTGGGTTAAGGAAATTAAATGGGCTGAATAAAGTGGAGTACATGATTATTCATATTATTTCTGGCTACAGACACACAGCCATTGGGTTCTATGAACTGAAGTTGTCAGCAAATTGTACTGATACAGCGGCCACATGCATGTGTGAGTATACAACAACTGAGGAAGCCCCATAACGGTGAATAAATACCACTTTTCTAACATTTCATATATTCAGAGTTCACCGGAATGCTGCATGAATCATGAACACTGCAACAAAACCAGAAAGACATATCACATTTGATATGGAGGTCCTTGATGTTAAACTCTTACCTAATGTTTTGCCTGCAGCATGATAAACCCACACTAGAAGATTGTAGGCCGATGTCTTTTGTTCAAGATAGTGAGACTCTTCAAACTGGCATATAAAAAAACACATCACAATCCATTATACACATGCAAGGTACACATTACACATTACACTTTGATTTATGGAAAGTTTGGACTTGGAAAGCAAGAGTAACAGTGCAAACTGAGTTACAATTAAAATGGCACCATTTTCTTGATAAATTTTAAGCTTCTCACGCCCATAAAAAATTAAGTTTTCCTACAGGTTTTAAGATGAGTCACCACAGCTTGTACACTAGTGAAGCCCAGTAACATTTTGAGAATCTAACAATCTGTCCCATCCGTTATAGTAGACTGAAAGATCCGTTGCTCAAGGGTGCTCCATTGAGAGGGGGAGCGTAGACAGCGCCCTCGAGTGACGGATCTTTTGATCTACCGTTATAGCTATCATAATATTTTTTTAACATATAAAGTAAAACCTGTCTAAACCGAACCCTTCAGGGACTGAGAAAATTGTTCAGTTTGGAGAGGTGTTCAGTTTATAGAGGTTATTTTAAAATTGAGTCCTATTGGAATGGGACTGAGAAAAGAGTTCAGTTTAGACAGGTTTCCAGTTAAGACAGGGTTCGGTTTAGACAGGTTTCCCTGTAGTACCACATTGAAGAGTCAAGACATTACCATTTCTTTTGCCAGTATCTCGGCTTCAATATGCCTGGCACAATTCATGTGACACCTTGCCAGTGACTCTTGCAGCATCCTCTTCAAGGCAATATTGCTAGGTGATAGACGCGCTCTTGCTTTCTCATAGTAGTGTATCGCTTCCTCAAACTTCTCTTGGTAGTAAAGCAAATCGCCTTGGTAAATATAATGCTGTACTTGTTCAGCGAGGTCTTCGTAGTCCACATCATCCTTGAACCACTGAATAGATCATAAAAAAGATGCAGTGATTACCATATTCAGAAAAACTCGGTACTGGTATGGTAGACACCTCATAATCTAATGAAGTAGTGTCAGTATTAAATTTAATTACCTATTACGCCTTCAATGTGTAAAGTCACACGTCATGCTGTGTCTGTCATAGGCGTAGTTATTGTTGATATACACATGGCTGATCTTAAGCTACATAATTTGATATCAGCTATTACTATATACACATGTGGTAATATTTCTATTTATGCCATTGAAAATGACCAGCGGCAATGCTCCATCTTTGGCTTGATCATGAATCTCTCGCTTCTTCTTCCATGGGCTTGATATTATTGCTACCCCTACTAAAATCAGGACTAGTTGCAGTAATGTAGCCAGCTATTGTGTGGAATTATGGTGTGGCAAAACTTGCTGCAAGCACCTTTCCATTATTTAGGGCCTGTGCACTGTATTCAGACCATGGAGACTACACAGCACTGTAGTAAACATCGTGTCAAGATGGGACCATTCTCGCGAGCCAGAGCAATAATTTCCGCTCCGCTGACCTACGCAACGGGTAGCGCTGAGCTGTTGCCGTAAAGAGGCGCGTGGTTTACGACGATGGATGGGACCTTCATGGCGATAATAATCTATGAGACAATGGAACTGACGCTAGCACATAAACCTAGCAGACAACACTGCACTATGCCACTATACCAGATAAAACTGAGCCGAGCCGGGTTCAAAGGGTTAATGGAACACAACATAAGATCTGCTGGAATGAAAGAAAGAGTGTGCATCCACTGCACCTTGCCTGTCTTACACACATACCGGTATATCCATTATGCTACACATATCTACTATAATTAGCACCTACGATGGTATATGCTAGCATGCCTATAGAACATAATGTACTGTCTGCTGGAATGAAGTATATATGCACAATGGCTGCACACTCATTCATACCTATACCTGCAGACTGTCAATGATGCTCACTTGCCTTGAAAAGAGTGGAGGAAACTGGCATGCAAAGTTTTGTGTGCTACCTTCTAAGGTATACAATGTAGTGCATTGTCTGCTACAGTGCCAGCTTCAGCCCCCGCTTCAGCCCTAGCTGTGGGGCCACTTTTACGATTTTAACCCCGCTAATGGGGTTAAAATCATAAAAGTCAAAATCAGCCCGTAAAAAGCAGAAATCCCGTCTGAAAACACCACAGCTATTGGCCTAGAATCCTATTCGTCCGCTTGCCTCCGTACCTCCGACCACAGTCCCTCTATAGAGGGACTGTGCTCCGACCCACTCCCACTCTAGGATTCTAGGCTACACAGCTATGGACCCACAGCTAGCTTCAGCCCTAGCCCTGTGTTCCCGGCGTTATACGGCCTCTCGATCTCACCACAGGCCGTATAACGCCGGGAACACACAGCATGTACGAAGGGCTGGCTTCAGCTGAGCGCCGGGAGATCATGTATCCTTGGACTCGGTAGGCTGGACAACCCCGGTCCAACACACAGTCACCTGTGGTCTATTCTGCTGTGCGTCTATATTATCCCCATAGACGTGTGTACATATGCCTGAGAAGAAGGCATATGTACACACGTCTATGGGGCGCATATATAGACGCACAGCGGAATAGACCACAGGTGACTGTGGCCCAATACCAATATAGAGGGACCAATGGACCATGCATTGCTGGAGATGGAGGTGCACAAACGGGACTAAAGTAAAGATAGCGCCACAGTGGTAGTGGCTAGTGGTACAGAAAAGATAGAAATTACCATTGGTTCGCAAATCTTGGCATTGTACGTTCTCGTAACGTTTGCCGATCGTGACTTTGTTTCACCGAACAAATCTTCGTCAAACTCTGCACCAAATTCCATAGTTTAACGTTTGCAGTGCTTCACTGCATGTGGGCAACACTGCACCAAGGCACTGTACGGTGTGTGTCGTACGTACGCGTTCGCCGGGCCGAGAGCAATTGTTTGTCGGTTGGTTGGTTGGTTCCTCGTTCGTGTCA
Source organism: Ptychodera flava (assembly GCF_041260155.1). NCBI lineage: Eukaryota > Metazoa > Hemichordata > Enteropneusta > Ptychoderidae > Ptychodera > Ptychodera flava. The sequence goes on along the minus strand of NC_091936.1, from coordinate 33,642,810 downwards.
GATGGAGGTCAACCGTAGTACATGTAGTAAGGGATGGACTATTCGATATCCAGTGGGCCTTGGAAGATTGACGGGAGAACATAATTTTTTTTCTTCTCCGCTTTGAATTGCATTCAACTTTCCCATCTGTGACAACTTTTTCTTACTTTCCCTCTCATGTCTCAGGGGAATCTACTGCCAATATTCCATGTACTCTGTCCAACTATAAATGAAGGGTCTTAGGTCGCAGTGCGCCGGAGCGCCCGCACACGACTGAATCTTTCAGTGTAACTAAATGCATGACCTGGCGAAAGCGGAGAAATGTACAGTTGCACAAACTTGACTTGTATACAGCTTCTGCGTCAAGAACTTAGAAAGAGCAAAGTGACAACTAGGTTGTAAAAGCATTTGAAACGAACCCCCTTAGGTTTTGAAAGACTGCAAAGAACATCATCACGATAGAGGCAGCCGGCAGAGGAATTGAGTGCATTGCAGTGAGGCAGGTCATCCAATGCCTGGGGAGGTCAGGTTGTCATTTTTGAGCGTTTTCAACGAGTTTTCATAAAGACTAAAAAATATAATATACACAAAATAATATCCTAGTCTTACCTTGTCAGCAGAGACAAGTGACTATCCCCATTGGATTTTTTTTCTGTTCAGAAGCCGCAGTTTTGATTGCAAACTGTTTTAGCATCGCTTTGTTAATGGCGGGAAATCGAAAATCATCTTCCGTATATGTATATGCAACAGAAGTGTTTGCGATTTCATGATTACCGAATTTTATGACCCTGACTTTGAGCCCATGAATCACACTGTGATACATATTCTCCGAGTGAAAGTCAGCGTGTGGCTATTAGTGTGGAATACAGCTTCTATTGGGAAATTAATAGATGTATCCCGTAACATGCTTTGAAAGACAAATTCATATTATAGATTTTAACCCTTTGACTCGTTTCAGTGCTGTGTTTTTCCCACCAAAATTTTAGTGCAACATTTTACCAAGTTTTATAAACTATTCTGTAATTCTTTTTGATAATTTTGGACCACATGAACACGACATTTCATTGACCACAGTTTTTTATCAAAATTTTGGCAAAAATCTGACAAAAATTGACAGAGGTATATTTTATTAAGGCAACAAAAATTGACTTTGGCGCTCAAAGGGTTAAAGGAGGTCTGGTTGATTGTAAATACTTGAGTTCTTGTCTAACCCTTGTCTAATTGCGTGGCAAATATTTGCTTAAAGTTGTTTGAAATTTAAAGAAAAAAAAAGATATATTGGAAACGGGTTGGGTGCAGAAACCTTCGTCTACAACACAAAAACTTTTGTCCACAAGTCATGATAATGAGCCTGATCCATGATTGGACTAAAGAGCAGCAGTGGACACAAGATATTCTGTGCAGGCCATGTGGACAAACTGAATAATTAACGAGCTGTCAGGAGTAAGGAAGAGAAACTGTAGAACGAAGTACAACAAATAAACACTATTACTAATCGTGTCAAATGGAAAAAAACTTTGTAAATGTAAGACGACAGGTAAAGTATGAGTAATCATAATGGGGCCTATTTAAAAGGTTTGCTCCAAAATGCAATGAAATCAGATGTTATTTGTATAGGGTAAATAGCTTTATCTTAAATTACCCTAATGCTGCACCATTGACTGTAGAGGGGTTCCCCTCTATACTGTCTATGGTTGCACGAGCAAACCATAATATTCACTGCTTTCCTTTTACCAAAATCTTCTCTGATTTTCTTCTTTAAGCAAGCCTCTTGTCGTTTCTTTTTTTCTCACTTTATAAAATCAAGTATCTAAGTGGCTAGGGATAAGATAAGTTTTCAAAGTCTATGATTCGGGGATTTCAAAATGTTTAACTGGAAGTCATCCGGCCTCCCAAGTTTCCAGCTGAATCCTAGCATATATTACATTAGCATCTGAATGAATTCCACATTTGCATATTAATAAATTGTTACATATTTAATAAATTATTGCAAAAATATACGATAAATGCAGCATCACTTGACCAAACGTTTTACGGCGAAATCTAATTAGAAAGGTAAGCTTACAGACCGACCCAACAGGTGTCGATTAACTTTGAACTAAATTTGCATGAGGGTCAAGCGAAAAGAAAGTCGCGGGGTTTTGAAAACCGACCCTAAACGAGTATGTAATAGTTACTGTAAATAGCGTAAGCGAATTAATAAACAAAAAAAACATGTGAACGCGAAAAATGCAAATTCATAACGTTATTCATATTGTTGTACACCACAAACAAGCAACATTGCGGCCAGTGTTGTCAATACCTTATGCTTCATTTCATTCTGCAAAATGCATATTGCATGAGGACGAGAATATTTCACATTAAAGAATTATACGACATAAATGTTCATCAATGTATCTTCAGCAAAACTAATCCACCTCGCACCTGCACCAAGAGATCATGGAGACGAGAAAATCTTTGTTTGCGACAGACTTTAGAACAAATTTAGAAGAATGCCATGCAGATTTTCTTACTTGACAACCCATTCAATTTATGCTGAATATATTCAAGCGAGTTGATGGGCGTGACCGCAAGTGCAGCGGACTAGTGTTAATGTGACATATTCGCTGTAGTGAGCGATTGTCTTGAAGACATTGTGAAGGATACTACCAAGAAAACTATACACTCATTGCAAGTTATCAGACGATGTATTGTAGTTTGCAACAGTTTGCTGTCATTTTGGCTTGCAACGTGAGGCACAACAATAAACACTGATTTGTACCATTCACAGACTAAATTAGGATTTTATGAGTTATACTGCACACTTAAATGATATGAAAAGTTGCTGGCTTTTGTGTTTCAGAACGCCAAATTTGGACCTCATTAAACAGGCAAATCGGTATAACAGTAATGTTTCGGCTTTCCCGCTCACAGCTAGCACATGCAGTATAAATGTTCATGACCATGTACAGTCTATATACATACTCGTGACCATAGTACATGTTGGTAACAAAGTTCGAAAAGAATTCAGTGTCGCGTTATTTCAGTAACTTTTACTTGCGTTTTTGTCCTGTAAAGCAATTTTACAGACTTTAATGATCCACAACACTTTATTAGACAAATTCTGCACTCACAGCTTTTCACACTTTCACATACACTCACACACAACAGTATTACTGCCATCGCTGCATCTATATCTTGTGAACAACGCCTTGAAATACGGTCTAGTGAAGACACCTTCCAGATCCATAGTTGGTTGGTGGACCAAAACTTCTCTCATCCGATCCTGCCTGAGGCTACCGTCGATATCTGAATTCTATGTTTTAGTTAACCAAGGATTTGGACCTATGCACGGAAAACATTATGATAAATTTTGAATGCTTTAAAAGTAATGCTTAAAACGAGCTGAGGTTTTAAGGTCGGACAAATATGGTTGTCGATTGTGTGTCCATAAACGTCACGGGTTCATCCTTTTTTACATGTATGTGATCAAAATTTCAACTCCTACGAACTGGACTGTGGTCAAAGATGAACAGTCCAGTTTACTATATAGCGCGACTAGTCCAGTTTTGATGGCAGTCAGACACGTACATACATGCACGAGTCTTGTGTCGTGATATAGCAACACGGTTCCCTCTGAAAACGTGATAAAAAGAACTGTTCACCGCTACATTTTTTGAACGACTGCAAGATTTAAGAATCAGAAAATACAAAAACCCGACCTACCCATCTCTACCCTATTTTTGAAAAAGCTTGTGATTGGAATGAACAACTTTTTTTAATTTAGCGTGATCAGTGTTAGCAGAGAGCTGTATCTCGTTTCTTTGCGAAATGGCGTATCAACAGTACCCAGAGAGTCATCATCTTACTGTCCAGCCTCATGAAAGTACTTATGGTATAGATCTTATTGAAAGTTTGTAACAGTGACACCCTGTACTGTCAGGATGCATGTAAGGGAAATTTAAAGCACACTCTGCCAGCTGTAATGTTCGGTATTTTTCACAGTATTTTGTTGTGTTTGTAAAATGTAGTCTCTTCTTCTACATCCAAAGTCATGACATTCCCAGTGTTCAATTTGTCAACACAACCTTTGCGTGTTTTATGCCCAGTGTTTTCGTTGACAACTTACGGTAGTACCCACCTCGAAAGTGAAAGATTTAAAGTTTTGCTCAATCTTTTCTCAACGAATCTTTCAACCATTCCCCTGCAAAACCAAGGAAAAAATCGGGGACCACTGTGCAAACTTTGGTACCAAAGAAAAAAATTACCCAATATTCACCGATATTTGAAAAATTACCGAAAATTCAAAATGGCCGCCTTCCCTGTGTTAGGGCTATTTAGAAAAAATAAAATTTTCGGTTTTCGAAAAACTGAGAGGGGTGATTTTTTTTTACACCAAAAGCTTTAAAATGAGCCCCAACAAGTAGATCAGAAAGCATTGTAGAAGTTTGAGAGGCCGACTATATTTCCCCGAGTCGCATTTCACCTTAATTGAACCCTATCTAGAATTCCCTTGCAACAATAACACTACATGCTCTTCATAATACGCTATGTTTACAAGGCTAGCAATTCGAATTTCAACATACAAAGGAGAAGAACGAAAAAAAATGCATATGTTTTTTTCAGAATGTACTTGTCTTCTCACAGCTGGAGACATTGTACTTCAACTCTGATATTTTGGTATTGTGAACTGTATGTGAGTAAAAAGTCCAGAAAAAGTATGATGTTTGATCGTTTTTATTTGCGAAAACAGATATCACCGAAAAAATATCAATCCCAGACAAATTGACGATATAAAAACAAGCAGGAGCCTCAGAGGATTGTCAGCAGCCTTTTTACACCCCGAAAAAATATTCATTTTTTGAAAGACAAACATGTAAACATTGATAGATTTGACCGACAGCCATTCTTGGTTGGACTTGATGAAGTATCACCACATGTGCACAATGGGACAGGTACACTGAAGTCATTCCAAAGGCTTCGCTGCCAGGTCTTTGATCAGAATGCATTACAGTCTGAAAATAAATCAAAGTTTTTTTTATTTGTGTTGTTTTATACACATGTTTGTAGTTGATATTGCTTACTATTTCGACTAAGACTATGTTGTCGCATTATTGAGTGGTGATCAAACTTTTACGTAATCTGTTAGAAAACCTGAAACTTTTGGTGATAATCGTACAAACGATTAGCTAGCAGGGCCTCGATGTAAATTGGCAAATACTATAGCAACGATCTGCATTGCATTATAGAGAATGTGTCTCCAGGTATCAATAAAACACTTTATCTGAATATGTGTGCCCTGTTTAAATGCATGCGGTAACTGATTGGTATAATTTTTTGTACAGTATCAGTGAACATAAGCTTTTACATAATATGCAATTTTCAGTACAGCGCTGATGACAAACGTAAATAAGGCTAAATTAAAAATTGTTTCCAGAACTCGACCTACTCTATTTTAAAGCCCTCTGACCCTCAACTTTTCCCCTCATTTTCAAAATCGCTGAATTTGGCTGTTTTTTGATGGGTTATACTGAAATGAAGATTTAAAAAATTGTATAAAGTTCCCGACCGACCTAACCTATTTCCCGACTCTTGTTTATATGGAAACACACAATTTGTTCTTTCATGCCTAAATAGAACGAATTTTATGACGATTTTCTAAGGTATTCTAGGAGAGGTGACGCAGAAAAAGTACATGTTTACAAGACCGCCATGCTGTTGTTGTAATTTTGAGTTCGGATGATAAAAATAAGCATGAAAATCTCTTGCGTAGCTTGTACGCATGACTAATTGTCTATTCATGACACCGAGCCTTCGCTCGACTGAGTCTGAAAGACCCGTCGCTTGAGGGCGCTCTTGACGAGAATTCTCGGCGCGAGCTCAATAATAAATAAATAAATAAATAAATAATAAATAAATAAATAAATAAATAATAAAATGAATTAATTTATCAATTGATATGAATCAGTATATACATATATGAACAAATAAATTCGCTGTCGATCTTTTTGGACAGTCCTGCTCTTAGGAATAATAATATCAGCAATCAAAAAAGGAAATAGTTATATTATTCAAATGAACCACTTACCTTCTGATATTGACAAGTTTTCTAGCGTGGAGCCCACTTCTTTTCCCTGCTTTAGAATCATAGTTTTCATTTTCCTTCAAGATATCGAGAGCCTTACGTAGAACTGGAAGAGATGTTTTAGCAAAAATGAGAATCAGATTTTGTTTATAATTATATTACAAATAAGGTAGAAATTGGATTCAAAAGACTTTAAAAACTTTGCTCAAACTTTCCTTTAGAAAACGCTCAACCTTTCTCTATCAAACGCAAGAATATTCATCGAGGGTCAACTTGCAAGGCTTGGTGCTAGGAAAACAAATGAATTGCAAAGTCAATTTTCCCGTCAACAAATGCACCAATTGCAGTCAAATGAACCCATGAATCAAAATCCTGACGCCCCTTGTCTGATATCTGAAAATTTGAGTCAATTAATTTTGATGACAGGATGACAAACGTGACGTTGAATTTCGCTGTACCATTTGAAGGATTATGCGATGAGAATCCTGAGGCACCTTTTTCCTTCCAGTCCTTGTGGACCTTTAGCTCCATGCAGTCCTTGTGGACCAAGTTTACCACTTCTAGATTGCGGTCTTTCCACTTATCCATTAGTCTCGCACGCCAGACCTCGAACCTGCATGCGGTGCGAGCCGCGAGCTGCGAGTAACCGCACCTCGCGGCTTCGCCGCTCGGGCCGCACGCAGGTTTCGAGGTCTGACATGCCAGACTACCTGTCCATGTGCATGTGCCCGAAATAATGACATGTCCGTGTGTATGTTTGATAAATTGTGTAACGATATAATACAAAATGGTCGCTAGCACACATTTTGACTTCCATGTCTATAAACAGGAGCTGGTATCGTACAAAAATCTGCCTGTGTTTATGGATGGTGCAAGCGTCTCTCTGCCTGTCTGTCTGTTGTCGCTCGAAGAACCCTGGTAAACAGGTGAGTTTTGGCATCTCTTTGGCAAAATTGGTTTCACTTAGACTTATATTAGACACTGGTTACATATTGGCCCCCAATTGAAAGATATCAGGGGAATCATATAATTTATAGTACCACTGTAATGCACTCCAATTCTGAAGCTCTGTTTTTGTGGAATATATCGCCGCCAGGTGGTCAATCTGTTTTTACCGTTTGCATATGTCAAAAGTCTTGAATCAGACACACAAGCTTGGGAATGACGTTCAAATTTGGCACAAGGACATGAGATCTTGTGGTTATGAGTTTGTATGAGTTTGTAATATTAACAAACATGGGTGCCATTTGACCCTCGATGTCACTTTCTCCAATTTATATTTGTCATCGCCCTAAGACATACCGGGAAAAGTTACTTTCAAAAACGTAAAAACTTCGAAAAATGATGTGGCTTACACGGGCTCATCATTATTTTTTGTATGAAGTAAATTGATCAACACTTTCAGACCTCTATCTGTATATTCCATATCCGGTTTCTTTTTCTCTTGACTTTAAATATTATATTTTGTTGCTCTTATAGCAGAGATGCTTTTGCTGACAGTATTATAAAGTTGTACCGTAAACTGAATGTCTCAAAGCCAAAGTATATACCTTGGACTTCACTTCGACATATTCAAGCGTATGCAATGCTGTCGCCTCTCTCATGACGTCAGAAGTGTAAATGCCCCGAATGTAAAACCTTTTAATCCACGTAGGAAAATCCGCATGTTGTAACACTTTTCGCTTTGGAAGTTCCTTTGTTATCGTACTCCCGAAAACTAAACCTAAATTCGAGCCATTTATTTTTTGTTGTTGAAAGTATAGAACTACTTATTTGACTTTCAAAAGACTTAGACCAAGGAAACAATCTTCTTTTCGCTTTGCCGCCTGCTTCATTCAGGCAGAGCTAAATCGCTTACATACATACGACTTGTATCCAGGAGACTGACCTGCGTGTCTTTCTTTGGCATAATGAACATGAATAGAGTAACTCCAATGGCATCAATCACAATTACAATATAGACAGATATAGTGTCTGGCTGAAAGGGGACGTGATTGGCGTTTTTTTTCCGGCTGCAGTCTTTCCATAATCGAATAAGCAGTTTTATGGTTTTGACGAAAAATCAGAATACAATGCTAGATGTCCGTTTATATTAGGGGTACTGAGGAGAGATTCTCGCCAATTACACCTTTAGTAATCCCAAGGGTTCATGCAGGAGCCTTTCGAATGCATGCGTAAACATTTCATATGTTCTCACTCAAAGCAAAAGTGAAGTTTTTCCCCTGAGCCTTAGGTCTCAATGCATGAACATTGTGTAATCTTGTACCACCAAAGGGTATTACTCAGTGCAACCACACACAGAACTAGACTTTGACTAACATCGTGCCCATCGCTGTTTTTCATGTTTCTATCATGGCTTTTGCGCCATTAACTGACAAAAAGTGTGAACTGTACGTGAATTTACAAAGCGAGTAAATGTAATGACAAGAAATAAATTTTGATGTAAATATTCACAGCATATATAAATGTAGCTGTGGAAACGCAGCTATCTGTTGGCGGGGTAGCGGGGATCGCTATGCGGGTCAAAGGTCAACCCCGCCACGGATATCCACAGCTAATATAAATGATATGAAATATGATATAAATAATATAAATATTGAGGGTGTAGATCTAAGGAAAATTTAGTTCTCTCTGTCTTAGGGTTGCAAGATTCATGAAGTTTAAGAAACAGATATTATTAACATTGTACTTGAAGAATATTATATATATATAATATATATATATATATATATATATATATATATATATATATATATATATATTATATATATATATATATATATATATATAATCTCAGAATCATCAGTAAGTGATGTGTGCCTGTTGAATCAGGCAAAGGTGATTGCATTGCAGATACTCAGCCTCTCAAATCTGTAGAATTATTTCTAGTCCATAGCCTGTGGGGGCTCTTTTTGAAACTGTTAGGGTAAGTGACCGTCTTAGTTTTGTGAAAATCCAAAAATGAATTTTCCCCGCAGAGTTAACATAGGAATGGCGGCCATTTTGAATTTCAAATTTCGATAAATGTTGGGTAGTTTGATATTCTGGTAGTAAAACTTGAACAGTAACCCCCGATTTTCATGCTAGGTTTGTTAAAGGTATACTGTCACCCGTTCCAATTTTGCCACAGTTACCATGGAAAGAGAAAATCTAACCAATCACAGATTTTAAGCGGGTGGCCGCCTTTTAAAACTATCGCCCTCACATGGGCATTTTGAATACCAAGGAACGTCCCTTTGACCATATATGGGCATATTTAGATTAGGGTGAATGGTTGAAAGCTTCATCGAGGAAAGCTTAGACAAATGTTTCGTTCTTTCAATTTCGAGGCGCGTACAACCTTAACATCGAAATTCAAAGGTACTCACCATTTTCTTCTTTCTCCAATGCTTGGAGTTCACGGCGCAGGTCATCCTCGTCACCGCTGCCTTCCTCATTCCCTGGTCTCTTTTCATCTGCTGCGGGTCCCGCTTTTCCACCTTTGTCTGCTGCATGGTCATCAGGATTTTTACCCATTTGGTCACTCTCTTTGTGATCTTCCTGTTCCGGTTGTCCATGCGCGTGCTTGTGATGGAGTTGCTGTAAGAAATTCACCAGTGCTGGAAGCTCTGACGGGAGGTCCGACGGTAGATCCGATGGTAGATCCGATGGAATAAGGTCTAACAGGCCTTGTAAGGCGTCAGATGGAAGCTCGGAAGGCAAGTCAGATGGAATTTCGAGAGGATGATCATGCGGTTTACCAGAATTCGGTTCTGCTTCGTTTCCTTCAGGTTCTGGCTTGTGTTCGCTGCCAACATCCTCGGGTTTTTGTTCTTGGTCATCAGGCCGGGGAGGTCTCTGTTGTTGATCAGGTTTCGGTGGACCTTCGCGACTTGGCAGCTTCTTGTCCCCGTCCTTGGCCTTTTGATCGTCGCCAGGCTTTCCAGCCATTCCACCATCCTCCTTGTGACCTTGATCACTGGGGCGTTCATCCGTTTTGTCATTCTCGTCATGCTTTTGATGGAGAAGTTCCAACAAGTGCATCAGCCCTGCAGGTACGTCTGATGGTAGATCAGATGGCTGATCCGAGGGCAATTCTGACGGGAGAAGGCCCAACAAGAATCCCAACAGATCAAACGGAGCGTCAGAAGGGTGGTCATGATGGTGGGCCTCAAGATCATGAGATCTATCGCTCTCGCCATCCAAGTCATAGAGATGATCCAAAATGTGCATCAGCGCTTCTGGGAGGTCGGAGGGTAGATCTGAAGACGCTATATCCGATGGCAGAAGTGCCATTAGTGTCTCCACGAGAACATCAGGATCAGAAGGCAAGTGGTCGTCATCATGCTTACGATCGCCATGTTCACCTGCAGCACCTCCAGTTGGTCGGCCTGATGTGGCGTACACCATACAGAGGACCGCGAAAGCAAGCAGAAGCTTCGACATGGTTTCACCTGTCCGATAAAAGAATAAATAAACATGCAAGACCACTAAAGCCTACGTTGTCGTTTCATGCTGTCGTGTACTCCAGGAAATGTAACACGTGAAACAGGCTTTCTTTTTTTCGTAAACACCTCTTTAATTTTTTGTTACAACTTAAAGTTCCGTAAGCAGAACTGCAGGAACGTCCTATTGGAAGGTGTGGCGATTTTTACTTTGAAAACAATTGTGTTACATACAGAAGAATGTTATTTCGCTCATATGATTCGCACCCTTTGAATGATGCTGGCGTGCTCAGTTTTCAATATGGTTATGGCACAAATGCAATCACTGAATGACAAGTCACTTGCAAAGAAGACTAAACCTTAATGCTTGTAGGCTGATCGTTTAGAGTATGATCAATGCACTATACCGGAGCTACTCTTAGGGCGCTTTTAAAATTTGTTTCTTTTCACCTGATTACGGTAGAATGCGCCTCGGGGTTAGATACTCGGACTCTTGAACTCTTACAATTCTTTTCTGATCTACCACTTGTGGGTGTTCATTTTAAAGCTCTTGGTTTGAGAAAAAATTTAACCGTCTCAGTCGTTTCGAAAATCGAAAATTTTATTTTTCTTCATAGAGTTAACACAGCTATAGTAGCCATTTTGAATTTCAAATATCGGTAAATCTTGATTTTTTTTCTCTAGCACCACGATTTGCACGTCGACCTATTTTTATACTTATTCTTGGTTTTGAAAGAGAATGGTTGAAAGATTGGTTGAGGAAAAGTTTTACCAAAAGTTTAAGTATTTCATTTTCGGGGCGCGTGCTACCTTAAAAAAAAGCGGTCAAACTGAATCATAACCGGCGACGCCTGTGAATATAATATGGTGCAAATACATCAAAACGGTGATTGCGAGAATATTTTCAGTCAAATTCGACCATTGCAGAAGACACCTGGCTGTGTTTGATAACTCACCTTGTGACCGGGCGACACCAAGTGACTTATTGTTTGCGAAGAAAGTCATTTTAAGCCTGAGTCATTAGAATAACAAAAGTGTCCAGAGTTTCTGCCAAGTCTTAGCTATCAAGACATTGTACGGCGAACATACAGGTCTCAGACTTGCACAACAGCGCTGCAAATCTTCATTAATGTGCACGGTGACGCCCTTTCTGGTGTTGTTCCCAATTAGAACCACCGACCTGTTGTTAAAGGTTTAGAAATGGTGACAATGAGAGTTTAGCTTCACCAACAAATGCGAGATTATGTTACGAAAATGACGAAACACGTGACGTAAAATAGCTTACTAACATTTGCAAACTTTATTTCCCACATCGAATTACAATTATCAGGGTCCCCCTTTGTGGAGGCACCGTGCAATTATCAACAAAAAGCAATAGGACTACACGACTATACATTACTAGTAAAAACTCGTCTGGGCAAGCCTAAGACTACTCACTTGCCAAGTCGATTCTGAGCATTGTTTTGCGCATATGGTTTCCATAAGGCACGAGGAAACTGCCCACCTCCGTGCACAATGAACGAATCATTGCATCTGTATTTACGTATTGATGTGCGCCTACAGCTTGAGAGACACCCAAAACTTGCAAGAACCGAGAAAAATTGAATTTTCAGACACTTCCATACAGGCATAACATAGTGAGAAAACCTAGCGTAAGATTATCAGGGGACAAATACATGACATAATGAAGGAGAAAAAGAAATCTTTACACAACCAGTGCTAAAGACACCCAAGGTTGGTAATATAAATCTTTATTGGCAATATCATAGTCCAACGTATTAAAATAAAATGAACAAAAGCAATAAGAAACCTGTGCTTAGACCAAGACATCCTACCCCAACCCCGGGGACGGACATTTACGCTAGCCCCTATGATTACAGTAACAACGGTGCCTGGTAAAGCCTTTAGGGTAATGCTGTAGATTTTACCAGTGCGCATGTACACAGCATTGTAATGGTAAATAGTTCACTCGTGTGAAATCATTCTGAAAAGCAAATCAGGGTGTTCTACAAGCCTCAAGTAAATCCGTGCTATACATGGAACCTGTCTCCTGTTCTATAAGGGCAGTAGATCGATCGGGGTCGACGAGTACCAAAATATTTGGAAAGAAATAGCCACGTGCTGGGCTCTTTAAAGTGTGTTTGCAGGGTTCTCAGGTGAAGCAACATCGGTTCTTTGTGTGTAAATACTCCTCAAAAGGAACAGTCATGCAAGCGTTGTACTAATTGCCGTCTTTCTCTTGCCTCTATAAACGATTTAACGATTATATTTTTCGGCTTGTTTTAATCTTGATTTCGCAATGTCGGCTGATTTTGCAATTGATAAATCTAACGCATCACTAGCAGGGTCACAGACAGCTTTGAATTCTGTTCATTTGCTGATGATTTTGCTAGTAAAAATGGTGAGAAAGCGATTATTATGGAGATTGTCAGTCTACCGAATGATTATGAGAGCAATGATGGCCTTAGGATGACAACATTAATAGCCGTGGTTTGATTTGCGAGTCGAAATTTTTCAAGACGTCATGAATGATACCACGTGTTAAAATTTCAAACATACTGTGTTCCGTTTGCGATTTCCTCTACTCTGCAACATTACATATTCCCTCCGCCGCAGAACATGGCACTTTCATGTGAGACCTGCGCCAGCATTACATTTAAAATTTCCTTTTTTATCACGAGTAGAATAATGGCATCACTTCTTGTAATTTAGACAGTTCTACTTGTTTTATACTATTTATTATAGCAAGTTTTTTTTCAGCTAGATCGTGTTGGTGTTTTATTTTTTCATTACCTTTTTATCACTCTCTCCCCGAGAGTGCGCACTTGATAGAGTACTTTGACACAAGTAGAATTTTGGACCTTTGAGGTAGAATGCGCCTCGGGTACAGATATTCCGACTCTCAAACTTTCACAATTCTCTTCTGATATACCACTTGTGAGGGTTCATTTTAAAGCTCTTGGTGTGAGAAAAATTTTCACCTTCTTAGTTTTTCAAAAATCGAATTTTTTTCCATAGAGTGGAATGGCGGCCATTTCTTGATTTTGAAAGAGTTTGGTTTTAAGATTCCTTGAGAAAAATTTGAACAAAAGTGCAAGTCTTCCACTTTCTAGGCGCATACCGTTGGAAAACCTGTTGGTTCACAATAAATAAATAAACAAACAAATAAATGACCAATCTATCCATCAATCAATCAATCTATTGATTAATTAATCAATTGACAAATGGGTATGATAGTCAAGATGTGTAGTTGAAAGTTGATGTACAGCAGGTTAACCTCTTAGATCTTTCGATGGTGCCTCAACACTATATGTCACGCAGGGCGACTTTAACCTGACGTCATTAAAACTTTCGTCAAGACTTTGACACTCGCATTTGGGCTCACTATACCAGTTTTGAGAATCGATTTACAGCTGATGCTATAAAAAATAGGACGGTCGGCATTTTGAATAGTTTTCTGTGTGCCTTTATTTATTTTTTCTATCAAATAACATTATTTCTTACAACCTTTCACTTCTTTGCGATAAACGAGATTCTTGGTCCCCTTTGCCTTACCTGTATTGCTCTACTTTTCAGTCTGTGAATAGTTAATGTTGCTTCACTTTCGCTTGTGATATTTCTCTGCTGAAGTAACAGGGGATTTTTACGCCAGACTGGGCATGAAAGACCACTGTGACGTAATGCCTCTTCTGAATCACGGTATGTCTTAATACTTTGTAAAGCTTCATCGTGACGTAACTACTGCGTCGTCATTGCGTGGGCGTAGATCGCATTAAGCACTAAATTGACATTTACACGAGAATGAATGGTCGGTGGACGTATCGTGAGTTTTTTTCTACAGTTCAGTGGTAACTACGGTGTGATCATGTAATTGTTACATAAACGTTGTTGCTTTAGCGGTAGACGCTGAAAAACAACTTTGATTGATGTTTCCCTTTGCAGAGCCGCTATTCATGAAATTCTAAATTGAGAGAGAGAGAGAGAGAGAGAGAGAGAGAGAGAGAGAGAGAGAGAGAGAGAGAGAGAGAGAGAGAGAGAGAGAGAGAGAGAACTTGAAATACAAGGATTAAAATGTTTTGCTTCAAAAGTAAAAATAAATTCCCACGAGATTATCACGAGAATGAAGTTCGCAACTCAAAAAGGTGTTTTGTGTAGTTTAATGACCAGTAAATCACGGATTGTAAGTCTCTGAGAAAAGTATTATAGTATTATACCATTGATACTGGGAAAATGGAAATAAAACCAACAACAATTGTGTTTGAATTAGCAAAAAGACATCCAGTAGAGCAATTTAAACGGATTTATATTGTAACGCCATATACTGTCAATATATGCGTCAGCGTGATGGTGGGGAACGCATGTTCTGCGCTATTTGATGATGACACCCCACTGGACTTATTGCATGACTTCTTTGTTCCCAGGCAGACTTCTCATTAACCACAGGTTGTTATACCATGTCGCTGAGGAACAGACAATTAAACAGTAAGGGACCACGCAAAACATGTGCATACATGTAAGAGCAAAAGACAATCGTTGCGTTTGACCTCGAGGCTGCTGCGTCTCCCTATTAGGGTAGAAGGCGCCTCGGGGACAGATATTCGCGTTTTCAAATTTAATCAATTTTATTCTTATCTACCACTTAAGGGGGACTCATTTTAAAGCTCTCTGTGGAAGAAAAGTTTTCACCATTTTAGGTTTTCGAAAATAAAAAATATTTTCCCCATAGAGTTAACACGGGCATGGCCGCCATTTTGAATTTATTATCGGGAAATCTTAGTAATCTGTCTCTCTATATATATTACCAAATTTTGCACGGTGACTCTGATTTTTACTCTTGCTTTGATAAGAGAATGGTCGAAATTTTCATCGAGAAAGTCTGAGCTAACGTTTAAGCGTTGAGTTTCGAGGCGCATGCTACTTTAACTCAAGTTTATTACAGGACTTACAGCCACCAATCAAAATGAACAAGAGTGTTAGCAACATTGTAAGTAGGTCACTAGAGGAGTAAGCAACTTACACTTACAGTAGCAAAACAAAATCATGAAAGCGATATTGTTTTCATTAGCAAGCCCTCGGGAAATAGGATAGGTCGGTCTGGAACATTTTTTCATTCTTAATTTTATTTCAGTGTGACCAATCAAAAAACAGCAAATTAGGCAAACTCACGAGTGATTTTTTGAAAATGAGAAAAAAAGTTCAGGGTTTGAGGGTTGTGAAAAAGGGTAGGCTAGGTTACCAGAAACATAGATAATTTTTTTCATTTGGCCTCAAGAAAGCAAAAAAGACATTGTTATGCAACAACTGGTAACTCCCAAATACATCCAACGAAGTAAGTCCTCTCCGTAAACATGAATATTCATAGCAGCAGTAATATATTGTTATGCACAAACTGTCAATCTCAACCAAAATTCCCCCCTGCGTAACCAGCGAAGTTTAGCCCATGTAGATTCACTCCAGTTTAGTCTCCATGAGTGAGTCTCGCGACGCACGAAACAACGTTGTGGAGATGAAATTGTAAAATCAATTCTCCAGCAACCTTTATAATGTCTCGCTCTACTTTTGTATTGAGCACTTTGTATCGGAAAAGTCGAACCGCATATATATATATATATATATATATATATATATATATATATATATATATATATATATATATATATATATATATATATATATATATATATATATATATATATATATATATATATATACGGTAAAAATTGATAACAAGTAGAAAACAGGAGTTAGGCGTTTCTCAAAGTTTCACGCTACATGTGTTCTCTGTAGCGATCATCAGACGAATGGTTCAACTTATCTTATCTTCGAATGTAAATCGCTCTGCCATACAGGTATTGAGCACTTTTACACATATATATATATATATATATATATATATATAATTAATATATATATATATATATATATATATATATATATATATATATATATATATATATATATATATATATATTCACTGATTTTTCTCAAGGTGTTTTTATTTTCTGTTAACATTAATAGGGTGAACTTACACAAAAGAGGTTGGTTGCTGTGCTATTGCGGAATGAACTTCGTTCTGAGATCTTGATATTCTGGGCACACTTGTAGAAATAGAATTCATCTTCAGATTGACCCTAAGAACACAAATTATACAGATATATACTCCATCAGGAAGAGAGGTTTTTGTGCCATCGCCCTATCTTTACTTTCTGTGAGTGTAATGAATTTCGGAATTTACAGAGAACTAGACTGAGGCTGAGCGCAGAATTTTCAATATGCAACGAATACAGTGGGTTTCAATTCACACAGAGATGTGGCCTTCCCCCTTCTCCATTTCTACCGTTGCTCTGTTTTCATGAGCAAGCGTAGCAAGCGGTAGATTTTTATGAATATATAATGAGTGTGTTTGAACCAAATTTGAAAGTCTTTTATCGATACTGTCTGGTTTTACTCAATGGTTTACGGTCAGTCATACCGTGTTTTACACGTGCGTCAAGGAAGGACATGTTTATGAAACTGCTGGCGTGTTATGTTTTGATTGGCGTGAAGCAGTGTTTCTGGCCTGAGAGCTCACAAAGTAACTATGGTTGCTACGCGACTGGCAGTACGATGCCATCTCGTCGTATTTTTCGCATAATCTCGTGTAATTATCAACCACAAACAAAGCCTCCAAAAAGTTTAACACCTTTGAAGCTCATTTTAATAAGAAAAGCCAATAGTCTACAGAGACGACCATGGAACACAAGGCATGCAAGCGTTGCGACTCTGTGTATGTTTCTCTGTGCTCGTAGACGAAAAAATCTAACGAGGGGATGGCAAAATCCACACCTTATGATCCAGAAGTGAAGACACAGGAACAACCAGGTTATAAATTTGAAGATGTTAAAATCTTATTGTCTAATTTTCCAGTAACCATGACATCGTGTACACATTCAACACTCTCGCGAGTCATCGAAAGGATTGCAAAATAGTTTCAGCCCGTAATTCTCAGAATAAGATTAAGCCTATTGTTCTGATTTGTCTATTAAAACGCTTGCATCTTTATAGATAATAGGACATGATAGGATATAAATTGTTACTGTGCTGATTGAAAAGTTTGTACATCACATAATCTTGAAATCGTTTTGGAGAGTGCCATGGACCTGTCTTTCAAAGGACGAATTCGAAGGTAGAGAGCGTTGCAGGTCTTACATGTAGGTGTCACTCCACATTGCAGTCAGTCATTCAATGATACGAGGACCTCAGCTGTGCAGTCTTGTACCGTCAACAATGCAACACACCGGAGAATTGCATACGCGCATGATAGAAACGCGACAACAACAACAACAACAACAACAATCGGGAGAATGCCGTGGAGGTTCTGACCATTATTGTAAAAAAGAAATGGATATTTCTTTTCTTCTACTTCATTATGATTAACTCTTTTGTATCATGATAGATTCAAGTATTTGTTTGTTTCTAACTCTGTATCAATCATACCTTCCTGCAGCAGTGATGACATATCTTTTCACTTTATAATATCGAATTCTTGCAACGCCCCCTCTATAAAAATCCAATACCTCCCGTTCTTTCGTTTATTTCTCACCGAACAAGCCTCACTGTGAGCAAAGAACGCCCAACGGACCGTGCCGGAGGGTGGTTGTATACTAACGTGATGTTTTTGTTGTTTTTTGCCCCGGGAGAACATCTTACCATGAAGTCCTGACAAAGTTAAGCAAATAAGGGCGAATTGTAAGGCCATACTAATTAAATTCCTTGTTTCGCTTCCACTCAAAATAGTGAAAGGTAAGCGGACACTAAGCGTTTACGAATCAGAGCAGAAACTTTTTCATGGTAACAATTTACATTTGAATACGGCTACAACAACGCAGGCGTTTTAAGTATATTTCACAAATTTGTAAATAAAGATACAACAAAATCACAAGGGCAGTAAAGTTACGCGGTCAATATCTATTTATTACAACGTGTGATTTTTGTGAAATCTCCAAAAACCTATGCGCGCGGGGATGCAAAACAAAACATGGAATTACATCGGCCTACTGCAGACACATTGGCAAATAAACAAAATGCAGGCAATTTGCGGCTTCTCATGATTTTATGCTGATTGCATAGCACTACGGAGAAGTGGGCGGAATTCACTGTTGTTGTTTTTTCAGGTCCCTCGTCAGTGACACAATCTAGTGCCCATTGTTTTTACTTTCTCCGCGGAGACCGTGTTGGTGTTGCCCCGTTCAATGACATAATCTGGATTATTTACCAATCAAACGTGTTCCGTCTTGTACTGTCAACTTTATTGCAAAGCTAAAAACTAATGAATTCAAAGTCATGGGACGAGATTTTGTTGGGATGGCTTAAGGTGACATCAACGGTTTGCTCATAATTTGTTATTAAAAGGAAATCTAGGGTAATTGTCTTCCATGGTGAAAAATATAATCTTCCATGGGCACCCCGTAGAGTTTTGATTTTAGAAGCAAAAACCTGTGGAATTTACCGATATGATTTTCTGTTACTGTTATTAAAATGCTGAATGGCTGCCAGTAGCACAACAAAAACTGTGAAAACTTTGCCATACCTGAAACTTTCAACCTGAGCTCACGTGACCAGGTAGATCGTTAGATATCCCTAAGAGTTAGAATAAACATCTTTTCCCCTCGGTACGTACCATTTCGGAACAAGAAGAGTCCTTGCATTTATTCAGCCAGTGCATTTTATTAGAAAATTGCAAGCTATTTATCGTACAAGTACTTTGGATTTTAAATGCTGTTAGTTTCCGAAGGAATATGCAAGTAGTAATGAGTACGCGTTCTTTCACGCCTTTCATCTGTTTATTCAGGGACAAAGAAAAAATTCTTATGCGCGAGGCAATGTTTATAATTTTTCTCGGTGTCTACTCATCACTGTCATTCTTTTCTATAGTCATGGCTTTATTTCCAAAATGGTACCGGTACTGAGACAACGCCTATTGTTATAATCGTTATCTTACTTTTAGACTCTTTGCGTGGTCGATCTAAAGAACCCAAAGTAAAAGAACAACGCTGATCTAAACCGAGGAAAGAAAATAAACAAAATCACTGACAGTTGTTTGTATTCTCATTCACAAAGTGCTCAATCAACAGCTTGTGTGTAGTTTTCACCTCGGGAGCCTTTAACCCCCCTCGGAAACCTTTCTGGTTATTCTATCCTTCCCATTCCAGAGGAAATTGAAAATAAAAGCTGTTCAAATCTCTTAAGAATTTCAGGTGTTATCGTGGTCATTCTCATGACGTAATTAAGTTGTGATAGGGCGAAGGTTTTCAAGATTTGAACTTTGCCCATGAGTGTCAGAGATTTCTTTTTCCATGTTCCCAGAGTTCCTTAGATCTGCTTGAGTGGTGTTGCAAAATTGAGTGTGGTGTTTAACTATTGATTATACGAAATGTCACAGTCCCTCTATCCATAGAGGGACTAGATAGAGGGACTATGGAAATGTAAATTCCTGCAATTTTTATCGGTGATGTCGGCCATTTGATGCCAAATGTTTTTTTCTTACGTCTCTTCCACTTACCAAGCCAAATAGCTTCAGTTTTGTCTGGGTTGACTATCAAGCCTGTAAGTGAGGGCAACATTTCAAATATTCTCTGACATGACAGTTCATCTGTTACAAAGGTCGTCAGGTCATCCGCAAACGCGGCATATTTGCATTCACCGACTCCCGTGTTGATAACCCTAACATTTGCATCGTCAATCAAGTTAATTAAGAAGATTCCTAACGCTAGGATGAACAAATAGGGTGACAATGGGTCTCCTTGTCTAACCCCCTTTCAATGTTAAAATAGCCGGTGCTGAAGCCATTGTTCATCACGCAACTGCTCAAGTCTGTGTAAAATGTAATGAAGCATTGTTTAAAGATTGGGCCAAAGCCAAAGGTATTTAAACATTCCATAATGTAATCCCATTCTAGATTGTCAAAAGCTTTCTCAAAGTAGTATTCCCTTGAAGTCACTTTCGTCTGTGTGTCAGAGAATTTCCTCTATCAGCCTGATGTAGTCATCTCTGTCTTTGACAAAGGCACTCTGCTGACAGTTAACGGGACAAAGTCGGCCATTTTTCATGAATTTTGTTTGATACGAGATACGACTTATATTGTTTGACATGTTGAAAAATAATGAATGGGTGACCATGCATATATTCGACCCCTGTTTCAGAGAAATTAAATGAAAACATCGCGAAAATAAATTGATGGTCATGACCATTAATTCATTTTCGCGATGGTTTCATTGATCGTGTCTAAAATCGGGGTCGAATTTATGAATGGTCAACCATTCATATAGTATCTTTCAACATGTTAAACAATATAAGTCGTATCTCGTATCAAACAAAATTCATAAAAAATAGCCGACTTTGTCCCTTTAATGAGGCTGAGTAAAACATTTTTAGACGGTTGGCGATACATTTTGCAGTTACCTTAGCGTCGGCGTTGATGAGAGAGATCGGTCGCCCATGTTTGATGCATTTGGTGTCTCTCCCTTTCTTTTCTATTAGTGTGATCACACTTTGTCGCTGGGAGTTGGAAACACTCCCATTTTCGAACCCATAGTTGAGAGACTCAACTACTGTCGGCCCTGTTGTCGGCCAGAATATTGTGTAGAACTCTGCTGGCAATCTATCATTGCCAGGGTCTTATTTTTTGGCATCATGGTGAGGACGCAATAAATTTCGTTGTGAGTTTTTGGTGATTCGCAGTTTTTCCTTAGCTGAAACCTAAGTTTGGGGATGTTGTCATTTTTCAGGAAGTGGTGGTCAGTAATATCCCTTTCTGGGTTGGTTTTGGAGGCGTAGTGAGTACTATAAAATGTCTTCAGCTCAAAAAGAATGCCTTTCTACGATGTTTTCAGTTCATTGTTTTCGCCAATGATTCTTTTGATAAGCCCTCTTCTACCCCTCCTCTTCTCCAGTCCTAGAAAATACTTATTGTTTTTCTCGTCTTTTTCATGCCATCTCACTCTTGAACGAATAATTGAACCTTCAGTTAGGTAATCATATTCCGTCTCGAGCTCAGCTTTTGCATTTTGGAGTCCGAGGATGTCTTCCTCGACGCATTTGACCTGAGGGAGGTCTCTAGATCGAAAACTGCTCCGTCTAGTTCATTGATTCGTTTCTTTTTGAGTACGAGATTGAATTTTTTTTTAATGTCATATTTCAGAGGATGGAATTTGAGCTTATGCGTATAAACCTTATTAAAAGATACCTTGACGAAAACACAGAGCACCTCTGGAAACTCTTTCTAAACCAACGCTTAAAATCTGTGGGTGGAAAGTACCTATTTAAGTGTAACTTCGATAATTAACACACTCAGCCTGCTCTTACCGAGATTCTACCAAAAAATGCTTGATTCCTGATCGGCCTGCAATGTCGCGGTCAACGACTCTTAGATTGACATAGCTTGTCAAACAACTTGGAACAACAGAAACGTTCTACTTGGAGGGAAATCTGTCTACAATCCAAAGCTAAGCCAGAAAGGGTTTGAACTTATATGTGATTTGCCTACAGAGAATGGGTATCTGTCATGGGAAAAGTTAGTCAACAAAAATCTCCAAGGGAATGAAGTTCTCCTTCTTTGAACCTGTGTTTAAAGATGAACATGTGTTTTTTCAATTGTCACTTTCAACCCTCCCACAAAGTTACCAGGGAGAGCATCAGAGACGCCATTTACAGTAAAGATGAATTAAGTCCAATTAATGAACGCTATTATGAAAGAGAATATGACTTTACTGGACCATGGTCTCCCACATATAGCCTACTATTTAAGGTAGCCATAGACACAAAAACACGTGAATTCCAGTTCAAACTGCTTCATCATATTCTGTACACAAACTGCGATCTTTACGGAAGAGGCATGGGCCAATCACCGCTGTGTTCATTCTGCCAAAACAGCAACGAGACACTAGATCATCTTTTCTGCACCTTTAAATTCACTGAGACCTTCTGGAATGAGTTTCACGCCTTTTTCGAGGCATCTCTCAGTTCGTTCACGAGACATAAATTAAATGAAGTGCTCTTTGGTGTTGATGGTCACTCTGACATTCATGATCACTTGCTACTGTTAGCCAAAAGACACATCTATGCCATGAAAATAAAACAGAGTAAACCACTCTTTGCAGCTTTTGTTGCAAGTGAAATTCAACTACCATCTAGAGTACGAAATAGCTCTGGAAAAAGACAACCTAGAGGAACACTGCAGCAAATAGTTTTCAATTTTACACACAATTGTAGATAACTAAGCACTGTACTTCATTTTAACTCAAGTTACTGTTACTAAAGAAAATGTTACCAATAAAACAACTTAAATACAAAAAAGTGCTCAGTCAACAAAGTCGAAACCGAAAACAGGCCGCATCTCAAGAGGTTTTTGCCACAGTCACGTGTGATCTATTCCGCTCTCGGACTATGCGCTCATGGACGTGTGTATATATGCCTGAGAAAAGGCATATATACACATGTCTATGGGCGAATAGTCCGAGAGCGGAATAGATCACACGTGACTGTGTTTTTTGCCGCACAACGTTGTTCATCGCCCTCAACGTTGAGAGCTTGTGACGAAGGTTGCAAAGACGCAGTTCAAGTATATTTGTAGTTGTGGAAGTGAACTGACATCTTTTGCATTTTTCCTCTCTCTTTAAAACTTATGAGACGATTTCTTCGATTTAAATCGCTTAAACTGTTGCAAGTGATAGCGTTACACCAGTAAAAGTTGGCGAGTTGTGCGGAAGAGAAGCTTTCTTTAAATAGTCTCTGCCACTCTGTTAAACGTTTTCAGGTCAAGCAAGGAGGTAGCCCACCGTGTGCTACTTCCATTGATCAAGCAAATCAAAATCATACCAACGTTATCAGTTCACGATACTCGTAACACTTCATCGGGTCAAGAAGTAAGACTGATCATGTATATATAAACAGTACTTTGACGGGTCTTGTTCCTGGTCAAGTTCGTCGAAATACATTGTATAGGGGACATTAGCTTAAATTGGAGATAGTCCAGTCAATTTAGGGTTTAACCTAGGACTAATTGCAACAGAAATTATTTCTTCACCATGACCTTTGGAAAGGTCTCACTAATGACATATTAAAAGTATAGAAAAATATAAGGGGTGCAAATTGGTTAAATTTGCATATATTCAAATTAGCTATATATCGCCTTTAAAATGACTGCTATACTCACATTTTGGGCATGTAAACTGAATTCAAGTGACTTTTTTCATTGCAACACAATTTAGTAAGGTTCAATAAGTTATTTTCTAAATGTCTTGAACAATAAAGAATATGCAAATTAAGTATTTGCATATATTAACAGTTTTTCCACTATTTCAGACAAAATGAATGTTTAAGTTCATATTTAAACAATTTTTTTCTCTATGAAATTGTTCAGGTTTTGCAAGAATTACCTAAAACAAAAGAGTTGACCTAATTTGTATGCATAATTTGCATATTTTAATACAAAATGCCTAATTTGCACAATTGACACAAACGGTCTTCTGTATACAATAAGCCTACAATAGCTTCCATTGACTTTTTCTGGTTATTCAGAAATGCAATGAATAAAGAGAAGAGTTTCAGAGAGTTAGTGTTTAAATAAAAGGAATCAGAATTCTTTCTTTGGATATTCTTCTTTCTTTTTACGACGATAAGGTTATTCATAAAAAATCATTGGACGTGCTCAAGTTTTTGACATCAATTGTCATTTTAAGTCATTTTCTCCTACAACATGTTCAATTGCAGTAAAATTTTTGAAGGAATATTTTATGCTTTTGGTCACTATCTTCAATGACGATGGAAATATTCAGTTACTAATAAATGGATCACCACACTTAACAGTTGTGCCTGTGAATCATCCTTCTCATTATTATACGAACATCATTTGAATCACCATGATGGTAGTGGTGATGACAATTATTATGATGGTCATTATCATATCAAAATTTCTTCCTCTTCCTCTCTGTTTACATCTTCCTCTAGGTGGTTCATTTGTTTACAGCCAGAATCATTTCATTGACAACAGAAAGTCTATATTTGCTTTCTGTCGGGGTTATTCATGCTGCTGCAGTTCATTGTAGAACCTATAAGTATGGGGAAGGATTACTCAATGAAAAGATGTGAAGCATAGGATGATATATTGTACTGCGTATCATATCAGATCTTAGATGTGCAAGTATCACTCATCGGGCTGCTATGTGATGGACTTCCCATTTGCAGATTATTAGACTTTTGTATTATTACCAATAAGATCGATCACTCAAGGAATTGAGAGTCTGGCCAATCTGAGGTGAGACTTCCATAAGGTTCAAAATACAGGATAACCAATTTTATGATAATTTGATGTCAAAATTTGGTATCCTAATTGACAAACTCGTTAACGGCAGCTTCTGTGATGCAAATCCCTTCACATCTTGGTTTTCTTGTTTCACGGTCATGAAATTTGAAAGAGCAGCTAGACCATGTAACATTATGAAAAGTATCTAGATTTGCTTTTACCAGTGATTTAGATTATCATGATTCAGTCAACAGATTTCTTTCAGTTTTTCCTCAAATGCTATGGCTGTGTACGGTAAGATTTAACAGGAAATCTCTCTCTTCAGTCCACTATATTACTTTATATTAATTTTCAATTGTTATCTTCAAGAAATTTCAAAATTTTGAGAAATGCAGTGTCCTTTGACGATTGTAATGTCTTTCAGCTGATAAAGGAACAGCTTTCCTAATCCATATTTCATGATAATTGGCAGTAGAGTATAACAATTGTACCTCTATATCATCATGATCATTATAATTTATTTATCATTATTATCATAAATTTCTGTATGTGGCATGAACAGGCAAGTTGCACACAGTCAAAAGTATATCTGATTTACCAGTGACCACACAACCTGGTCTTTAATTACATTTTATCCACACTTAATCTATATTAGTATTACGGGTAAGGGTGAAAATAAAAGAAAATAGAGCTGAAATGCAATTTTCTTCAGCCTCCCTTTGTACAAAGTGTTGGTTATTTGGCCAAGCATTTTGGTATGCATTAAGAAAATCCAAATCTTCCAGTAAGTCCCAAATGTTATTGACATTATGCAAATTCTCTAGATAATTGAAACGAACTATACGAATCAATCATTGTTTATTTTTACAGGGCTTTTCATTCTGTAGGCCCTATTAGTATATAATCATTAAAATGAGTTAAAATACACAGAAAATAAATAACCATGTCAATTTCTTTGTACTGAGCAAAATGTTCATTCAAGTTATAAAATGGACATCTTTCGATAGGAAGAATTTAAATTATTAAAAAACTTAAACAAGGAGAGTCTCTTAATGTAAGTTCTCATTTTACTGATAACATAATTAATTAAAATAAGTTGACGTCAATTTGAAAAATTAAAGAAAATTATTTTAATGATCATCATATATGATTTACATGAGGAATCGCTCATAGTTAGGTAAAATATATTTAGCAATGTTAGTAAAAACTTCCAATCTCTCTTTACGATATTGTAAAACCTTTCAAGTTTCAATTATTACATTTAGTACAGTGTAGGCATTTCCTATAAAATCTTTTAAAATTAGTCCTTTCCACAATGTAGATTGTATTAGGCTTTGAATATACCATTCTTGGACCTTTTATGTATTTAAGGTGAAGAAATAATTCATGTTCCTATTAGAAAAAGGAAGTAACATGGTTGACTTATTGGACAAATGCAAATAAGAATTTTTTTATCGCTGTAAGATATATTTGAAAACATTCCCTGAACTAAAAACAAGAAAATGATGTTACATCGTCATTACATTGTCAGCTTATCTCTTAAATCACTTTCGTAAATAGATTATCAGCACCAGGTTTGTATAGCATCTATGACCAATTTAGCATTTGGGTAAATTAGCTGTCTTATGCACAACTTCATTAAATGCGCTTTTCGCGATCCCTGGGATCGCCTTTGTTCTAGTCTGTAAGAGAATGATTGAGGTGTAAGAGCCTTTTGTTTTCCATTGAAATTGTAATCATGCGGGTAAATTTTCTGATGAGAAAATCTGGTGCCAACTCAGGCCTTTAAACTTGAGATATGTAACTTCCATGACCCTACTAAAATTTAGTTCTAATGATCTCCGTTGTTTTTTAACATTATATATAGTCATTTATACTATAGGTCAAAAAGGGAAAAGTAAAGTGGTAGGAGGGGCACATTGCAGTTATGTAAAATGAGGAATCTTAAATGATTTTATGCATTGCCTAGAAACACAAAAAGTATATTAAATAATGAAATTGCTTGAATTAAATATTAATTTGCTGAATATATTTTTAAGAAATCTATTAACAGCAGCGATTTTGTTCCCTTTTCTAAGTTTTATATTTATTCAAATTATGCACTGTCTCCCCACTTAACAGTCATTTTGTTTGTCATTCTATACATTCAATACAGAGTGTAAACAAAAACTACTTGTTGTATAGATTAAATATAATTTTTAAGTGAAATGCAGTGGCAGCCATACTTGATTTAGGCAAATTAGGAATATTTCTTAGGGGATAAAATGTATTCAAAAATATTGCCTGGACAAAAATTAAGATAATGCATACATTACTTGAACATAATGTCGCATTTTTCTCAATTCATATGCATATTTCTTATATCAGTGAATGTATTGCTCCCATATTCCGTTTATATCTATACAAATAAGGTAATGTTATAAATCTTAGATTGTATTGGACTTTTAGTATGTCATTCTAGGATCTCTCTAAAATAAACAAAGAAAATTTAATTCTATTGCAGTCAGAAGTAGCTTATATAGTTATTAATTAGGGACATACAAAGAAAAACGAAGTGTTGTGGCGGCCATATTGGATTTATGCAAATAAGGAATATTTCTATGACGACAAAATATTTTAATCAATATTGCCTGAACCAAAAACAAGGCAAATAAGCCCAAAACCCGCATATATCATGTTTAGCCAAATATTTTTAGTAGCAACATTCTATCAGCACCTAGTTTGTAACCATAATCTTTTTACATATATGCAAATTAGGCATTGTTTACATTTCTAGATTGTACGAGGCTTCTAGTATGTCATTGTAGGGCTTCTCTGAAATAAACAGTGGATAAATAATTCTATTGCTGTCAGAAGTAGCATAAAAATAGTTATTAATTGGGAAAAATACAAAGAAAAATGAAGGTTGTGGCGGCCATATTGGATTTATGCAAATTAGGAATATTTCTATGAAGACTAGATATTTCCATCAACATTACCTAAACTAAAAACAAGGCAAATAAGCCAAAAACCTGCATAACATATCATGTTTAGCCAATTATTTTTAGCAGAAACATTCTATCAGCACTTAGTTTGTACCCATAATCTTTTTACATCTATGCAAATTAGGCACTGTTTACAATTCTAGATTGTACTAGGCTTTAAGTATGTTATTCTAGGACTTGTCTAAATACAATATGAAAAATTATTCTATTGCTGTCAGTAGTAGCTTAAAAATAGTTATTAATTCGAGAAAAACTAAGAAAAGTGAAGTGTTGTGGCGGCCATATTGGATTTATGCAAATGAGGAATATTTGTATGAAGACAAAATATTTTCAACAACATTGCCTAGACCAAAAGGAGGCAAATAAGCCAAAAACCCAGATCAAAAGCATGTTTAGCCACATATTTTAAGTAGAAACCGTCTATAAGCGACAATTTTATACCCATGAGCCCCCTTTACATTTATGCAAATTAGGCACTGTTGCACCCCTTAGATTTTATTATACTTTTAGTATGTTATTTCTAGGACCTTTCCAAAATGCATGGTGAAGAAATAATTTCTGTTGCAATTAGTCCTAGGTTACCCCTTTTTTGGCTTAGATTGACTGGACTAAGATTCCTTCGGAAAAATAATACTCGGCTCCCTCAAATAAAGAGAAAAGGAGAGAGAGAGAGAGAGAGAGAGAGAGAGAGAGAGAGAGAGAGAGAGAGAGAGAGAGAGAGAGAGAGAGAGAGAGAGACAGACAGACAGACAGACAGACAGACAGACAGACAGACAGAGGGACAGAAACTGACAGACAGACAGACACAGACAGACAGACAGAGGGACGGACGCCGTCAAGCACAGACAGAGTAGAAAATCGGCATATGGGTCTTTGTGCAGCTGCGAAGTTGATCAAGAGAACAGTAAGCGTAATCAAAGCGTAATCCAACAGAACTTATAATTTACTGATAATGAAGTAATCGTGCTTAATTACAGGGTATTTTAAATTAAATATATCACACTTGCAGATAATAAATGAGGATACTCACTGACCTAATATGGACTAATAGAACCAATCATCTTCCCCTAGTGGGAGTTGAAGTGTGTGACTGCTACCGGAATCGCCATGCGTAGATTTGTAGTCTCTGAGCGACAAAGAATGCCGATTTTTGTCTCTTTCCTCTTGCCCTTCACGTATGAGAAGGCGACCACAATTTGTTCCCTACTAAAGAGTTGGACCAAATCATATTTCTGACCCTTAGCAGGGAAGTAGATGTCACGAATACAATGATTTGATAGCACAGGTTGTCTACAATCATTGCGTAGGGGATTTTCTCAACCCTGTTGAAACCCTTGTCATGATATTTCTTCGCTTCTTCCCTGTATTCGAGAAAAGTTCTACAACGTTCATTTTTACAACAACAACAACAACAACAACAACGACAACAACATAGAAGTAAAATAAAGCAAGATTCGTCTTGTAACGATAAACAATTAAGAAATAAAATAGAATATACTTGAATCAATAATTTCATATTCGTCAAAGAAAGTTCATCGAAGTCTTTCATCTTGATTGTAATCAATTGTATGTTCATCACACACGTTTTCATCTGAAGTACACAGGCTGATTCCTTGACCCATTTCTGCCGCTGGTTGCGCTGCTAGCGAAAATAGGGACCCTATTTTCGTTAGCAGCGCAGACAGCGGTAGAAACGGGTCAGGGAACCAGACTACCTAAGTACACATAGGATGTGTTAATAAGCCAGATATTAAAGTTGCCGACTCATTTAATTACAGGTTGGAAAGGCAAGAAAGTCTTTCGGGTCTTAGGAAAGACATATCCCTTAATTTGTAAGAAAACATAAAAAGGGGTTATAATCTTTGCAGACACGGATCGCTGTTGCCAGTACAAGGGTGCCATGATGACCTTTTGCAAGTGAACAGAAAGACAATTGACCGCTGTCTTTCGATTCCTAGACCAGAGAGACATTCGTGTATATCGAATGATAAAATAAGTCAGCAACTTTATTGTCCGGCTTATCAACACATTCTGTGTGTACTTTACAAGAAAACGTGTGATGAACATGCAATTGTTCACAGTCAAGCTGAAAGGCCTGTAAGTTGTCTCGGGACATAATATCATTTGTTTCAAATTTGTACGCGTGCGAATATTACAGAATTACAAGGTATTGGTTTTTTCAATACCATGCGCAATGTCTGTCATTCGTATTTCTCATTTGCATACGTTTCTGTAGTGTTCTGTAGCATCTAGTCACTGTATTAGGAGGAGATTTCTCCAGTTCAAAATCTCCAATCTCATTATCACGTCTTTTCTTGTATAGGTGCCCGTTGCGCCATTCGCCGTGTATGAAGTGCGCCCCAACGATCTACTAGAATAATACATTTGCCTGTTGAAGGCAGTTAAAACCCAATTGAATTCCAACTGAGACAGACCCTTGGCATTAAATCAGCCACAAATCAGACAGTTTACAGTGAAGCTAAATACTAGCATCGTCCACTTACTCAAGTAATACCAAAGGTAAACTCGCAGAAGGACGATTAAAGGTCAAATGTGTATTTCTGATAAGTACATGCAATTAGCTTTGAGTTATTTACTCTGTGCAGTCGGAAGATCAAATACTTTCCACGGGAAGACCTCTCGAGAAAAATACCCGTAATCTCATTTGACATGCAAACGGTGGTTACGTTTGCGATATCAAATTCATACAATGGACTGCTTTGGCATTGCGCATGCCCTGTCAATAGGACGAGTAGATTTTTTCTGAAATTCGACGAATACTGGTCATTGATGCGAAATCACAGCAACGACACCAATACAATCTTTAAAGATATTTCTTAAAGTCGATTATTGAAGATATTTACACAAGTTGTGTTTATCGTTAACGCGTAACATTAATTTGTAAAACGACTCTTTTAACCCCTGCATATTCAGTATGACCTGCGAAGGCCTTTGTAAGCGTTCTTCCGTTAAGAGCGCCGGAAAGATCGGAAGTGTACTAAGGGAGCCTTCAGTAATTACAGGGGGGGGGGGGTTGGGCCGGGGGAATTTCGCGAACATCTGTACCGTAAAATGTGACCCTCCCCCTATCCTCCTGTCTAAAATGTGACCCTCCCCCTTGTCCGACATTCTAAAACTTGACCCCCCCCCCAAACCACTGCGGTATTCTCCCCGGGAATAACTAAAACAGTATCAGCTAATTTACATAACAATTGGTTCAATTGTTATGTTAGGGACAAATTACAGAGGAGAGGGCTGGTGTTTTTGGAGGGACAGTCGCAATTTATCACGTAAGAATTTTTGAAGAGATATGGTATTTCATACAGTTTAGGGAGGGTCACCATATTTTGTGCAACTATAAGAAGGCAAGATGTAGCTGATTTAGTGCTTCATCCAAAAATACCAAATCATAATACATGGAGTCTATCAGGCAAATTATTGACAATTTACCCCAACAAAACATGCTATATCTGTATTTTATATATGTTTGATAATGTATTTAAATGTACTTTGCTTGAATAGGGAAGTAAAATGAACATTTGTGTACAAGAAATTGATTTCTGAATTTCATCTAAAAAGTTGGTTCACTATCCATGGTGTTTATGATGAAATTATGAATAGTTTTTTTCCAATACAAAAATAGCTAAATCTTTGCATTTGTGTACTCTTGATTATTGATATTAATTTTCTAAATTAGACTAGAGTGGTTACAAGTCTATTGTTGCGTAAGAAATTTGATTTTGGAATTTCACCAAAATGTCATTCAATACACTATGCATTGGGGTCTATGATGAAACTATGAATAATTTTTTTTCAGTACAAAATTAGATAAATCTGTGCATTTATGCATGCTTGATTATTAAGATTATTGTTCTTGATTAGACTACAGTGGTTACAAGTCTATGGTTGTGCATGAAATATGATTTCAGAATTTCACCAAAATGTCCATACACTATGCATTGGGATCTATGATGAAACTATGAATATTTTTTTTCAGTACAAAATTAGATAAATCTGTGCATTTATGTATTCTTGATTATTCACATTATTGTTCTTGATAAGACTAGAGTGGTTACAAGTCCATGGTTGTGCAAGAAATTTGATTTTGGAATTTCACCAAAATGTCGATTCACTATGCATTGGGTCTATGATGAAACTATGAATATATTTTTTTTCAGTGCAAAATTAGATAAATCTGTGCATTTATGTATGCTTGATTATTCACATTATTGTTCTTGATAAGACTAGAGTGGTTACAAGTCCATGGTTGTGCAAGAAATTTGATTTTGGAATTTCACCAAAATGTCCATACACTATGCATTGGGTCTATGATGAAACTATGAATATTTTTTTTTCAGTACAAAATTAGATAAATCTGTGCATTTATGTATGCTTGATTATTCACATTATTGTTCTTGATAAGACTAGAGTGGTTACAAGTCCATGGTTGTGCAAGAAATTTGATTTTGGAATTTCACCAAAATGTGGATTCACTATGCATTGGGGTCTATGATGAAACTATGAATAATTTTTTTTCAGTACAAAATTAGATAAATCTGTGCATTTATGTATGCTTGATTATTCACATTATTGTTCTTGATAAGACTAGAGTGGTTACAAGTCCATTGTTGTGCAAGAAATTTGATTTTGGAATTTCACCAAAATGTTGATTCACTATGCATTGGGGTCTATGATGAAACTATGAATAATTTTTTTTCAGTACAACATTAGATAAATCTGTGCATTTATGTATGCTTGATTATTAAGATTATTGTTCTTGATTAGACTAGAGTGGTTACAAGTCTATGGTTGTGTAAGAAATTTGATTTTGGAATCTTACCAAAATGTCAATACACTATGCATGGCGGTCTATAAGTGTGTGCGTATTTTGTTGGTGATTTCCTATTCAGGAAATATCACACAGACAATCAAAGTTTTGGCCATAATATCAGCTTCTGTCAAAAGTGACCCTCCCCCCCAAGATAGGTTTATAAAAAGTGACCCTCCCCCTAGAACTGTTTTCTAAAAAGTGACCCTCCCCCCAATTCCCCCGGCCCACCCCCTCTGTAATTACTGAAGGCTCCCTAAGCCTGCCTGCAATAAGCCGGAATGCCTGAACTGACTACGCCTTGATACGTTCCCCTTTTCTTGCCCTGACCAGATTACACGGAGAAATGTGCCACAATCAATTAAACCCTAGGATCATTAAAGCTCATTCAATCATCCGGGATGATGTTGTCGATTCTCGTGACATGTAAACAAAACTTCCAATTGGCAACAGCAAAGCTTGACACGGAGGGCCGTGAGGCGCCCAATCTCCTCGAGACAATTTACACAGTTCCTTGAAACACAAGTAGATGGACGAATAAATACACTCACATCTTGCCAAGATCTTTCATAATGTTTACAAAACGCTGCATATCGCGCAGAGTAATGCCAATGCAAATACTCTGGCATATATAAGATGTGAATCGTCACCCTCGGGCGGAATCTTTCAGAGACTTTTGCAGAAACCGATCAAAGAAGCGACAAGGCTTCTTGTTATTATAACGTTAATTAGAAATCACTGACAGACGAAAGTAATGAACAATGACAGAATTCTGAATCAGATACCGGGCATTGAAATGCCATTCTTAAATGACGCGCCTCGGGGAATAATTCCAGATCAATTTTAACGACGTCTTTCCCATTACCCGTGGAACACAAACTAAGCTATCACTTTCATCTTGATTCGTGTTGTCATGGAAATTGCATTCGAGATGAAACCTCAGGCCATTCGGCAAATCCCCCCCCCTCCCGGGGGCAGCGGCATCCCCTCCTGAATTTCTATAAGAAATACTATAGAAAGAAAACGACTACAGTACGTGTGAAAGGTTATGATAATACGGTATTTGGTAATTACAGTGTAAAATAAATTATTGTATTGAATTAATAATAACCTATAGATAGACCTATGATATACCGGTACTCTTTGCGAATGGAGAAGCGAGCAGTACAATCGTCTGATGTCGTCAACGTTGTTATATTTTATTGTTCTCATCACTTTTGATAATAATTTTATTATTGTGCTTCAGAATACACGTTGTTTCTCCGTCCTCCTCAAGTACTTCGTAATAAAAATTATTAGCTTTGAAAAGCAAATAAGATTGTACAATATGCAGTGTTGCTGTTGACATACGAATTACAATTCTTGGTATTATCACATTGAGACTGTACCGTTTGACATTATACTCATAGAGGCCCTGTTGATTACACACGTGCAGGGTCTGTTGATAAGTTGAAGACTTGGAATTGTGACGTGATTGCCAGATTGGAAACTGTGTTTCATAAACAGAACATGAATAAGGGCAAATAACTCCAAAGAGAAGGCTGGCGGACTTCTACTCCGTTAAAATCATAGACAGTAGAAGTGAGACTGTCTATGCTAAAATGAAGTCAAATAGGCACAGGAAGGCTGGAGCGACAACTACGTTGTAATTAAAATAATGCAATTTTATGAATTTGTTTTTTTATGTAATCCACGCTCGCTACTTATTAAAGTACCACATTTGACGAGTTAGAATGTTCCCATCATCATTTTCGGATTCTCATCTCAAGACCTTCCCCAAACGCAAGTGCACTGTGATCCATATTTCCATCATAATATTCATGGGAAAGGAGGTGAAATTGGGAAAGTCTCTGTGTGTGATGATGTAAATGCACTGGCGATAAACAGTCTATCCCAGGCAAATAAAGTTATTGGATCATAGGGTTCAAACTTTAGCTTTCGGCTACCAGTGAAATGTACTATTATGAAATAACTGAACCCGCGAGCAATTTTTTTTGCATGTTCCCTAATGGTAATTTTCCTCGGTATTTTCCTGACATTGGAAATATATGCACCTCGAGCTTATGCCATGGAGTATAGGTAGAAACGACAAAAGCTGTTTCCAACAAGTGTATACTCACCGTGTGGTGAAATATCAAGGACGTGGTCGAAAAAATTAAGGTAGATTATTTTAAAGCATTTTTGAAACATACAAATCGAATTTGGAAAAAGTAGAAACAATTCTTTTCAATTTAAGAACACTTTTTTGATACCACCAGGTCAGGTGTCATCATCTTCGGTTTCGAAAAAAAGGTGACCTAGAGGGATATTTTCATATTTAAAATTACGTTCAGGTGTAGTATCGGCGATCAACAAGGCTTCAACACGATTGGAACTAATTTGGGATAATTGGATGGTGAAGTAATGTCGATTTAATCTACAAATACAATCTCGTCTGCTTTTCTTTTTATATTCCACACTTTTATGAGTAATTTGCGATATTACAACATTCAGCTATATGGCACCTAACACTTTTAAGAAATTTGCAAATATGAAAATCCAATTATCCCAAATTAGTTCCAATCGTGTTAAGCTAAACGCTTGGTTTTACTTCAGTCTTGACTTCAGTTTCGGCGCAACAAGTAAATTGTCTTCGTCCGACACGTTCTTTGCATGCTATCCTAATCAAATACTGTTAATTGTTGAAAATCGCTGTATGTTTATTCTATATTCTTCTAGAATGTGCTTTCCTGAAACTCTGGGATTTCGGTAGAAGCTTGGTACTAATGCGACGACGTGCATGGATTTCGCACTTTTCCCTATGGCTATCATTTGCGAAGTTACTTTGTGGAGGGATAGTGTGTTTATGGCTAAAGGTCGTTCTATAAACACCTGCCTATACTAATTGACCAGTCTGTGAACATCGTTGGCGGATTACATGTATGTAGATAAAGTCAACACTGACCATACAAGTGGGTGAAACGAGGGACATCTTGCGAAGATCCGCAATTCTATGATATCACTTCCCTGCGGTGTTACGAAGCGCTACGTTCGCAGAGAGAAATATTTGTTTTGAAGTAACAGGGCGAAATTGAAATCGATGAGATTAAACTACGACTGATTAAATCGCTTGAGTTTAATCGCGCAGGTTTAAACTGGTTTTCTTTTTTCCCTACAATCCATTTGACTCTTGTACTATCTTGCGTGACGTTTAAAATTGCACTGCAGACGTACTTGAATGTTGGCAGTTGTGTCTATGATTTGAATGGCCAAGGAGCAGCGCTTAGTTTTTAATAATCGGCTATTTTCGTTAATTAATTACTGAAACGAGACAACAAAGTTAACATCTAACAAACACGATTGACAGAGCGTTTAATGGTTCTACTCCGGAATAAAAAGGACGCGATGCGTACGACGTTCTACATACTTCAGTACGCCCAAATAATCACGTGATGCCGGTACAAACAAACCCACATGTGTACTGAACGCGTATGGAAATACACGTACGTCTATGCGCGTTTGCGCACATGGCTTTGTTTGTACCGTGGTCGATTCGAATTCCGGGTTTGGCCTATTGCTTATCAATTAGAAGCCTGTCTATGTGCTGACATTGAACTTAGCGCTTTTTGAGAATTTCTGCAACGTACCTAGCCGCCAAAACATCGTACATCGTTAATGTTAGCGAGCCTCAAAATATCAGCTGATGTCGTTGATGTCTGCAATGGTAAATGACTCAAGGTACGATACGGCATTCATATAACGTCACTGTCCATTGAACCCGGTATGTTTCCAGGGACTCTCTGTCACTGGTTGGCGGAGTCACGCCGCTTGAGACATGCTTTTAAGAAAGACAACAATATATGAAGTGATAGGAAAAATGCAGAATGCCGGGATAACAGTGGCGTACTCTTAATGAATACTGAAAATGGATAAATATAATTCCAGTCTCCACTCAGTTCAATTTCACCTTCGTATCGTGTTATCTCCCAAAAGATCGGGCAACGTAAATCCGCAAGCCGGTGTAATTTGGAAGAGAAATTGCCCAGGTTTTCCGCGTGTAGTTGTTGCTCGCCTGCATTCACAGACGTATTAGGAAACATGCAATCGGAGAAGATACGTTTTCTTGCTAATCGAAAACTGCAACCTGACAAGAGGCGAACCAGTTCCCTCAGTGAAAAGTCACTGTTTTTCGGAGGAAATCTGAATAAAGGAATGATATCATCAGATTCAATTAAGAAGACGGCGATTGCCTTCATTCCGAAAGTAGGATAATAAAAGTTCGCAATAATTGTAAGGAAAGCTCATTCCATCAGAACCATCTGCAATTTTATTGGAAGTTGACATATGTGGAATGAGGTGTAAACGTTCACCTTGAGAAATCGGGCACTTTGTAACAGTGAGCAAAAAGAAAAATAAATAAATAAATAAATAGGTTAATGAATGATCAATAGATAAGCAAATCAATAGATAAATAAACACGTGAGCAAACAAATAAACAAACGAACAAACAAGCTAATAAATAAATAAAATTACAGTACGTCCTCCCAAACGTCAATCCATCAATGCATGCATGCATTAATGCATCCACCTATCTACATGTACACTGTAGATAGATAGGTAGGTAGGTAGGTAGGTAGATAGATAGATAGATAGATAGATAGATAGATAGATAGATACAGCTAGTCAATCATTCTAATCGTCACCTTATTTCTATTAGAACACATCATTATCATACTATATCCAACAGCGAAACACCCATTACCATCTCAATTATCAATCTTCCGAGCAGTAATATAGAACACTACGACAATGGTCATTATTGATATGTTATTGAAAAT
Source organism: Ptychodera flava (assembly GCF_041260155.1). Taxonomy (NCBI): domain Eukaryota; kingdom Metazoa; phylum Hemichordata; class Enteropneusta; family Ptychoderidae; genus Ptychodera; species Ptychodera flava. The sequence goes on along the minus strand of NC_091936.1, from coordinate 33,605,433 downwards.
GCATAAAATGATTGGATGCACTAATCGGACGATAAATTTCGGCATATACTATATCTGTGACCTATTTTCTTCTGTCAAGTTAAACCAAAGTCATGGTATAGCCCTTGATAAAGACGAACAAAATATTTTTCGGACATGAAATGATCTTAGTTATTATAAAGCTTGTAGCAATTGTATCGCTCTAGAGTTTTCTTGATTTGAATGTCCAAAGACAACTCTCGAAGAAAGAAACGTGAATAGTTTATTTTCCTGCTTTGAAAAGTGATTAATTACTCAGAATAATATCCTGGGTTTGTTTACATCCCCGAAGACGTATAGTTAATACATCATGGAACCGTCTCGGTGTTACTTTCGTTTATCCCTCGAAGATTGATGAGAAGCAATAACTTTCTTTGTGAATTCGGATCTTGATATTCATTATTATAGCAATAGAATTGAAATAAAGCCGTAGAGAGTGCGAGAGATCATGAGTGAATGACAATCTGCCTTGACCAACAATCACGGAATACAGCACGGAAAGTATGGCAGCAACCTTCCAGAGTATACACTGCAAGATCCGAGGTGCAAACTTTTTATAGACTCCCCCCTCGCTACGTATTTAAGTGCTGCGAGTGTAGCGAAGGCTAGGAAAAGAAGTCTAATTACAGTGAAATGTATCAATGCGCAGCGTGTTTAATTTGGGACTATTTTCCGGTATGCATCTTTGCACCTCCGATCTTGAAATAGGTGTATCAGAGGGAAGAACACTGTTTTTTAAAAAAAAACAAAAAAAAAAAAGAAAAAAAAAGACAAAAAAAGACATGGGTATCCCATTGACATATTTAGGCCGTGACATAATTTTGGGTAACAATAACGCCTTTTTGTGTATGTAACAGCGACGAAACCTTGGAAACGGAAATTAATGTATTCTAGAAAGTAGCAACGTGTTTTTCTCTTGTGCAATCCAGTGGTAAAGCAATACTTAACTTTGTAGGGAAAATTTTTTTTGTTTTCTTCGACAAGGTCAAAAAAGTATCAGATTCATGGCGGTAAAATAGTCCCTACCACACGAAAGAATTGAACTGTTACTTTATCACGGTGGCGGATTTTTCGATGTAGGGCATAATTTAGAAAAAAAAATGTACGTTGTTCCAAAAACGAGAGAGAGAGAGAGAGAGAGAGAGAGAGAGAGAGAGAGAGAGAGAGAGACTGACTTCGACGACTGGCAATCAATTGTGAACTTTCGAGATTTTATTTTACTGTTCATAAATGAATGTTATCGCTTTTGCCGGCAGCCATGAAAACAATCATTTTCTTATCAGCGACTGCCGTCGGCAACCGCTTTTGACTTTAACGATGTTCAGCGGAAGGAGCACGCGCAGTCTTGACAAAGAAGCCGAACGTGTATATTCTCATAAGACATTCAAGTGACACCTTCGATATATTTGGTCGTCGTGGAATATCAACGTACAGTAGCGCCTCCATAATGGACATCGCTTTACATCCAAAGCGAAACAATCTTACCCATATGCAAACAATCATCCGTGCGTTCATCAACGTACTTATCTTAAAAAAAACCCTTCCGTTTTTGTAAAATAATTCTCCACCGAATCAACTGCAGCCTGTACATCTAAAGCAGCTTCGAAACAGATAAAATACCTGCTTGTTGATAGTTCCTAGACAAAACCACATGTGCTCCTAGTCAGAGTGTTGAGCGTAGTAATAGATCAGCGCTCCGAGTTCCCGCTACACCTGGTGCAGCTTACAATGATAACTTGTCAAACTGATGGCGATTTCTTTGTGATATCGATTGATCGTAATCAGCCCTGATCTTTAAATGTAATTAAATATAGAAAAATGGCATTTGCACGGGTGTTAAGCTGTAACGTTCAATAAATATTATTTGGTATGTGATGTGCAATGTTTAACTACTCAAATCACGTGATAAATTTGAAAAAAATTAACCACTTTATGCAAGCTTTATGTATTGGTATACAGCATTGTCTTTTTGTCGCTTGTTTGTAAATAAGGGATTGAACATTATGTGATTGTTATACGTGTTTGCTGTTCTGAGTTCAACCCGCAAACAGGGAGCAACAGAGCAGTTGACAGTATTTACAATACCGAGCCAAACCCTGAAGCGAACAGCGCCTGGCACTCATGATCCTTTGGCATTTATACAGAGGCATTTACTGCATTTGCTGAAAGACGATAATGCTGTATGATTACACGCCTTACTACGTAAGATTGATTGACACAAATAGATGGAGTGCCCCTAAACACCATATTTTACCAGAACAGAGGACAAAGTTTTGACACCCGACAGTACATGGGCTGAGTACCCTGGCATCGATCCAGCAATGATGCGTACTGCAAGAGATGTGATGGGAGATGAACAATGACGTGGAAACGGAGGTCAATGTCAACAAGTTACCCTGTCAAACTTGAAAAATCATCTACCGATACTTCTCAATTTATCACCACGGCAGGAAAATTACAGAACTAGGCAGCAAGATCGTTGACTCAATGGGTCTCTTTTCCCAGAATTTGGACAAAGAAGTTGAGAACATAGTTAACCAGTGTTTATTCGCTAATACAGTAGCTAATTATGAATTTACTTTTATATTTTACTAGATAGAGCAGTCAAAATTATTGCCCACGGATGTGTGGGAGGACTGAACTATGCGGACGTGTTTCAACTTTCCGCGGCTGACAGGAAAGTCTAATTCTGAGATGGCATGTTGCTGTCATGCGCGAGCTCAAACACTCTAGGGAGCGGAGTTGTATCAGGCCATCTAATTTGACTTTTGCCGGTGAACTGTCAAGATCTACGTGACGTGACAAGACGTTTTAGTCGCAAAATGAACTGAACCGTTCATGTGCGGAAAGATAAACCCGCGACGCTGCAGTCGAGTTGAGAAAGAACGCAGACCGGTGTAGGCGCACGCTCCAATTTCCCTGACTTTAGCAACCCACGTTAATGCCTACCTTAAAGATATAACTGAAACCGTATCAAATCGGCTTACCGGGCCTATGTAATTCTGAAACGCGAGCACTCTGTATTGATGTGGCTCTGAAATACATTTCAGTCTCCGATGAAGAGAGGGTTTCGAATTTCACCCTAGTTGTGTGTATGCGAGTGGGTTCTCTTTTTTTCTTGCACTTATTGTGATTTTTTTTTGTAAATTTCGCCGAGGAAAACCAGTAAATATTGATTGGGGTATCTGCTTCCCTGCAAATGAGAAACTTAATACGTGTAGCATTCGACCATTTACGCGATGGCTGACAAATGCATCACTCTTTTTCATCATTCCGGCCCCCAGCATTTGCTACCTTGCCTGCGCCCTCGCGGTGGCATTAGTCGGTCAAGTCACGGAGTAGTGCATGATTACCGGGTTTTGCAAATGTCTTTTATTTCCAATGGCGTCAGCTAAATGGCAGAACATAATGAATCATGTCTTTCTCTCCGCATGATGCAATAATATATCGCCACAGATGACTGCGATACCGTACGCGCTTCACTTTATCGTTGCACGCGGCGTTAATGGTTCATACAGTTTCTTATCGCCTAGTCTCTGCCTCAGAATCACTTTTTTTTCATCGACAACGCGTTCGAAACTATCAGATTTCCAGAAACTCGGCTGATTGCGAATGCGATAAGAAAAAAAATCCCTTCAGCTTAATGCGAGGTATATATAGAATAAAAAGAGCGGAGGGTAACGAGCCAGATACAGACGAGAATGGAACACTACCTCGAGGGAAGAGAATAGCCGTTTTATGCTTCCCCAACAATTGGTCATTTAAACTCAATTTGAAATTCTCCGAGTGATTCCAATTGTTCGACAGCTAAACTAGTATTGCCTGGTGTATGTACAACCATGAAAGATAATAAGTAGCAAACGCTACTGCTATTAGACTTACACCCAAAGCAGAATGTCTGTAACCCTTTGAGCGCCAAAGTCAATTTTTGTCACCTTTATAAATTTTACCCCGGTCAATTATTTTTAGATTTTTTACCGAAATTTTGATAAAAACTGGAGCTAATAAAATATGATGTCCATTTTGTCCAAAATCATTAATGGACTCACAGAAAAATTCATAAAAACTGGTAAAATGTTGCACTAAAAATTTGGAGGGGAAAAATTGTAGGGAGACGCAAATCCTGCATATACATGTAGTAGACTGTCAGGCGTGCCTGCAAAACAGTGGGCCTAATCTTCATCATGGTAAAAAAGAGGTTTTTGAGGGACCACCTATAATGTGTAAAAGGTTTGAGTGCGGGACTCAGTTTTTTTCGAGTTCAGCCTCAGTTTTTTTCGAGTTCAGCCGACTCTCAAACCTTTAAAAATCTTTGCTGGTAGACCTGCATCTTGCAAATCGTTTTAAAATTGAAGATAGAAGTAAATTTTTCACTTCTTCTTGAAAATTGAAAATTACATTTCGGGCAGTGGCGGCCAGTTCGAATATTCAGTGCAGGTGAATTAAAAGACAATAATCCGAAATGGTGCAGGCTGACCCCAAGATTGTTCTTCTTGCATCTCGTTTCAAAGATGGTTTGAACCACAGAAAGAGAAAAAGACTGTTTCTCTTTGTCTGTGTTTGAGCAAAGAATGGACAAGAAACTAAAACTTTATCGAGGTGGATACAACCATAGGTGAGGGTAGTTTGATCATATTGCCCACGCATGGACCGGAGTATAACAGACATAATATTGAAGTTTTTATGAAAACTTTTTATTCGAGTCATCCATAATAATTACATGACACTTTGGACAACAAATATATTTCAAATGTTGGCTTCCAATCTACAGAGGGGAAATTCTCCACCACATCTTATGAGTTTGAGAATTGATATCAAGTTTTTCTTCCATACCAGTGTTAAGGACCAGTATTCATGAGCGCTTTGTACATTCTGTGCAAATTCGGCAAAATTTGCCAGTATGGAAATTGGTATATTACATGTTGCAACAATCATAATCATGTTTTTACCACCAGTATACCGAAATTAACGAACTTGGGCAAATCTAAATTGCAAGGCAGTATCGCTTGTGGGTCGAATGTGTTCCAGAATTATTTCAAATGGAAATCCTTTCGTTGGCAGTAGTGGATAATGCTTGAATGTCACACACTATTTGATTCTGATTTTCCTGCAAATAAATATTTATAGTCGGTAAGCAATATCGACCTCCTTTCGCTTAAAATATTTGGGTAAGCAGTACCAGGCGCCAAATGTAAAAAAATTAATTTACACAATCAAGCTTTTTTTAGAGATAGAAAAGATGGAAAATGTATATATAGAGAGGAATTATATATATATATATATATATATGTGTGTGTGTGTGTGTGTGCGTGTGTGTGCGAGTGTATTCACATACGTACATACAGATACATTGCCCCACACGTTTGCGTATGCATACATATACATAGTAAAAAAAACGCGCACGCATATAGCGTATTCATTCATACATGTAGAATACATACATACATACAAACATACACACATACATACATACATACATACATACATACATACATACATACATACATACATACATACATACATACATACATACATACATACACAGACTATAGAGCCTGGACAGGGGTCGAGCCTCGACGCGAATTTATATACATAGAACCTCGTTCTGACTTACTGATACAGCTGGACCTCGTTCTGACTTACTGATAGAGCTGCAAAATTTTATATACATAGAACCTCGTTCTGACTTACTGATAGAGCTGCAAAATTTTATATACGTAGAACCTCGTTCTGACTTACTGATAGAGCTGCAAAATTTTATATACATAGAACCTCGTCCTGACTTACTGATAGAGCTGCAAAATTTTATATACGTAGAACCTCGTCCTGACTTACTGATAGAGCTGCAAAATTTTATATACGTAGAACCTCGTCCTGACTTACTGATAGAGCTGCAAAATTTTATATACATAGAACCTCGTCCTGACTTACTGATAGAGCTGCAAAATTTTAAATGCATAGAACCTCGTCCTGACTTACTGATAGAGCTGCAAAATTTTATATACATAGAACCTCGTCCTGACTTACTGATAGAGCTGCAAAATTTTATACACATAGGACCTCGTCCTGACTTACTGATAGAGCTGCAAAATTTTATACACATAGGACCTCGTCCTGACTTACTAATAGAGCTGCAAAATTTTATATACATAGAACCTCGTCCTGACTTACTGATAGAGCTGCAAAATTTTATACACATAGGACCTCGCTCTAACTTACTGATACAGCCGCAAAATTATATATATGAACTTGTTCTGGCTGACTATACAACCGCAAAACGATGATGTGCGTTCCCGGCGTTGAAGGTGCTGGACGGGAGGCGGTAGGCCTCTCGCGCCGCGCTGGGAAAACACAGTATCGTACGCAGGGCCATGGAGCTAAGAATGATCCAGGCTAGGTGCAATTATTGTAGCCCATATGCCGTGCGCGTGGGCTGGCTTTTCTGACCTGTTTCCTTTGCAGCCCTGGTCTGTAGCGGCTGCTGCTTCACAGCAACACGTTAGGAAAAGACCGCGCACAGCCCGGCCGGCTGTGGGCTGCCTTTTTTGCGGCTAGATCCTGGCAAGACTAAAGCTGATACATACATAGTGCCAGCTCTGCATGGCAGGGCTGTGTGTTACCGGCGTTATACGGCCTCCCACCACAAGAGCCACCATGGGAGGCCGTATAACGCCGGTAACACACAGCCCTGCCATGAAGAGCTAGCATAGTGCTAGCGCTTATGCTATTCAAGTGCATTTGAACTTTCCGGTTTATTTTGTGCTAGCGACAACAATGACCGTGGTTTTGCTATCACGAAAGATCACCACCGCTGATCTGGGCTGTTCGTAGAAGAAAGGACATGCGCTAAACGTCGACCACACAGTACTCGTTCACTGCAGGTCACTGCAGTCGGCTGTGCAACCTACTTTCGTGGTCTACAGAGTTAAGAGAAAAAAGACAAAAATTTAATTCGGGAATTTTGGTGCAATAAACCCATGCACTATAACGGATGAAGGCAACTTTGTGCAACAAGACAGCAATTCTTGGACTTTCCTCGGGGCATTCGACGCAAGGAGAATGGCAGTACACAGAGCATGGTGCTTGGTTGTGTTTACGAGAATTAGAAACGATCAGACATTCCAATTCACCAGTCAATCAGCGACACTCAGCCGATAGAGTATATGAGATTCATTGAACATGGCATGAAGGTAGAAAGAGATCTCTTGCGACCTCCATGCCGTCTTCAATGAATCTCATATACTCTGTCGGTTGAGCGTCGCTGATTTTATACTGGTGTTTTGAGTGTCTGATCATTTCTAATTCTCGTAAACACAACCGTTGTATTAGGGACTGGTCAGTGTCTTCGGCCTAGGGGGCGGTGGATTATTTTTTGCCGACGTTAAAAGTGGCTGAACCCCCCTTCCAACTTTCGAAAACAGGGTGACCCCCCAGTGTGAAACAAAGGTTAACAAAAGGTGGAATATAAATTGAATAATTCAGTATATATATATATATATATATATATATATATATATATATATATATATATATATATATATATATATATATATATATATAGTGAGGAATGAAATGGACAGGGCCTACTGAAGCAGCCCAGCAAAGACTGGGTGAAACGTCTTGGCCAGGAACATCTTCCGATTTACTACCATAGACAAAAAACTGCCAAATATATATATATATATATATATATATATATATTATATATATATATATATATATATATATATATATATATATATATATATATATAAATGCAAAAATGGATTGCTTGTCAATGCAGGCAAAGTATAGTGCTCAATGCATTTCTGCAGGGCGGTAATACTGGGAATCTAGGAACTTGTAGTTGTCACTCTACAGGCTGTTTCATGCGCTAAGCAATCATCAGGATGATTGCTTAGCGCATGAAACAGCCTGTAGAGTGACAACTACAAGTTCCTAGATTCCCAGTATATATATATATATATATATATATATATATATTATATATATATATAGATATATTATATATATATATATATATATATATATAATTTTGGGAGTATATTTTCAACAATCAGTCATTCTGTGTTTTAATGAAATTGGTGTCATGTCAGTCGTAAGATATTAACTTAAAAGTGTCAATTCTAAAGTTTGAGTACAGTATTTTGAATGCGCTGTATGTATTCCAACTCTCTTTATGCATAAGCAGATGTCCAGAAACTATTGTAAGGAAAATGTGATTGAAATAATAGTGCATCTTGCTTCTTATAGAGAAAACAGAAAGTATCAGGAACTTGCCATGCTTTTCATATGAAGCCATGCTGAAAAATATGTTTGATATTTTAAAGAAATGCGCCCAAGGGCGCGCCGAAAAATTTTAAACATACAGATATCTCAAATATATATATGTCAAATATATAAAGTTTTGCACTAGGACAGGGGTCTAAAAATATGTCTTATTATTGTTAAAGTAACGTGCCCGAAGGGCGCCCTAAAATGCAACTCAATGCTGAAATTTGAGGCTGGCACAATGCATTTTATGCAATTATGAGCCCTCGTTGAACTTGAAAAACACGTACACTGACCCCCCTATTGGGCATTTCAAAAACATATTGCCCCCCATCACCAAAGTCAAAAACAGGGTGACCCAATGAATCCACCGCCCCTCTGGCTGAAGCAACTGACTAGTCCCTTAGCTCCATGCTCCATGCTCCTTCTGTCAGTGTCAAATGCCCCGAGCCCGAAGAAAGTCCAAGACCAAGCATTGCTGTCTTTTTACTCAAATTTATCTTCATCCATCATTGTGCATGGGTTTATTGCACCAAGATTTCAGTATTAAATTTTTGTCTTTATTCTCGTAACTGTGTAGACCGCGAAAGTTCGTTGCACAGCTGACGGACTTCAGCGGTCTCAGTGAACGATCGTTGTATGGTTGACGCCGTTGTATGGTTGACGAGTAGCCCTGCGTACAGGTCTGTGTGTTCCCGGCCGTATAACGCCGGGAACTCACAGACATGTACACAGGGCTAGGCTGCGAGCAGCCCAGATCAGTGGTGATCTCACCTGATAGCAATACCACAATCATTGTTGTGGCTACCTTACTAGATCAAAATAAACCGGAAAGTTCAAATGCACTTGAATAGCACAAGCGCCAGCACTATGCGTGTATTGGCTTTCGTCTTGCAAGGGTCTAGCCGCGTACGATACCGGGCAGAGTTCAATCACGCTTTATGATCACCAGGTATTACACTCAATCCAAGACGAGTCTGTATGTAAAAGTTTCCCACGGAGTCTGTGTATTAAACTTCCCAGCTAGCTCTATGTAAAATTTTCCCGCCGAGTCTGTGTATAAAACTTCCTAGCTGGCTGTATGTAACATTTTCCAACCGAGTCTGTGTATAAAACTTCCCAGCTAGCTGTATGTAAAATTTTCCCGCCGAGTCTGTGTATAAAACTTCCTAGCTGGCTGTATGTAAAATTTTCCAACCGAGTCTGTGTATAAAACTTCCCAGCTAGCTGTATGTAAAATTTTCGCACCAAGTCTGTGTATAAAACTTCCCAGCTGGCTGTATGTAAAATTTTCCCACCGAGTCTGTGTATAAAACTTCCCAGCTAGCTGTATGTAAAAATTTTCCCACCGAGTCTGTGTATAAAACTTCCCAGCGTGTAAATTTCCGAGTCCCATCTATGTGAAAATAAATTTCCGAGTCCCATCTATGTGAAAACGTTAACGAGACTGTATATAAAGTTTTGCAGTTGGTATTACGTGTATATAAAATTTTACAGCTGTATGTATGCAAAGTGAAAACGAGGTTGAATGTAAATATTTTCGAGACATAAGCTTACAGTTGAAAAAATGTACATTCAACCTCGTTTTCAACTGTATGTCGAAAGCGAGGCTGAATGTAAATATTTTCGAGACAAGCTCACAGTTGAAAAATGTACATTCAACCTCTTTTTCAACTGTATGTCGAAAGCGAGGCTGAATGTAAATATTTTCGAGACAAGCTCACAGTTGAAAAAAATTACATTCAACCTCGTTTTCAACTCTATGTCGAAAGCGAGGCTGATTGTAAATTTATCCAAGTCCAGGCTCTATGTATTAATGTAATGTATGTATGTATGTATGTATGCATGTATGTATCTGTGTTGTTTATATGTATGTATAGTGTGTGTGTGTTTATGCATGTTTTTGCGAATGTATGTGTGCACATACGTATGTATGTATGTATGTATGTATGTATGTATGTATGTATGTATGTACGTATTTATGCATGTATGTATGTATGTATGTATTCTACATGTATAAATGCATACCCTATATGCGTATATATATATATATATATATATATATATATATATATATATATATATATATATATATATATAATTTCTCTCTATATATACATTTTCCATCTTTTCTATCTCTAAAAAAAGCTTGATTGTGTAAATTAATTTTTTTACATTTGGCGCCTGGTAAAGCCGAACAGTACTACGGTCGTTACACATGGTGGTTGCAAACCGAATAAAGAACAGTACAAATAATAATACAAAAAATGTTATGAAGCGTTCCATATATCTCCAATAAAAACAAGAAATATCTGCGTTTCACACGTAAAGTACGTATGAGACATGTGTGTCGATAAAAAAACCAAAATACTTGGTATTCCTCTGATATCACGTTACAAACGGGACGTGACAAATCCTGTCACTTTCTGTAAACGTCAGTTCGACTCGCTGTGATAAATTATTCAGCAATGGCGCGGCGACCGACGCGTTCATTTTTCATCACTTCTCCACACTGTTAGCGTATCACCGACTACTTCGATTCTGTCTGCTCCATACGACTGCTGGAATTATGCCTGAGTAAGAAAGCCCATCCAACACGTTCTGTGTGAAAAATGAAAATATTAAGAATTAGTTAAAACGAATAACCAACAGTGCTTACAGTAATATACTATCGCGAGGTGATTATTTCACCCAAATATGCTAATTTTCACCCCCGGAGGTCTTATATCCGCAACCAAATACCCTCGCTTATCGTTTATAACCTCTAATAAAAGCACAGCGTTATATTAAGAATACGGTACAACCAGGACCGTGCCTAGAGAGATTTTTGACAAGAAAGTGAGTATATGATACGGCGTCACATGATCGAGTTCAATACTCGAGTTCAATACTTGAATACTGCCATAAATTTTATATTCTAAAACTTTCTCTTGATAATCCATAGGTTATATTCCCAGTCTACTAACGTGTAAAGCATTGTTATCAATGACCCTGTCTTCTTCAATCTTGATTAAAGTCTTGTAAAACAACAAGTGAACGCTTTCACGAGTATCTACATTCGATTGGTATTCAAGACACAATATTTTCAAAAAAGCTATAAAAGACTTATTTTACTATTTTGAATTATATGAACAACCTAATGAGAGATTGATTAGTAAAAGTTGACAGCGTCTGTCTCGAGAAGCGAGCTTCAAAACGCGGAGAAGACGCGTGAATATAAAAATATAAAAATATCAATGACATAGAAACTCACTCACGCGTAAACAAATATGAAACAAAACAATTTCTTCGGTATGTATTTGAAAGAGAGCCTTCGAACCCACATGTAAATGTGTTGCCAATTTGCATAAGAAAGAAGTAAATTACAATTGCAAATATCAATACAATTATCACAATCTACCTGAATAGTAATATTGAGTTTATGACGACTGGTTCACATTACTGAAAGAGCTGAGAAATGTGTAATCTACTCGACTACGCACAAAGCGAACAACCTTACGATCTACATTTCCTCAATAAAACAACCATTCCCTCTTATACTCGTACTGATTTTTTCATATGATCTGTTTTTGCACGAACTGCGAATTTTCTTTTGGCGTCGCGGACTAACGATGACCCTTGAGGTAGCGTGAACGGTGAAAAAATTACTGGACAAAACCACAGACAAACATAGACTGTCTATACTATTTGTCTGTGACAAAACGAAATAAATTCACTGCTATGAAACTTATTTTATATCCAGTTTCCGTTCATGTCGTATCTTTTACATACCTATCATTATTCCCTAACTTGTTCCCCAGCTGTCATTGAAGGTATATGTCCTGATGGTCAGAAAGCGTAAACAAAATATCTTACTCGAAAACCAGGGAATCAATCAACACGTTTTCACATGTTTTGCGTTCTGAGGAGTTAATTTGTCAAAAAAAGAAACTTGGTGGCATGTACTAATGAATAAACTAACTCCCGTAAATGTTCCGGTTGTACAAGCATTGGCCATATTCTTTGGACAGAATTCCAAACACATGGCGACATTATAACTTTAATCATTCACATGTAACTTTTGAACGTTTGAAATAGTTCAGATTTATACAATAATAATGACAACTTAAAAGATACACTTTCGACCAACCTCTAAAACTTGCTCACGAGTCCGCAGCATGCGTATGTCAGCAAAGCGCCTCCGACTCTGAAGAACCTAGGTCAGTGAAAACAAATGATGGAATATAAACCACAAAAAGTTTGACTACAGATATTAGATTGTTTGTTGTAAGAAAAGACAAGAAAGGCGGTAAATTTGTATAAGATGATAGAGTAATCTGTTCATCATATCAAAATTAGTGTCCTTTAAATCACGGTTGGGATCTTTCATATGTATTGCAAAGGATGAATGCTTGGTTGAAATACAGGTATACATTCACGAACATAATCTCATATAATGAAGATTGTTGATGTTGAAAGAAATTGACTATAATTATGTAGATGTCACATTTCTGGATCAAACATTTAACTGAGTGTTCGAAATCAAAGGAGAGTGTGTAACTTTAATCAGGATGATTCCGTTCTGAGCGCAGCTTGTCTATTTCTAATTCTGATTCATTACGGTATAGAGTTATTTACGAGCGTTTGTGAAGCGAATTAGTGGCAAATAAACAGTGGAATGAATGTTGAATTTGTAGGGTAATTGGAAACATGATGTGAATATGATGAGATGTAAAGGAGACAAAGACAGTCAAGCGAACTTCCAAACCAGCTTGTCAGTCACCTAGCCAATTTAATTTCAGCTGTTTCGTCATCACACCAGCAGACTATGCAGCCCAGTCAGCTATCATTTTAATCGACCATCTTGTTTGCCCAGATGCGTTTTGGTCAGACTTGGTGAACTCGAAATACGGACTGTTAATGTCATGTGCATTTGAAAAGGTTCCGACAAAAACCACGAAAGCCATGTTTACCTATGATGTCATGACAGCTACCATGGTCCGAGTCAGACAAGATGGCAGTCTCTTTTAGCGAGTCCAATAAAATGGTTGAGTAAATTGGAAACGATATTGCCTCTTCTTCCTCTAACAACCTGCTGTTTACATCGAGCCCATCTTCATCACAATCTGCCGCCGTCATATTGCCATCGACCGCATCTTTTGAAATCTCTTTTGGTGCGTGAAGCTCGGTCAAAGATTTCTTTAGTACTGGAATTCCAATGTAAATACCACCAAACTCCTGGAAAGATTCACTTTCTCTGTCCACCTCACTACAACTGTTCGATGACGAAATCGTTGGAAGGACGTGGTCACGATACTTCCTGTTTCAATAGTGTATAGAAGATGCAACGTTGTTAGGAATAAAACCGACAACAGAGTCGCAACCTATCAAGTCATATACTAGCTGCGACGAAAAAGATCCCCCAGAATCATTATTACCATATTAATGTCACATCCCTATGTTTTCGCGCTAAGATTTGCATGATAAAAGTCATCGACAACAATAAAAGAGAGTGGGTTACATCAGTTTTTCTCATGTTAGCAATAAAGCGTTTAGCCGTTGATACATATGGGATTCTTTGCAATTGTATAGAAAAAGGTTTCATCGCCGTAAGGTTTCAACGAAGATTTACATTATAAAAATCAAAGACGTAATCATTCATAAACACAGAAACTGGATTATGTCAGTGTGTCTAAAATTAGAAATAAAACATTTAACTATTTGTACGTGTGATATACTACGGTACAATTTTCATCACCGTAAGGTTTATAGCTTTAATTATTTTGTACAAATGCATGAATGCGTAATACCTTTTCTTCCCTTGGGAGAAACACATTAAATTGTTATAAATACGACAAAAATTCAACTTTTGATAGATAATCGTTCTTGACAAGCTACCACATACGCAGATTAGGGTTGAAAGTGAAATTGTTAATATAGTGCTGTTTGGGTAAAGAAGAAGTCACAGCATATTTGTCTCTATGGCAATGGAAATGGAAGAGAGACTTGCGTCCCAAAACTAAAATCACACCGTATGGGGAGCAAATTCAAGTCTTTGCATATTTGCGAGAGAACTTGGCCCCAACCTCCTTTAGCAGGTATCAGCGCTTCTTGGAGGATGCCTTTAATGATAAATAGATACAAACATGTCTCCTAACATACTTACAAACTGTAAGGCAGGTTAACATTTGTAAAATATTTTTTCAGTCTTGACTCAGTCTTTCATATCAATTTTCACAGTTTCTTAAATTGATCGAGAATCAAGAATCACTTGCAATAATTTTTTTCACTCCCCCCAACTGCATTGAGTCGACCTTAAAAATGGATATTGCTTACTTATTTGGCAAATCATAATACTCCTTGCAATTTGAAGACGCGTTGGTCCGTGGATTACCATTGACGCGGGTACCGGAGTTTGGCCATGGATCAAAGTTTTCAACATTCGTCACAGAACAGTCATTTTCTGGAAAACAAAGACATTATGCGTGTTAAGTAGTTTTTCATTGACTGAGAATAACTTTCCTCAAGAATGGGCACAGGGAACGTGGAAATCTCGATAATTTAGTACATGTCCAGTCTCACCCTACTTCGGCTCAAGTTTGGATGTAAAATCAATACTTACCAAATATGATTTGTGGCGTTTGTTGTTTCTCTTCTCCAAACAATGTTGTCACGCTAGTTTCGACAACTAAATGATTACTCTGCGACGGTTCATATCTGTACGAAGGTTTCATGCCCAGCTTGTCCAGCAGATCATCAATCTCTTTTTCTTTCTGCAAACAGGATGTGAAACTCGACGAAAGATGATACGAATATCCACAGGAGGTCTAGAAATCGTAGCCTTAGCATAACTTCAAATGTTCCAGTTACAACATTGATACGCTTAAAGAATAACCGGACAAAGCACAGGAAGATATCTGGACCTTTGATTAAAATAATGACAGGTGCTTAAGCAGCCGTGATCACATCTTGTCCATAATGTGGTACCCGGCATATATTAATTTGTAAGGTACATCATTAGGTGATGAAAGTTGCAGAGGTTAAGTGATTATTAAATGGACAGAATTGTTGAACTCTACTTCAACAAATGATGCGTCAGTCTTCATCAATTTTTATGCTCATATAAATTGTACAGTTTAAAGTTGAATTAATCACAAATTCCAGCAAACGCAGCATAAAGCAAAATGCCCTGAGGCCTAATTTCTCCATTATACTCTCTGTCTTCAACAGAGATATCTTATTTACCATACCTCACATTATCAATGAATAGCATGTGGTGTTATTCACCCAAGAAGATCAC